>NC_084846.1:18983033-19302166 GCF_033115175.1 Lepus europaeus | reverse complement strand
GGGCTCTGACTGGGTGCTCTCACAGCTGCCCTTGGAAACAAAAAACTACAGGAAGAAGATTTAAAACAGAGGCCAAGGAGGACCAAACCAAGGAAGGAAGAGCCCCGCTCCCTCAGTGGCCACACCTCACTGAGAAGGTGCAGGCACAGCCTCAAGTACTCAGAGTCCCACTCCCTCCTCCACCTGCCCACCTTAGAGCAATGAGACGAGATGACCTGAACAGCCCTGAGCTTCACAGTGCCTCAAATAGCAGAAGTCCCAGGAATATTTCTGTCTGTTTTTCTTGGGTGGTAAAAGGGACATGTAAGAATCACACCCAATCCCAGCTAAAAAATGCTGAGCATTTGGGAGAAGGAAGTGCTTGACAAAAATAGATGAAGAGTATGCTTTGCAGAGTTGCCCCCTGGGAAGCTAAGATCCTTGTAGGGTTAACTGCTTCATACACTCAACAGAGTTACCTAGGAAATATATTTGAGGACAAATGAGGTGCCAAGGAAAGAAATCAACAAAAAAGGGGAACCATGAACCACAAGAGTTAAGGCAAAGATTTAAGGCAGCAAATAATGTCTTTGGAGAATTTGAAGTAGAACTAGAAGGAAGATTGCAATCTGTGGAGAAAAATGTGCCCAAAGGTAGGCTTGGGGATATCAAAGAAGATAAGGGCAAAAAGAGAGATGAAAATAAAGATGATGCGAGTGTGATGATGTGGAAGACAAATGAGCTCTGACACACAGATACATCCCATGTGTGAGGAAAGGTAAGGGAATAGAAATGGAACGGAAGTGATAGACAAAACTACAATGGTGGAAAAATTCCCTAAAGCAAAGGAAGATGGAAACCTGAGGTTGATGGGGGATATTGTCTTCAAGATAGTCTACCCAGATTTCGCACTAAAGTCACTTAATTTCCAAGACACATACCATCCTTCAATTAGCCAGGAAGCAGAAATGGATGACTTAGGAAAAAGAAAAAATTCAGAGTCAACCCAGGCTTAATTTGAATCTGAAATATTTGATGCCAAAGAAAATACACATCTCCAATTTCTGAGTCCCCTTTACTCCCATTTCCTCACAATGAGCATCTTCCAGAAAAGAGTTTTAAATGATTTATAGCTTCATAAGTGTTGAGACCAAGCATTCTGTGCATGAGGGATGCTAACGTTGACTGTAATTACCAAAGATCCTTCTGCCCTGTGGTCCTCAGAGATATCTTGGCTTTCATCACCTGATTCACACTTAGTTGCCTGATCCATGGTTCTTTTTGAATCGTCATGATTATCATCATCATTATCATTATTATGAGAATTTGAGAGACAAATATAGAAAGAGAGACCAACAGACTGGAAGACTCCCAGTGGCTGGTCTATTCCCCCAGCTGCCTTCAACGGCCAGAGCTGGGCTAGGCTGAAGCCAAAAGCTTGGAACTCAATCCAGGTCCCGTATGGGTGGAAAGGATCCAGCTACTTGAGCCATCAGCTGTTGCCTCCCAGGGTACATATTAGCAAAAAGCTGGAATCAGGAGCAAAGCCAGGATTTGAATGCGGCACTGATCTAAGATGTGGGCATCTAAATCAGTCCTATCTGCTGTATATAATGCCTGCCCTAGGAACTGAGTAGCCACTTCTTTTTTTTTCCCAGATGACCTGGTGTGAAGCACTGTCAGGAGTGGGCCAGGGGCAGTCATGGTTGAAGAAGGAGTTTCTCTGGATCTCTGAGTGCGTCATTGGCAGGATCACTCAATGTGGGTAGAATCTGTGGTGACAGCAGCAGCTTCTGCCTGGCACCTGCTCAGGCTGCTGTGCGGGGAATTGCCTCTGCTAAGACACTTGGTGGGCCGATTTTTCTCTCCTTTTTCTGTCTATAAGCATGTTTCTGAGCCCAGCCCCTGGAGTAGTGGCGGCACCTTATCTACCACTAGAAGACCCTTCATTTTTCATTAGCTGCTTCCTCAATACTGCAATTCCCTGCTGTGGCTGACAATTTTTTACAGTAACAAATAACGGTGTGCTTTCTCTTTCTAGATCACAAATATCAGTATTTACCAGAGACTCCTAGTAAGATTCTTTAAACTGTCATTTCAATGCAGAAATCTGATGTCTTTTAGTACACACTTAATTGCAAATGTGAGCACTGGGGGTGAGCACTTCCCTCAGGTTCTGCATGCTACTGGGCTGTCCCAGCTCAGGCCCTCCCCACCTTGTACCCTGTAAGGTACATAGAAAACAAAACTCTATAGCAGGTTCCCATTGCTAGCAAGCTTTGGGCAAAGATCTGAGGGACACGTGGATAGAAAGACATCTGAAGGCATCTTAGAAACACACGAAGTGCATGCAAAAACACACACATTTTACATCTCCCAGCATTCTCATTTCAATTATGCATTAGGAGTGATTACATCACTGTATCTGTATATGAGTTCCTTACTACTTTCTGTCTAATTTTACATAACTCTCCTCCCACCACTCCACAATCACTCACAATCTGCAAATCTTCCAAATTCTTTCTACAAACACATTCCAGGCCTTTCTCAAGGTAAAATGCTGTACTTACTCCAGTATTAATGCATTTTTAAAGATTTATTTATTTATTTGAAAGTCAGAGTTACACACAGAGAGAAGGAGAGAGAGAGAGAGAGAGAGAGAGAGAGAGAGAGAGAGAGAGAGATCTTTCATCCACTGGTTCACTCCTCAACTGGCCACAACAGCCAGAGCTGGGCCAATCCAAAGCCAGGAGGCAAGAGCTTCTTCCAGGTCTCTCATGTGGGCACAGAGGCCCAAGGAATTGGGACATCTTCTACTGCTTTCCCAGGCCATAGCAGAGATCTGGATCAGAAGTTGAGTGCCAGGACTCAAACTGGTGCCCATGTGGGATGTTGGCACTGCAGGTGGTGGCTTAACCCGCTGTGCCACAGCACCAGCCCCTTAATGCATTTCCATGTGGAAGTATGTGGAAGTATGTGCCCATATTTATTTGGCTCTATCTCTGTTTTTCTTGTGAGCAATTATGAACTTTTTGGTTATTGTACCCTAATACCATTTTTTCCTAAGTCCTGGGGTTCCTACTGCACAGTTTTGCGAAGTCTGCTGGTTTTTAGGAACACATATGCCACATGAAGGCAGAACTGACTGCACTTACAATGTTAATAGCTTTTCTCACTAGTCATTTACTTGATGCCTAACTAGTCTCCATTTTTTCCCTAAAACAACCTTGTATTACTAATTTAAGTAAATTTGCGGCTGGCACTGTGGCATAGCAGAGAAAATTGCTGCCTGCAGTGCCAGCATCCCATGTGTCTGGCTGCTCCACTTCCCATCCAGCTCTCTGCTATGGTCTGGGAAAGCAGCAGAGGATGGCCTGAGTCCCTGGGCCCCTGCGCCCTACATGGGAGACTGGAAGAAGCTCCTGGCTTTAGATCAGCTCAGCTCTGGCTGTTGTGGCCATGTGGGGAGTGAACCGGCAGATGGAAGACCTCTCTCCCTCTTTCTTTCTGCCTCTGCCTCTCTGTAACTCTGCCTTTCAAATAAATAAATAAATCTTTAAAAAATTCAGTAAGTTCATGTAAACATGCTTAAAAGATGAGGTAGAAGCAGCATTAACACAATTATTCAGGGTCAAATCCAGGGCTATTCTTGACAGCTCTGTTCATTCACTGGCGAAACTCACTGGGTCCTGTGGTGCCTTATAGTTGACCTAAAAAGTGCAATCACTTAAGCTCTTTCTGGAAAACAAAGATAAGGTCTCACAGCAACAGTTCAGCAGCTTCTTCATTCTGGTGATAAGAATAGGGTGTCACTGGCCAGCCTTCCAGTAAACAAGGTAGATTAAGTCATCCACCAAATGCCTCTAAATCGGTCAACAGACACTCAGAAGATATGATTCAGAATCAGAAATACACAAGCAATAAATAACAAGTTCCATGCTCAGTGCTCACTGTCTTTCAAGCTAATACTCAGATGCAGGCACCTTGTCCCTATAGGAAATGCAATTCAATGAAAAGACTGTCAACTTAAACCCAGTGCACTTTGTTTTTCTTTTTTCTCACAGCCAACAAGTTATCTTCAATGTAATCAAAATTGCTTCCTGGAATCAAAACAAACAGAAATGTCGGTGCTGTCCTATCTTCAATGAAAAATCAGGCAAGCTCTGAGATGTTCTTCTCAAGCAATATTATATACGAGTATTATATACGAGTCATATATACATCTGCACCTGCAGGTTATATACTAATAAGTGTAGGCGCTTTGAATTCAACCTACACTGGGTTCACAGGTCTGTCGTTAATCAATCACTTTCGCTGCTTCCTAGTGCACTTCAATAATTTTCGTTGAGCAAATGAACTTTTCGAAGGGAGAAGGAACTCTTTCCTCCTGTGATTTGACTCCGGAATGTTGGCCCAGGGTTTCAGCGTGAACTTTGACCTGCGTTTTCAGCGTCTGGTTTCCTTTCGCTTTCCAAGGCACCGCAGCGGCTTTCCTGCTCTCTTCCTCTTCCTTAGTTGGTGGCGCAGCGCTGTGCACCTGCGACCTGGGTGTGAGCGAGGGCGCCCGCTGGACTCTGGACGGAACCGTGGTCCCTGTGTTTGCTGTCTCTGCTGTTGGCCGCCCTCTCTGTAAGCTTTGTTTCTGGCTGTCCGCAGACAAAGGGCTTGTTCTCTGCTGCACAAGTCGTCTTGGTTGTTCAGCCACGGGCTTCCACCACGGAATCTCAAATAGCCTCCAGCTGGGCGTCTCCCGAGGGCAGAGATGAGGAACCCAGGAGCTCCCCAGGCCGGCTCGGTTTCCCAGGGCTTCCGCGTGATGTTTTACATGGTACAGCCCAATGAGACAACATTTCAGACCCTAGAAGAGGTGCCGGATTACGTAAAACAGGTGAGCCCGTGGGGAGAGAGAGAGAAGCTATTCTGGCTCCTTTCTCTGTAAAAGCCAGGGCCACACAGTCTGCGGATTTGTTCACTCTCGTTCTTGAAACGATGGAATTCTAACGTTCAATTCGATGGGGCTGGATTTGCAAGCCATAGGCACAGCTGTCTTTATGTATAAACGCCCTCCTTTATGAATCACTCTAGGATATGACAAGCTTTTGAAAGTTTCCTGGGACACTGTGCCATTGAAAAGCGGGCTGGTGGGAGCTCAGTGAGGAACAGGCGGGAGAGGCCATCAGTAGACTTTGTGGCAGTGGCATTCTGGAGCGCTCAGCCTGTGCACTGTGTCCTTATTAACTTGGTGGCGCTGCTCTGCAGGATGTAAGACGCGCTGCCCGACAGAGTCCAGCTCTGCCTTCCCAAGGTTGAACTTGCACCAAGTTTTCTCTGAAACTCTCAAGTATGCAGGGGTATTTTTCACTGCTGCTTCCTGGCGGGGCTTGGAAGTGGAAATATCCAGAATTAGAACTTGAACACTGAAATTCTCCACTCTGTCAAAGTTGCTCCTACAACACTTGACTAGTGCAGGCCAGAAATAGAAAACAAAAATGACATCACGTAATCAGTTCTTGGGAGTTCTGTTCAGAAAACTCCAAAATGAGGAAAACCCACATACTTCTGAGTAGTTGATAATGCTGTTTCCAAGTCTTCAGTGAAAAAGTGTGGTGCTCATATCTTCATAAATCATTACGATTTATATTACAACACCAAACCCAATCCAAGTCTGAGACATCAGGCAGTAGTGGAGCCTGAAGAATACTTAATCAGAATTGAATGAATAAAACTTGAATGGTGTTTTAAATATGTAAAATGACCTTGTCATCAGAATTTCTCAGAAAAAATTGTCCCTACTCTTTGAACATCATCATTAGAAGTACTTCTGATAATTTTAGCATGAACATCTGGCATTTGGGAAGTGAACCGACAGATGAAAGATCTCTCTTTATCTCTCTCTGTCTCTCCTTCTCTCTATATATATAACTCTAACTCTTAAAATAGGTAAAAAGAAAGATAGTTAAAAAAAGGAAAGTAAATAAGCATATAATTAAAAGGCTGGATTTTTGTGTATTCCTAGAGAAAGCTTCATGAAGTGTAGATAAAAGATTTCTGAAGAATTGGCTTATTGTATATGTATTTTTTGGATCTCACTTCAAATATGTCTCTCCTAATCCATTTTCTTGGCATAACTTACCATGGTCACAACCATGGTTATATTTTATTTTCAAATTGGCAATAGAATTTGGGCACATTTGGTGTATGTCCAAAAGAGCTGGACTTTTTTAAAAGTCTGTTGGGTAGGGAATAAACTTGATGGATATGTGCACACACTCTCCTGCTGCACCTCTGACACTGTGCCTCCCGATTCAGGAAAGACTGCTCAGGGAATGTGGAATAACTTCATACTGATCATTGCAACATCTCTTCTCTTCCATTTCCTTCCCAGGCAACTCCGATTTTCATTTCCTTGATGCTGCTGGAACTGATTGTCAGCTGGATTCGCAAAGGGAAGCTACCAGGTGGTCTGGATGATGCTTTAACATCCATGTCAGCAGGTGTGCTGTCCCGGCTTCCAGGGTGAGTTTGATGGCTAGAAATGATGAGTGAATACCCTGCAACCTGCTGGATAGGGAATTACTTAATTTATACATGTTCTTTTCATTATTTAAATTGTATATTTGGTTTGTTGATATCTTGTATTCATTCACAAAAAAGCCACCCTATTATTTCACTTGCTCACTGAGTTTTTGGCACCCCCCTCAAACCTTGTGCCCAAGTAAGTACCTCACCTGCCCTACCACAGGCTTGTCCCAGAGTTGTGATCTAGTGGTCTACTGGAGACTGAATTTTGCATCAACCAAATTCACATGTAAAATCACTGTAGGGTGCAAACACTCCTGTTTCAGTCACACAAATCTCTGGATTACTGCAATGGTCTCCTAACTGGTGTCCTGTCTAGTACTGCTCCATCTGTCTGGAATATTAGTACTAAAATCATCCCTAGTATTATCTCATGTGTATCTCGGTTCTGCCATCTGTCTCTAATAATATCTCATCTGTCTTTAGTACTACCTCCTGTCTCTTGTACTGTCCCAAACACAGCCACACATTTGCATCACAGGAATCTGATAGAAACTCTTCAATGGGTCTATATTGCCCTAAGAATAAGGTACAAGTTCCTTTCCTGGACACGGAGGACTTTGTCTCTCTGTTCACACTTCTGGCCTCCCACCTGCTGTCCCTTTGTTCCATCAGGGGTTTCTACCCACCATTACCCACCTGCCACAGGTGCTGGAGACCTTTCCAAGTGGGCCACTCTGACCACTCACTAGATCTGAATAGACATCATATTATTTTTTTAAAATATTTATTTATTTATTTGAAAGTCAGAGTTACACAGAGAGAGAAGGAGAGGCAGAAAGAGAGAGAGAGAGAGAGGGAGAGGTTTTCCATCTGCTGGTTCACTCCCCAACTGGCCACAAAGGCCCGAGCTATGCCAATCTGAAGTCAGTAGCTAGGAGCTTCTTCCAGGTCTTCCATGTGGGTGCAGGGCCCAAGGACTTGGGCCATCTTCTACTGCTTTCCCAGGCCACAGCAGAGAGCTGGACTGGAAGTGGAGCAGCCAGGACTCGAACTGGTGCCCATGTGGGATGCCGGCATTGCAGGTGGCAGCTTTACCTGCTATGCCACAGCGGTGGCACTGACATCATATTCTTAATCGAGCCTCTCTGTTTTCCAATCCTATGTTAGACACCATGTCACCTAACACTCCCATGGGATCCCATGCTTGCCCCAGACAGGGAATCATCACGTGATGCTTTCCTGCCTCCCTCCTAGCCTTTCCTCCTAGACTGCCGACAACTTGAGAGCAAGGGGCGTGCTCTCCTGGTTTTAGCAGGAGCGAGGCCTGGTGCATGGGAAAATGTTCACAAAAATAATATGGTCTTTTACTGTCATGAAAGTGATGAAATTGCATGAAGATGCAGCCAAACAATTGTAATCAGCAAATGATCTGCTTTTTTTTTTTTTTTGAGCAAATAATAAACGCACAAAAAGGGAGACCAATGACTAGACGGAATCTTCAGTACATTAGGATTTACCACAGAGGCGGAGGGTGAAAGAAATTGCAGGAGAAGTCTACGCTTTGAGCTGAGGAATGTTCTCATTCCAGTTGCCCACCCATTGCGTCTTTTTCTGTTTTAAGAGCTTTACTTCTGACCAGTGCTCATTGCTTTGGAATGTCTGTATGAACCGCCCAGGCAGAAACCAAGGTAGATGAAAAAAATGCAATCAAAGCTTACAGATATCTGAGAAAAGGTGAAATAATTTCATACAATCACTTAACACGACGTAGATACAAAAAGAAAGTTTTTTCAATAGTGTTCCTAGGAGTCACGTAGGTTATTAGGTATATGATCGTGGTAGTGATAGCAATGCTAAGGACTCTTTATAAATGCTTGTAGGTTTACATATTACAGTCTCACTCTAAGGAGCGTAACGTCTCAAGCTACTTGCAACGAATTCCCAGATTGCCTTAAGTAAGAATTTAAAAGTATAGACGACTTCCTCTACTACGTGTCTCTCTGGAACGGAGATGATGAATATATTCAGCGTACTCGAGGGATAAAGGGACTTGGATGTAAAGTGGTTATTGAAAAATACTCAGTTGGTTGCCGGAGCTCATTTTGAAAATGTTAAGTGTATAGGATTATAGAAATCAGACAACCGATAAACTGTTAAAATCACTTGATGACTGAGAAGTGCCCAGTGGGTGCAATTGTGGGTGCATCACTGATTTTACTGAGTTGCAATGCATGTCACAGTCACGGAGACAGCACTTGGAGGGGATGATTCAGCTTTGTTTTCACGTTTTTCTTTCGCTATAAGTGAAATTCTCTTAACCAAACATGGTAAGTATCAGAAATATAAGATGCATTCTCAGTACAGTAGCAGGGTGACCTCAAAAAGGACACAGTTATCATAGGAAAATATGAATCAATTTTTTTTCTTTTTTTGCAAAAAGGTGCATCTCAAAAGCAGAGAGAGGGAGAAGGGAAGAGAGAGAGAGCGAGAGAGAGCATAACATATCACACTTTCAAAAATAGAACAGCCAGTTCTTTTCGTTCACCCACTACTCATAACACTGCTTAAACTAACATAATTGTTAACTTGGATGCCCCTTGAGAGAAAGGTAAAAGGTTATGAACTTGAATTTGGAGAATATGTTTCTGTAGTGGCATTCTGAATGAAGACAGCAAGTATTCTTTTTTTTTTTTTTTTCATGGAAAGTGTGGAGAAAAATTCTAAATTAAGAAGTATTGGTAATTTTTAAGAAGTTTTTACTAAGGATTTCACTCTGCGTAGCCTTTGAGCTAAAAGATACCAGGAAGACAAACTATCCAAAAATAAAATTTTAAAATATTTTATTTGTTACTATCAACAAGAAAAAAAAAAAAAAACCAAACCAAATGTATAAAGAAAACCGAAAAAACTTTCAGCAAAAGAACAAGAAGGGGAATTTGACATCAGTTCTTAAAAATAACATTTCAGTTAAAGCCACAGCATGAAGGGGGATCCCTGGTCAAATGATTAGCTGAGGGGTAGACTATCACAGCATTGGTCATATCCTCTCCCAGGGACTCATTCCATTTTCTCACTGGTAACAGGGCTTGCCACGTCCTTAAAATACGTGACTGCAAGAAAAATAGCGGTATACTGTTTGTTAATCCGGTTGCAGAGAATTATGATTTAGCTAATAATTCCAAATGGGCATATGGCCTCTGACAAAAGAAGGAGTGGAAAACAAAGAGAACATGTTTTTCCACTTTGCCATTCATGTCATGCAAATGCAGTAGCAGACTTTGAGGGAAAACAACGCTTATTTGAGGATCCCAATCTTACGATTGCGTAAAATTTGAAATATTTTAAAGATTAGTATGGTGATGACTGTATTGGTAGAAAAGAATGAGGCTGCAGCTTTCAAATCTTCATAGAAGGGAACATGTTAATCACAGATAAAATGATGTCTTGTTTACAAGTCTGTGGAACAGACCATAAGCTGTAATAAAAGTTCATCTGTCCTGAGAACCACGTTCTGGGCAGGCCTGCATCTATTTCGCTCTTCTGAAATCCAGTAGGCAGCCTGGTCACTCAGAAGCTAATCCTGTCATTATAAACAGATATTTCTCTGGCATATTGTTAGCCATAGTGCCTCACAGGCAAATAATCCAATTTTTTATCAGTTACTTGCCTATGTGACCATACAACTATAAATTTGATGTAACAACATATTTTCCAAATCTACTAAAAAAATGCACACTTAAAACTTGTGAAAAATTCAGCTACTGACTTACATGTTAATGAGTGAAAAAATAATCACATCTTTCATCCCCCCCCCCCCCCAGCTTATTTAAGCAGAACTCAGTTTCCAATCCTTCATTAGAATGCCGGGACTTCAATTTGTTACTTCCTCCCAGTGTCTCTGCGTCCATGAATTGCAGGCTCCCCAGAGAAGTTGCAGTCTCGAAATAAATATCTACAGTATGTTTGTTTTTAATGGGTTCATTTATTCTGTTGAAACAGCAGATGATAAATCAAATTGCAATAGGTTAGAGGGATAATTTAAGTAGTTGAATTTTCAAATAGGTTTGGGACACCACACTCTTAATACCTGTGCACCTCGGCCAGTTTTCAGTGTGTCGTTGGCTCTACTATGTTGAGCCATACATAGGGACGCTTTTACAGGCTGTGGCTGCCATGGAATTTTCCATTTCTGAACAAAAAAGTTTCAACTTACGAAATACAAAAAAAAATTAAAGGGGAGGAAATTGAGCTTTTCTGAAATGTTTTTGACTCCTTGGGGTGAGGCAGGAGAATAAAGAAAATCGTGTTGTGGGATTTTCATGGAGGCTATAGTCTCTGAGACAGAGCTGCCCTGGACGTGTCCACAAAAAAATGAGCACATGGCATTTTGGATGATGTCTTTAACAAGCAGTTATTCGTTATGCAAAATCAGAGATCAGCAAATTTAAATCGTCATCATAACACTTTATAATTTCTATATCATGTTTTATCAACTGAGAGAATAACTTTAAAAAAATTTTAAATGTTTAAATCCTATTGGCTTGTTAAATATATTGCTAAGGAGAATGCCTTCTTTCCTCTTAATTTTTACTTATGGTACCTTATAAATACTTTGTTATTAATTGCAAAACTTCAGAAAGTGTCCTTAGAATGATCTCAATTAATGAGTGCAAGTTTCATTGTTTGTTAGTCTGGATTTGTGTGCTTATGCAGCAGAGAATACTTTTCTTGTAAAGAGTAAAGGAAACACATTTCTTCCAAATCTATTATACACTATAAAATTTGCAGTTTTAAGTTCATTGTTAAAAGACATGAAGTTGCATGAATAGCTTATACATATCATGTCATAACTAAAAAGTACCAGAGCAAATGCCACTTGCTTACAGAAGGTAAAGACTGTGTCATCTCTTGTGTGATTAGTAGCAAAAGTCAGTATTCCACTAGATGGAGCAAAAGGGGCAGAAGCATTACACAGAGCAGTGCAAGTTCCTGAGTCAGGTCGACGGGATTCTGAAATAAATAAATGACAAAACTTTTCAGGGAAATTACATATACACACATATTTATTTCTTTTCATAGATTTCCAATGTATTTACAACTTTCTGGAATTTTAAGGATGTTTATGTTTATTTCATTTAAATACTGATACATTTCTTGTATTATTGAGGTAAACAATCTTCCACTTTGCACAATCTGACCAAATCTGCAAGCACACACGGCTAAAGCTTTAAGGCTGTTCACTAACTTTCATTACTTTGAAAGTTGCTTTGAAATCGTAACCATTTGCAGCAATGTCATCCATGCTAGCAATGCCTGGAACTTGTATTTGAAAGACAATTCACTTGAGCGTCCATTTTTCCTAGTCCTCTCATATCTTAAATTCAATTTCTAAAGTGAGATCCTGAAAGACTGACACATCCAGTGTCACGTTTCTACTTTAATTGATGGGTAAATTCAGGCTGAGATGACTTTGAAAACTAAATACCTGTGATCCTCAATCTCCAAATAAACATTTTGTTGATTGCTTTTTAATGTCATCATTACTATAGAACTGTCTTTAAAAATATTCAAGGTCAGCCTTGAAGAGCAGTTTAATATCTTATCAAATTTTGAAACAACTGCGTATTTATAAATTACTTTCTAATGAGAGAGAGAAACCGTCACAGGCAACACATAACGCATTGTGTTACTAGTTAGAAAAATAAGCTGCTTTTCCTTTGCAAAAGATATCCTTCAGGCCCAAGACAGAATCACTCTTTGGGGGATTTGTGAAGCAAACAGGCCAGTGGAAGGAAAGTGTGCAAGCCCACAAGCTGCTGATGAGAGGATTCTAGTGTCCTTTTATATTTAGGCTGTTTGCTTAGTTTATGCACACTTAATTAGTGAAGAGGATCTAGCATGAGAGAACTTCAAAAAGTTCAGAAGAAAATGGGATGAGAAAGGAAAAGTACTTGGGTACAAAAATATTTGAAATCGACACATAATTTTTGTGCAATATGCACTTTTGGTGAACTTTGTGCAAGCCCTTGATATTTGTTAATCTGTGATAAAGCTCGCTGGCTGAGTGTGCATATACACAGGGGATAAGTCTCCTCCCAGTGGGGTTTTGGAAAGTTGAGGTTTGAATTGTTGGGTGCAAAGTCACCTGCTCCGAGGAGGAGTTCTGGTTTATGACTCCATGTCTGGTGGGAGCATTTTGGAAAAAGTAGGTGCGCTTTCCTGCCTTCGAGGGCTTTGCAGAGCCTGATAAAGATTTCCCTGCTGGATCCCACTGGTGAGCTGTGTCTCATTGTGGAAAATTTAACTTCATGCCAAAGTGTGAAACACACACACACACACATCCCCTGACTGCAGTATGTCAGGCATATTTCAGCTCGATTTGTGTCCACCCTAATAAGTCAGTTGACAGAGTCATAAATTGGATGTCTGCTCCAGACCTGGCACCTGTACAGGAAATAAAAACGGATTTCCATTGCAGGCAGGTTCTCTGTGTTTTACGAATGGGAGCTTTTCAGGACCCTGCTTTATTTTATTGGGGTCTTCGCATCTTCATGCCTGTTTCGATTGTTACTGAAACTGACAAGGAAGATAGCAAATTGACTACCCGTTGATGGGGGTGGAGGGGGAAATGGAACGTTTGCCAGCATGGTGATTTCCCACTGCTCTGTCCAGCAACGTGTCCTTGGTGTCTTTCACTGACCCTGGAGCTCCACACGGAATGATTGAATGAATCCATGGATGTCTCTACTTGGACATCCCATAATAAAGCCTGTAAGCTTTCAAGGATGGCAGCATGTTGTTATATTTTATAAGTTTTACATTTTTAAAAACAGATTTGTTATTTTTAGGCAGTTGTCAGGTAGGGACAGTTTTGCTAGGGACATTTTGGTTGCCATAGCTTGTGTGAGAATGAAGTGCTATTGAATCCAGAGCATAAGGATGCTGCTGTATAGTCTGTGATTCACAGGACAGGAAATCAGGGCAGAGAATCACCTGGCCTCAAATGGCAACAGTGTCAAGGCTAAGACATCCTGTTTCAGATGAGATCGACCCATCTGGTGTTGATTTCCTTCCTTTTGTTTCTTTACCCAACACTTGAGTTTTATGTAGGCAATAGAGGATGACTTGAAGATTTCACAGTCTGAGGAAATGTCTGCACAGGACAACCCCCACAATGAAGATTCATCCAACTGTCAGTGTTGGCAGGTTGAGAAACATACAAAAGTCACCAACCAAGCTAAGACACTTTCAAATGAACTTTGTTCTACCTCCCCACCTGGATAGCAACTTGGAAGGCAGGTTTTAAATATCCAATTATTCCTTAGAGTTCCAAACTACTGAGGGAGCCCCCGGCCCATGGCCTGTCCTGCCGCATGAGGGGCAGGTGTGTGGACATTCACTAGGTCTTATTCCAGCTCTGTCCATGCTTTGTCCGGTGTAGGAGGCCACACCCTGCAGAGTCTGCCCTTGGGACTGGACTAGGAACTGGTCCCTGCACAAGCCCTGCAAGCAGGTGCAGGGCAGCGTTGGCAGAAGATGCTGGAGTGTGTGCAGCAGGGTTCAGGCCAGGACTGTGGGAGGGATCCAGCCTGGGCTGCTCCTTTAGATCAACCATTTGCTAATTGCAGGCAACCAAGTTTAAAGTGGAAAGCAAATCTTAAATAATGTGCTGTTTAGTCCTGCTCAGAACTACAAGCATTAGACAGTTCTGGGCATCATGTATTTTAGTACAGTTGTGAAACAGCCTACTATTTATTTTATACATTAAATAATAACTTAAAGCACTCAAAATATCAGAGCTTATTTTAAAGTTACCTGGTCAGAAGTATAGTCATGTAAGAATTAAATTCAGGAATAAAGTTAAAGACAAGATTCTCTAAAATATCTAGAAACATCTATTTCACAGAAACTGACCATAAAATGCTACATTTAGTATTAAAACAAATTTTATTAATATAACAATCTGAGCTGCTTCTTCAAATTGCATCTGGAATTTGAATATTTAAGAATTTTCTCAGAACTTTGATTCCCAAGCTTGTTGAAGGATTATCAATCAAGCATTATTGGGCAAAATGACCAATTCATTTTACATTTTAATAATAAATATGGAAGGAAAATTCAATTCATTCTTTTATCAAAGTGTTAAGATAAATAATTATCCTTAATTTGATCTTAAATGTGACCATAGAAATGTTAAAAGAAAAAAAACTACAGTTTTTATAAAGTTGTAGTATAGTATCTTGATTTTGAAAGTAATTGAAATAAGAATTTGCAGAAGCTTGATAGAATTCTAGTATCTAGGTTTCAAAAATAATTGGTTACTAAAACTAGGATTGTATAGCATGTGTCTAGAGAAATTTTCTCCCCTAACATTTCTCCCCTAACATCTGGGATGTTCTAGCTTTTATTGCTTACCAGAAATATTGAAATTCTATGAGATTCCAACATGTTTTCTAAAGTTCTCTATCCACCAAACATTGAATGGGTGTGTGTGTGTATATAAGAGAGAGAGGAAGAAGGAGAAAAAGAAGGAAGAGGAGGAGGAGGGGGTCATATTATGTTAACTTCTGTTGTATGGGTTCCATGCAGAGTGTTTTTTAAAATATTTATTTATTTGAAAGGCGAAGTGATACAGACAGAAGGAGAGAGAGAGAGAGAGAGAGAGAGAGAGAGAGAGAGAGAGAGAGAGAGAAGGCGCTTCCATCCTCTGTTTCACTCCACAAATGGTCCCAATGACTGGGGTGTGGCCAGGCTGAAGCTACCCAGGTATCCCACCTGAGGGGCCCAGGTACTTGGGGCCATCATCCTCTGCTTTCCCATGTTCATCAGTAGGGAGCTGGGTTAGAAGCTTAGAAACCAGGACTCTCCCCTGGGAGGCTGGATTGCATGCAGGCAGTGGTTTAACCTGTTGCACCACAGTGCTGGTGCAGAGTATTCCATGAGGAGTATTTCAAGAGACATGGAAAAAGAGCCTCCTGAATTCCTCAGAGTTGAGTGGGCACACAGCTAGTATTGGTGCTGCCTGTGAACAGAAGGAAACACCCTGTCAATCAGGGAAGCAGGTCTCTAAAATGTGATGCGGCAGAAAGTGGAAGGAGGAAAGGTTTCACGTCCCTGGGTGAGTGTGTTAGTATTTAGGTGCTGTCTACAACGCCGTAGCACAATCTTATGTATAAAATGTGGTGTAATCCTTGCTTCTGAATTTTCTTTTCCAGACTGTTTTTCAGGAGCATCGAAGTGACCAGTTACATTTATGTCTGGGAGAACTACAGGCTCTGCAATTTGCCTTGGGATTCCCCATGGACTTGGTACTTGACCTTCTTAGGAGTTGACTTTGGCTACTACTGGTTCCATCGCATGGCTCATGGTAAGAAAACCTTTTTGGTCATTTATACTGAATGGCGTTTGGTGCACAGTAGACATCCAGTAAATATTTATTGACTGAACAGGTAAGTGAACCAAGTAGTCCAGTTCAGAACACATAGAGACTGATTATATACGTTGACTTTGAAATTTAAGAGTAATCGGAAGACATTTTTCAAAAAAGTGTGGAATCATTGAAATTATATTCTCCTCACCTCTTGCTTCTAGTTTTAAAAAATGCACAGCTATAGCACTGGCCTTCTAACGTACCACCTTACCTAGTTCTTATATGAACCTGCTTGGTAGAGGCTGCACACACTTACATGCCGCATCAAACTTCATATCCCGATTGTCAAGGGTCATTCAGCAAAGCTGTGAAAGGTGTGGGATTCTGGGTAATGTGGGCTGCCACAGTCAGCTGGATTCCATGTCTTGGCTGTACTTCTGCATTACAAATGAGTATGCAGTCAGCTAGGTATTGGCCATATGCACTTAAAAGCTACTGCAGTTTTGCAAAAATTTGTTATTGTGGACAAAGACTTCTTAGGGCACAGCTCACTGAATTTGATTTTGGGGATTCTTGACTGCAGTTTCCACAAAAAAAGAAAAGTTTCCTTGTTGGAAGGGTCTGAACCTCTGCAGGGGAAAGCAGGGGTTGAGAGTGATTGCAGAGCCAAGTGGCATCAGTGGTCTCTGGAGGAATCAGGCTGGCCAAAGTATCTCTGAAGGGAAGCACTCATTTCGAAAAAGTATTGAACAGCAGAACTTAGGATTGCAGTGGGCGGTTGGATGAGTGGGTGGGGAGGAAGGAAGGAAAAGGAAGAAAGCTGGAATAATAATAAAAAATAGATGAGAGATGGAAAGGAGAGACCTGAGATCAGGGTGACTTGCCAAGCTGTGTGTGTAGGAGTGTGCGTGACCGCATATCCTTCCCCAGCAAGGATGAAGGAAAACAGGAGTTGCATGGACTAGTGTCACGAGCTTTTTATATAGCAATATTAGAGAGCACTTTAAACATATGCCTCTTCTGAGACTAGAGGGAGTGCTAATTTATTAAAACGACTTGTAGTAAATAGAGAAGCCAAAATAAGTTATTGATTTTCTGTGTCACAGTGTTGTCTTTTAAAATAAGATGCCAGCTATTGACCTCAGTTCCTTGTGTAAAGATGCAAGAGGAGACTCCCAAGTCAAGCAGGATTAAGGATAAAATATAGCCTTTCTAGCAAACTTTTTGTATTTTATTGCAAAGTCATAGCTTTCTCTTTAAAATAACCCCATTGACAATATCCCTCATTTTTAAGCAATAAGGGGCACTGCTGAAAATGTTGCCATTGTATCACAAGTTTGGGAAATCTGCAAATTTGCTTAATCTATGAGTGTCCATTATAACAAGAAACAACCAACTTAGTATCATAAATACAAATCTTCAAAAGTATGTCAGTTTCAAGTGCTCTTAGCAAGAGAAGAGCAATAAAATAAAACAACAATAGAAATGTGGAATCAAGGCCATTTAAAGTATGCTTCCCATTAGAAAATTTTGAACAGATTCCAGTGAAGGAGGCAGCATTAAAAAAAAAAGTGAAAAGCTTCTGGAAAAACACTCAGGACCTTCAGGCTGTGGAGCCTAATCAGAAGTTCAAAGACTTGTGACTTGTAATGGAAAGCTGGTAGGAAAGAAGTAAATTATGCAGTTAACTGTGTCATCCTTCGATATCATAGTGTATTTTAAAATTCTACATGCAAATAATGGTGTAAAATACAAACATAAAGGTTTGTGATATATACAAATGCACAAGGAAAAGAAAGAATTCTAGTACCAAATTTCTTGAGGCTTTTAGATTACTGAGTCTAAAATAGATTAATTGGGCTGATTTATTAAACTGAAAGTTTTCAACAGTTCCGAAATACAAATGTCATCTCAAAATACTGCAAAATAATCCTCTGGCTCCTTCTACTTAGGGTGTCACTTTCTTTCCACTACTTTCAATAAAATTATATAATAAAAATATATACATTTTTATATGTTAACTATATGAGTGTTGAAGACACACTGTAGGAATGTTGCATACTTGAAATTTTGTTTATACATGCATTTAAAATCACTGCTAGGTTCTTCCCTGTTGTTTCTGTTGTTTGGTTTGCAGATATAAATCATTATTTTTTTTATTTAGAGGACAGACACATATTAGTTTAAAAGAGTTTATTCTTAAAATTTTTAATTCCATATTCATCTCTACATTTAAAAACAGGAATATTTGAAGTTGCATGTGTTCTTTATATTTTATTCTCTTCCTCTGGAATGAGAAAGTAATTGGTCATCATTGTCAACACACCCAAGCAAAGGTAGCACAACACTGTCTGCAGAGCCTTTTGATGCTTTTAAAAGCAAACAGGAAATAAAATTGAATCTTAAAAGTATCTTGTTGGGGGCATGTGTTGCATTACAAAAGGGTGCACTAGTTTCCTTCCTACTTGTAAGCTGTGCAAAACATAAAAAAAAAAAAACAAGCAGGGATTTTGAAGGGAACATTTAACCCAGGAAGAATTAATTGAGAGACACAAACATGAAGCTCCCAGTGTGTGGGTAACAGACTGTATCTACTCTTGCATGGTGATTCCATAAGTGTATGTAGTTGCATAGAGTTAGCTATGTAATTGAAATTTTTAGAAACTTATTGATTTATTGAAAGGCAGAGAGAGAGAGAGAGAGAGAGAGAGAGAGAGAAGGAGAGATAGATAGATAGAGAGAGAGAGAGAGAATGAGAATGCAGGGAAAGAGAGAGAGAGCTCTTCCATCTACTAGTGCACTTCCCAGATGGCTACAACAGCGAGAACTGGTCAAGGACTGGGACTTATTGCTTCTGCCTGTTAATTCCTACTAGAAAACATGGGCACCATTTCCCTCTGAGATATTTCCACGATAGGCCCATCTCCTGCCTCTGAAATGTGGAGGCAGGGAAGGAGCTTGGTGATTCCGCTCCAAAACCCCAGTGTGAAGGGGATGCCCGCCCAGATGGAGCTTATTCTTAACCATTGGCAGGTTCAGTCTTAAAGTCAGAGCCTCGGCTGCCTTTGCTGTCCTTAGATTCTGTACACAGAAAAGGTACAAAAAGCACATTTCAGGAACCGGTGCCGTGGTGCAGACACCCCCTGGGACACATGCATCCTATATGGGAGTGCCTGGATTCTAGTCCTGGTTCTGCTTAGAATCCACCTTCCTGCCAGTGCCACCCTGGGAGGGAGCAGATGATTCTGAGCCCCAGGCTTCAGCCAGGCCCAGGGTCCCAGCTCTTACAAGCATGTCAGGAGTTGATCAGCAGGTGGAAGCGATTTCTGTCTCCTCCTCTCCCTCTCCCTCTCTCTCTTTCCTTTCTGTGTCTCTGCTTCCCAAATAAATCAGAATAAATAAATCAATTTTTAAAGGTACTTTTGAAGCAAAAACGATGACTGTGATCAAAGGATTGGCACTGAGTTATTAAACAGGGAAATCATAGACTTGCTAATAAACAATAGTTCAATAGTTTTGTGCATAAATTAAATGAAAAATTATTTGAAAGTGGTGGAATTAAGGAGATATGTTTTAACGGAGGAACACACCAACTCAAAGAAAGCTAGACAGAAGCTGATGTGGAGGCTTGCCATATTTCAAATGAGTACAAGAAGAAAAAGCTTATGTGTAGGGTGGCCTTTAGAACTCTATGGGAACAATATTCAAGAAATATGAACTAGGTAGGCAAGGTTTTGTTCCAAGTAATTTGTTCAAAAGGGGGATTTTAGATATTTCCTACTAGATGTATATGGAACAGTAGCACACAACATATTTGAGCATGGAAATTTTAGACCACAGAAAGCCAGACTGAGTGGTATTCCATCCTCTTTTATTTTCTCAATAAGTATGCTTGTGATTTAATTTAGCATACTAATCCTAAAGGAATCATCAACTAAACTCAGATCATTCTAAAGTCACAAACTTCATTTCTTCAATAATTTTTTCCACTCATATTTAAGACCAGCTATCTTACGCTAATACCATACTAAATGGCAGAACACCTTTCTTACAAGCAGGTATGATCACGACTATTTACTTTTTTTTTTTGACAGGCAGAGTGGACAGTGAGAGAGAGAGACAGAGAGAAAGGTCTTCCTTTGCCGTTGGTTCACCCTCCAATGGCCGCCATGGCCGGCGGGCTGCGGCCGGCGCACTGCGCTGATCCGAAGGCAGGAGCCAGGTGCTTCTCCTGATCTCCCATGGGGTGCAGGACCCAATCACTTGGGCCATCCTCCACTGCACTCCTGGGCCATAGCAGAGAGCTGGCCTGGAAGAGGGGCAACTGGGACAGAATCCGGCGCCCTGACCGGGACTAGAACCCGGTGTGCCAGCGCTGCAAGGCGGAGGATTAGCCTGTTGAGCCACAGCGCCGGCCATGACTATTTACTTTTTCATCATCATAGAATCAGTACATCATCACATTAGTGATGTGCTAAGTGCAAAGATGATTATGAAGTGAATTCCAAAATTGACGCTTGTCATTGCCATTGCATTTTAATTTCCCAGTTTCTGAGCAAGCTGAAGCAGTATGGGTGAAAACCAAATGGGCTTTGTTTAAAATTCATAATCAAGAAATGGTGATACTGAAGTGAGTGGTACCGGTGACTCAACAACTCCAAGTCAGCTGCCGTTGATAGCCATTGGAAAAACAATAGGCAGAGTGTTAAGGAGCAAGGATAGCAAAGATTCTAGAACCAGATTGCCTGAGTTCTACTCCTAAAACTGCCACTCATTAACTGAGACCTGGTCTGATCCTCTATCACTAGCTTTCTCATCTATGAAATAATAATAATAATAATAATAATAACATGCACCTCATAGGATTTTTGATAAAGCTTAAGTGACTAAAACTTAGGGAAGTGATTGGTATATAGGTAAGCATTCTTGCTATTATTGAATTAATATTTTTTTTGACAGGCAGAGTTAGACAGTGAGAGAGAGAGACAGAGACAGAGAGAAAGGTCTTCCTTTCCGTTGGTTCACCCCACAAATGGCCGCTACGGCCGGCACACTGCGCTGATCCGAAGCCAGGAGCCAAATGCTTCCTCCTGGTCTCCCATGCAGGTGCAAGGCCCAAGCACTTGGGCCATCCTCCACTGCACTCTCGGGCCACAGCAGAGAGCTGGACTGGAAGAGGTGCAACCAGGACAGAATCCAGTGCCCCAACTGGGACTACAACCTGGGGTGCCCGCGCCGCAGGCGGAGGATTAGCCAAGTGAGCCGCGGCGCCGGCTATTATTGAATAAATATTTATTATATTGCTAGGTAGTGGGCCTGGTACTTTATATTAATAACACAATGTTGTATCACTTAATACCCAGAACAATCCTACAAAGTCGCAGGCAGTCATTGAATACACAGGAAGTAAGTACCTCCCCCACACCAGTCTTCCAGTTGCTAAACAGTGGCAACGCATCATAGTCATTTCCTTTATGGAGGGGATATCCTAGTGGGGATGGAGCTCCAGGTGTAAAAGCAGAATAGGGCCAAATCCTTGAAACCCTGCTGCCTCCATGGGAGACCCAGATGAAGCTCCTGGCCCTTGACTTTGGCCTGGTCCAGCCCCGGTTGTTGTGGCCATTTGGGAAGTGAACCAGTGAATGGAAGACCTCTCTGCACACACCCCACCCCAACGCTGTCTTACAAATAAATGAAGTAAATCCTTTAAAAAAATAAATACACGTGTTAATCTTTACAGAAGTCTTCTCAAACCAATCATTAGTTATGTCCCTTTGCTTCGTGCATTGGAAGCTTTCATATCCCAGGTTACACCTTTCTTTTGTAAAGTGTAAGAATATTATATATTTATAGGAGTTCACCATCTAGAAATGTATTCCTTGAAAGCTATCACTGTGTTGAATAACTTCTAGGATTTTTTATTTGCGAGAAAGAGAGAGAGAGAGAGAGAGAGAGAGACAGAGAGAGAGAGAGAGACCACCAACTAATTTACTTCCCAAACGCCTACAATGCCTAGGAGCACGTGGGCCAGGCCAAAGCCAGGAGCCACTATTTAGATCTGGGTCTCTGACATAGGGGCAGGGGGAACCCAGCTCCTTGAACCATCACCTGCTGCCTTCCCTGGTTCTGATTAGCAGAAAGCTCATAGTGAGAGTGGAGCCAGGACTGAAACCCAGGTACTCCAATGTGGAACATAAGTAGCTTCACTGGCATCTAACCACCGTGCCACACACCTACCCTGCATTTGGGGTTCTTAATGGTGCCTATTCCAATATGAAGGGCTCTGGACTAGATCATTATTGTCAAAACTGAAGTAGTAGGAACAGGTCAGATTCTGGATATATTTTGAATCTAATGCCCAGAAGGGCTTGTGGACATTTGAGATGTGGATTGTACAAGAGGAAATTCACAAAGTCTCCAAAAAATGTGGGCTCAGCAAATTCCTGAGTCATGTCATCTACTCAGAAGGAAGACACAGGATCTGGTGCTGTGGTGCAGCAGGTTAAAGCCCCAGCCTGCATCCCATATGGGCGCTGGTTTGAGCTGGTTCCAATCCAGCGCCCTGCTGATGCACCTCCCTGGGAAAGTAGTGGAAGAGGGCCCAAGTCCTTGGGTCCCTGCACTCACAAAGGAGACCTGGAAGAAGCTCCTGGCTCCTGGTTTCAGATCAGCTCAGCTCTGACCATTGGGGCCATTTGGGAAGTGAATAAGCGGATGGAAGACCTCTCTCTCTCTCTGTCTCTACCGCACTCTCTCTCTGTAACTTTGTCTTTCAAATAAATAAAATAAATCTTAAAAAAAAAAAAGAAGACACAGATTACTGAGTATGCTGAGGGATAAGGAGGGATGCTGACTCTCCTGTTTAATCCTTTTACTTTGAAATTGATATTTTATTTCAGAATAGTTTTACATTTACAAAACAAAATTGCAAGGTAGTACAGTTCTCCCACACACCAAACCCAGCTTCCCGTATTATTAACATCTTCTATTAGTATATTTATTATCATTAGTGAACCACACTCAGCTTCCCCTCTTGTTTTTCTTATTTGTTTATTTATTTGACAGGTAAAGTTATAGACAGTGAGAGAGAGAGAGAGAGAAAGGTCTTTCTTCCATTGGTTCACTCCCCAAATGGCCACTACGGCTTGCGCTGCGCTGATCCAAAGCCAGGAGCCAGGTGCTTCTTCCTGGTCTCCCATACAGGTGCAGGTGCCCAAGCAGTTGGGCCGTCCTCCACTGCCCTCCTGGGCCACAGCAGAGTACTGGACTGGAAGAGGAGCAACTGGGACTAGAACCCGGCACCTATATGGGATGCTGGCACCGCAGGCAGAAGATTAACCAAGTGAGCCATGGTGCCGGCCCCCGCTCTTGTTTTTCTTAATCAGAGCTCCCTGTATCTTTCCCACTGCCACCAGCCTTAAGTAATCAGCATTCTGTGTGCAGATTGAGTGTTTTTTTCTTTTCTTTTCTTTCTTTCTTTCTTTTTTTTTTTTTTGAGCTCCACATATAAGGGAATACATGTGGTTATTATCCTGTTACAGAGAAGAAGTGGGCTCAAATAATCAACAGGTCACAAAGCTAATACATTTCAGTGCTTGTTTACTTTAAGATTGATTTATTTGTTCAAAAGGTAGAGTGATGGGAAGAGTGGTGGGGAGAGAGATCTCCCATCTGATGGTCATTCTTGATGTATCTGCCACAGCCAGGACTGGCCCAGGCCTAAGCCAGGAGCCAGGAATTCCATCCATGTCTCCCACGAGGGTGGCAGAGGCCCAAACACGTGGGCCTTATCTGCTCCCTCCCAGGACGCACTGACAGGAAGCTGGATTGGAAGTGGAGTAGCTGGCACTGCTAGTGGAACTCTGCTATGGGGTGTAGTCACCCCACGTAGTGAATTCACTGCTACACCACCATGCTTGTCTCACGTGTATGTTTTCAATCCAGGTTTAGTGTGACTGAAAGATGCAGACTGTGAAAGAAAGGGCAGGCTCTGTTTCCCGTGATGCTGTGGTGCTGAGTATACCAGAGGGCCAGGCAGAGGACCAGATGGACCACAGTGGAGACTCACAACCGGCCTCAGGAAGCTGGCATCCTCAACAGTCAGGCCTCCTTGCTTTGTTCCAATTTTAAAACATGAGAGTTATCTCTCTTCACTATTAGAACATTTGGACTGAGATTGGTTATCGTGGTTCTATAATTTGGGGAAACGTTCTACTTCAAGGGGTAAGAAAACAACAAACAACAGGTATTCATTTCTGTAAAATTATAGGAGCTTGAACTCCAAGATCAAAATGCCTGCAGGATTGATGTCTTCCAAGGCCTCACTCGTTGTCAGAGTGGTGTGCTCAATGTGTTTTCCCCCTGTGTGTGTCTGCGTCCTGATCTTGTAGTTGGACAAAGGATACTAGCAGTGAGTGCTGTGCTCAGCAGGTTACACCACCTTTTTGAAGCCTGCATACCAGGAATGCTGGCTGGAGTGCTAGCTACTCTGCTTCTGATCCAGCTCCCTGCTAATGCCCCTGGGAAAGCAGCAGGGGTTGGCACAGGTGCTTGGGCCCCTGCTTATCCATGTGGGAGACCTGGATGAAGCTCCTGGCTTCTGACTTCTGCCTGGCCCAACCCTGGCCATTGCAACCATCTGGGGAGTAAACCAAACTTTCTCTCTCTGTGTGTGTCTTCCCATACATACATACATACATAAACAAACATATATATGTATTTTTAAGTATAGGACTCCAGACATATTGGATTAGGGCCCAACATAATGGCCTTCTTCTAATGTACATACCTCTTTAGAGACTCTGTGCCCATATACCATCACACAGGCCAGTCTGGGGTTAGGGATTCCATTCACCTCACAGCAGTAGTCTAGCTGACTGAGAAAATAGTGTTGTTCTCTCTCCATGCACCCTCACAGAGTCTTTGACAAGTTAATGGAATATGCATATGATGAATAAAAAAAATCTATGCATGGATTTCAAAATTTTCTCTCACCAAAATAATCTTGTCTTTAAATTCCGTTTGGCCACAGTTTTTTGAAGCCTTTGTATTTAGAGCTGTTTCCCTGGCTTCAGGACACATTCTATATAAATGATATTTGGTCTCCAACCCATTGACTCTTTCTGAAGCTCAGTTTTCTCATCTGTGGAATGGGATAACAATCCTCTTACTTTGAAATGATTATTAAGGTGCTATATATTTTCCAGCTGTTTTTGTTTCTAAACTTCCTGTAAATGTTATGGAATATATTTCCATCTTTTTCCAAAATATCAGTAAGGAATTCCAAGTAATTAACTTGAAATGTTTATTTTTTAAAGTTGGATTAATTTCCTAAGTTATTTTTCTGCCATTTATTCAAAAACAGATAAGTCTTTCATATCAACTTTATTTTGTAATGTATTTCTTTGATGCTGATTATTTTATTCTGAAGATACAAAGACAGTGTGGTAACAATCAGTTCAACAAAATTTATATAAGAACAGGAATAACTCATTTTTCTTATTCCAAAGCATTCACAGAGAAATAATTTCAAAAAAAAAAAAAGACAAGTGAACAAACAGTAGGAAATGAAATTCCAAATTCATCCCCCTTCTCCTCCACCCCTCCTGTCCCCAGAGTCACCCACGGTAAGAACAGGGTAGGAACACACTCTCTGGAGCATTCTTATCTAGCCCTTCCATCTTTAAGTGGATGGCATTAGAGCCTCTCCTGTGTGTGCTTCCTTGTCAGATGAAACAGTAGTCGTGTAGAATCCTTAGGGTCACTTGCAAGGTCAAATGAGGGAAAATGCAGGAATATGCTTCCAAGTACAGTCTGACAAAGCAAGTGACAGTGACTACTTTTTAATATGCTGTCTGGCCTCTCATTTATATAATGTGTGATACATAATGAAGTGTAATAATAATAATAATAATAATAATAATATAAAACAATCATGGTTTCTTTCAATGATAGCATATACCCAAGTAGTTAAAAGAATTGCCAAAGTTTGTGGCTAAGTTTGCTGACCCTCATAAAAAAAAAAAAAAAAAAAAACTGAGTTTTTTCATTGTTAGTTGGCAGTAATAATAACACTCCATAAGGTAAAGGATCTTGTCAGGGTGCACTATGTATTTGCATAAATAAGTACATGTTTTCATGATTGTACAATGCAAATTAAAGCTAGGGTGCTCTGATTATATGAAGCCTGCCATATGGATTTCTAGTTGTCAAATTTAATGAAGTCATCTTTGTCTTTGATAAGATGCACAATAGGAAAACAAACATTTCAGGTCTCACCATAGACTTAGGGTCAACAGAGACCACCAAGTCAGCTTTTCCTGAACGATGTTGTCTATGATAAATACTATTAAAATGTGCATTTTTTTCCTCAGGTGAATATCAAATAATTTGAGTTTCTCTTGGGGTTGATCAAACTTATTCATGCGCCTTCTCTTTTAGTATGTCAATGTTTCTAGCTGGCTCTTCAAAAAATATGGGGAGATTTTGGAAGAAACACTATTAGAATTTATACATTTTATCCACATTTTTAAAAGATTCTTTTTTTGTCTTTCACCTTAATTAAATATTAATCTATTTAAAAAAAGCTTCTGCAGCTTAGAGATTTAAATTTATTTTACAGAACCTAGCAAATGACTTTGAAACAATTACTAAAACAGATTTGTTCTTCCTTCTCTTAATGTTAGTAGGTAACTTGATTTTGTTTTTTTTCTTGAAGCCTCAAACTTCTTGGAATACTTTGCAAAATGTGATTTTGTGTCACAGGCATTCCTAAAACATGTATGTAATTTTTTCTCTTCAAATCCATAAATCTCGATATTACAAAACCCCTCACAATTGTATAGTACCATGGTACAGAGATTGTGCTACATCATCTTTTAAAACAAACGGTTCTTGCCAGCTCTGTGCTTTGGAACTGTTTGAAGAGTTGAAGATGACACGTCCTCTATGGGAAGTGCTTAGGCTGTGAGTTAAACAAACAGTACAGAGGATCTCCAGGAAAACACACCAGATGTGCAGGTGGTAGTTAAATCAGCAAGAAATTCTCTTTCATCAGTATTGGATTTCATTAAGCGTGATCTTTTCTTCTTGAGAAATTCAGGAATATTGGGGAAAATAAGTCATTACACAGAATTCAATGGATTCTCACTTGGAGGTAACATGGCTTAAGAAAAACATCAGACTCTAAATAAAAGGACAAGGTGAACTCTATGGAAAACATAAAACCAAGCACGTAGGAAGCAGAAAACAAAGAAGAGGGCAAAGAAGGTTGAGTAGAGGATATTTGCATGGATGTGGTGATAGATAAATCATATTAATAGCAGCATCTGCAAAACAAATTTTGAAATTTTACTGAGAAAGAATAATACAGGCAATCATGTAATTTAAGAATAAAACCAGACAATGCTTATAAAGGCACATTAAGTTATTGTCCTTGCTTAATTTTTCTTGACTAAATAAATGTCATAATGCAAACTAGGAAATGAAAAGGGATAGATACAATTATTGTCAAGAAAAGAGACTGATGAATATTTTATGAGAACAGAGATGAATATGTCATTGTATTAAATACACAATCACTGCATAAAAGGAGCTCCAAGGAATGGCAGAATTTTTTACTAAAATCTCAAGTGCCCAGCATCTTCCAAGTCACTGTAAATCCATATTTCAGTGTGTCCATAAAGCCAGCACTTCAACAGGAAGCAATGAAGTCTATTACTCTAAGGGGTTTTGCCGAAGCTTGTGGGTGAAGGGCGAGTCCCGGGGGTCCCTGACATTGACATGGACAGAGGATGTGTTGTAGGTGACAAGATGGCCTTTCTCCCACATCTCAGGTCTTTAGAGGCTGCAGCTTTTGCCTGTCTTCACCGAACTCAGCTATAGTAAAACAAAATATCTGTGTTTGTGTTAAGGTCGAACAAGTACCAAGCCCCTTCTCCTCTCAGGCACTATGGATCTGTCACTTTTGAAATAATATTCACTGTTAACTCACATGGCTGACCTATAGATTTTTGTTGTTGTTATTGTTGTCATTCTTGTCTTTTAAATCCATGCTGTCACCCAACTTCTTTATGCTGCTTTTGTTCCAAGAGTCCAGGCGACCTTGTAGACTGATCTGTTTCCTTTCACTGTTGCTTAACTGTTCCCTTTGTCCTCTGAATTCTCTGAAAACTGAATGTTGACTATCCACTGGATTGATTACACTGGGGGTAAATACTTATGGGGAAAATAAATTATAAGTGAGATTAGCTTAAAAGCTAAGTTCATTTTGGTGCAAAGATTTTGAAAATGATGCATAGTAGAGATCTTAAAACACTGCCTGAAAAACATGTATCATGCTAAAACTACAAAAGGATTTCAAATTTTTATAGAAAAAATTAATGTATCTTCTTATTTCATTTCAGTGTTTGACATGCATTGAGTAATGAAAGATTCTCTATGTATAGAAGTATAATTGTACATACAAGTCTGTATATGAATTGGAAAAAATGACATGTCTAGAAAAAATTGTTGCATACCTAAGCTGACTAAGTAACCTAAGGAAAAACAGAAATTTTCTATAGACCATTCAAGAATACTATTAGTTTTCAAAAACTAGCATTTTTTGTGAATAATTAACTAACTGATTCTGTGAGATGTGTGTTCTGTTCCTATCAAATGCCCCATATAATGTTATTAGCTTACATTGTTGAAAATTGCCTGGCTCAATTATTACAGTAGGGTGCAAAATGATGATTTTAAAAATAATCTATTATTGCTTCTATAACTATTAGCCAGAATTTTTCTGTCTCTTCTAGTGGACATAACTAGAATTATGTACATGCATTTCATAAGCATATATGTGCGTAAATAACATTATATTGATATGCCAACTTTGTTTAAAGTTTTAGCATTTTGTTATCAAATTCTCATGTGTATTTCTATTAAAATCTTGGTTTTTAACAATGTTAATATATTTCATTATTTTGTACGTCAGATAGTAAACAAATTGATTTTTTCACAGTGAGAATATCAAACAGAAACTTATTGTTGGAAACTTACTGATGGAAGTTTAGGATTTCAGTTTTCTTTTCTTGTTTTCTTCCTTTTAGAACATGTCCCACTATAGATGTATTCAGAGAACTGTTTCACAAGTTACTGAGGTCATTCTTTCCTTTGGTTATGGTAAAAATTTTGAGATGTATTTAATTTGTTTCATTTTTCTTCAGTTGTTTTCATTCACTTTTATTTTCGCATGTACCTAAAATCATGCAAGAGCATGTAAAATGCACAGCAGGTATTGTTCCATCCATCATCTCTCCACCTGATTATTACCACATTACACAGCTAACCATTTTGTATGTTAATTGCTTCCTTATTCTTTATCCTTCCTATGTGTCTTAATAAAAACATAAGAGTACACACACACTCTAGTAGCTTAAATATCTTAATCATATTATTCGTACTTCCTATTTTTTGTCTTGCTCTTTGTCAACAAGAGATGTGCAAAAATGTTGCACTATGCTAATACAATTTTAAGTTCTTTTTAAAATGTATTTTATTTTTATATAAAGTGAACAAATTTCATGTCATTCATATATATGGATTTAGAAGTTCCCACCCTTCCTCCTGCTCCCTTTCGTAGTCTTTCTCTTACAATGATATGCACATAATTTCAAACTCTTATGATTCTATTAAGCTTGAGTTCATATGTTTTGAGGCTGTGATCTTAGTTGTACACACTCACAATCCTGTGCTTTTAATGAGCTGCAGATGAACCATTATAAAAGGTGAGAACCGTCCTCATTGTTGTTCCTTTCTGTATTCAAATCGTATTTACTTTGTCAAGAAAATGATTCGTACTTGCTAACTCTGTGGACAGCCCATGTCTGTTCTTCCACATGAAGGCTGGCTCTTTATTCTGCACGAAGAATAAATGTTAATGAAACTCCTGTCCCTCACCCCACTCCTGCCTTTGCCAGAACCAGAAGGAATTCAGACTGATTATTTTTGTGCTTACTGATATCCTGGGGAAAGAGCTAAAGAAGAGTTTATAAAACCTGAACGAGAAAAGGATGTAACTTTTTCAGTTCTCCCAGGGGCCGAATCTCCTTTGAAACGACTGACAGGTTTTGGATATACAGAAGGAAATCATGAGTTGGTCTGAATGTCCAGATGTGGACTCCACAGATGTATGGGGTTACAGTTTAAAAGAGAAGGAATGCGGTACCTGCATCTACAGAGAGGAAGTTGTAAATAGTAAACACGTAACTCAGCTATCAATTGTGATGTGACTTTTAAGATTTTCAAAGTAAAATGCTCTTTTCCAACTCTTTCAACCATTTAGCCGTGACATAAAAATCATTATATATGAAAGATCAGTTCAAAAAAGACCAGAAACTGAATTAAATCAAATGGAGATTTAGGACATGATAAATCTTGCTGTATCGTCTTTACTATATGGATGAACATTCTTGATGAATTTACATTTTCCATAACCTGGAAGTCAAATTTCTAAAAACAAATTTTACTCATCTGCAACTGATGATTTTCTGTTTCTTTTTTTTTTTTTAAGTTCAAGCTCTATTGTTATTTTTAAAATTATAATGTTTAGCTTAGATGCAATATTTTATTTTCAACTTAAATTCTAATTGACATAAAACTGTATACATTTATTGTGTACAATGTGATGTTTTGAGATACACAGACACATACACATGTATATCTCACAGTGCAGAATGGCACAGTTGAGCTAATTACCAGAGGTATTGAGTCACTTAGTATTTTTGAGATGAGGACACTAAAATCTACTCTCTTGGAGATTTTTGGGTACAACACATTGCTATTAGCTTTAGTCACTATGTTGTACAATGGATCGTTCAAGTTTATCCCTCCTGTCTCCTAACTGCACTTTGATTTCCTTTGACCACCATCTCTGCAGCCCCTGGTCTTCCAGTCCTTGGTAGCCATCGTTCTACTGACTCCATGCTTCCACGCAGCTTCCTTCTGATAGAGTACTGACCATCTTGCAAACACTCTGAGTCCCCTTAGGCTAACATAACACAGAAAACTACCCTAGGAAGAAACAACAAAAATTATTCTACTGCTTATAAATCCCGTAGCACAATGTCATCTTTAGCGCCTGTTAGGAACTAATATCTTAAGATATATATACAAAAGGGAAGGGCCATCCTTGCTACATGAGCAAGCTATTGGAGCATTATAAGGGAATGTTAAAGTTTGAGATAATACTGCCCCTCCTTCAAGCAATCACTCCTATACAGTGAACTGTTCTTTTATGCTCTATGTGGTTACCATGTTCTGTATGATTCATAGAAGCCAAAACACATCACTGGGAATGACAGCCGAGCACATCCTAATTCCAAGGAATTCAGAGTGCTCTGGGATTTGAAGCTGACACTTCCTTGGCTGGGCTCCAGCAGGAGAAGGGAGAAGAAAGGGACCATTTGGGATTCTGTGTTTTCCTAAAGTTCATGCTAATCTGGAGGGAAAAACTATGTTCAAAGTATAAGTAGGATAACAGGAAGTTAATTCAAAGTCAATTAGGTAGGAGGTCTTTAATAAAGACAAAGTTGCCAGTAGGAATTCACTAGAGAGTTAGTGCTAGGGCGAAACCTTGAGATTCTTCATATTAAAAGAGTCACTTTAAAAGGCACAGCACTGGCTGTTCCGTCTTTGTTGATGTACTCGGTAGAACAGCTACTTCTCTGGGGCATAATTTCCTCTTGGCACTGATGGACAGGTAGGAACAGAAGTGGATGGAGAACCTGCAGAGAGAGGAGGCTGCCCCTGGAATTGTGACACTCATGAACAGCCTCACCTGGGAGGATTTCTCTGGATCCTTCCCTTTTTTGGGTTTGAGTGCAGAGTCAGGGCAGTAGAGGGGAGTGATCGGTCTGTGCAAAGTTGACTTCTGTCTGGAAGATTCCCTGTACTTCAGCCAATCTCTCTAAAGGCCAAAAGGGAGAGTTGCTGGACAGAAGAGATCATTTAGTTATTCATACAAAATACACCACTGGATCTGTTACCTTCCTTCTTCCTGACATGAAGCAGTTAGCATGGGATAATTCTTTTAGTTGAGATACCAATGCATGTTGACAGTTACATGCTCTTAAGGCATTCGTGTACTTTCTTTCCCAATTTTTAAATGCCCATTCTTTTCAGAGAGGTAGTTTCACACAGAGAGTTAGAGAAGTTTAAACTTGGGTAGATATGATTGCCCATTTTGACTCTATCATCCGTTCATTACTGCAAGATTGCACAGATAGCGTCAATTCTCTGAGTCTCACGTTTATTTGTGAAGTGGTCATAAATACTACACACCTCTCAAAGTTTTGTATGATTGAATGAAATTATGCATTCAGCGAGTGATATCAGAAATCATAGTATGCTAGTTATTTTCATTACTATTATTGTTAGTCATACATGTACCAAGGGTGTGGTAACCATTCCAGAATCCATAAGAGATAGTTCAAAGGACAGAAAAACAGGCTAAATCAAAATGAGCAGAGTAAGTAGATTCAGTGAGCCAGCTGCTGCTGTCTATTTCAAAAAAGTGAAAGTTGAGATAACTATTAGACTTCCAAATGGAAACATCAAGGAAGAAGTGGGATCTCCTACCAGTGTCTGGGAAAGAGCCCCATTCTAGAGCTACACACATACACATCTTTAGCATACTGTGGATATTAAAAGCTGCAGAGGAGAGTGACAACAAAAGCAGTGAGTCTAGAGATAAAAGACCCTCCAAAGGCTTAGCCTTGTGCTGGTCTATTGTTTAAACTTTTGGAGGATGAGGAGGAAAACCAGCAAATCAGACTGAGGGAGGCAGCAATAAAACAAAGTATCACAGGTGTCACAGGTGCAGGGTCCCGAGAGAGTGTTCACGACAGGAACGATCAGCTGTGTTGAATGCCGTGGAGACTTTCTTGCTTAGGCAATGGTAGGCAAGGATATTGAAATGGCTGCATGGCACCACAAAGAAGTCTTCAGAGAGGGCTCAAAACCATGAGAATTGCAAGGCCAAATCTTGAAGATGGTAAGCAGAAAATCAAGGTAGCGCTCCATCCGTGACTATTGTGTGAGCATCTGACAAGTCACAGAGACAGCCATGAAAATGAGTGGTGATTTTGATTGTCTTGATGGACACTGAGCAAAAAGTCACAGCTTAGGATCTGCCTAAGATGCCGATTCTGTTAATTACGTTGAGATCTAACAAAGTAAAAGCCAAACAAATAGAGCCCAGAACTTGAAGCTTGGGAGATGGAGGAAATACAGAAATATAGAAACCAGTCCATGTCTAAGATTTTGTAAATCATACACCAGCCTAAACAGATAATCGTAGCTAAAATGTGAAGTGTCAGGTTTATCCAAGACACGTCAAATCAGGAATGCAGCTTAAATTGGTGCTCCAGGTACCTGACAAAAATTAAGGCAAATGCCTCTAGGAAAATGGTGATGCTCATCTCTGTTTCAATTATTTTTTCAACAACAGCGACCAGCACACATCAAAGGAAATCAAGCACACAAGGAAATAAGCAATTATGTTTGACAACCAGCAAAAGCAACAGACAAACGAAGCTCATCTGCAGATTTCAAAAATATCAGGCACACAACATGTGTTTAATCTGTTTAAAGGAGGAAAGGACAGTTTTGCAAATAAATAGATTAGGAAAACAGTTTTCAGTGACAAGGCAGATTTGCAAAGGAAAGAAATTCCAGAAATGAAAATTACAAAAGCAAAATTAAAAAGCAAATATAAGTCACAAGAGAAAATTACTCTGTACCAGATTGAAATAAAACCATGCAGAATGCAGTGCAGAAGGTGGAAAAAGGGATGGAGATATGGATGGAAGGATAGAAAACTGGGGATAAAGTCCCATGATGTTCAGCAACATTATTTCCCTAGGATGCCATAGTTCCTGAAGTCAATTCTAATATGACTTCAATCATTTTTTAATGTTATCTATATAAAGAAACCTGTGAAAAGTATTTGGATCATGCAATTAGGGAGGATGACACACCAAAATTCTGTAGGCTGGGCTGGTAGTGAAGTCAGACTTCTCGTTCCAATGCAGCCTTCAATTGATGGGATGAGGCCCACTGTGTTAGGAAGAGGAATCTGCTTTACCCTAAGTCCTCAAAGACCCACAGTTGAATTGGTAATGTCACTCAAAACAGTGCTTTAGAAACACTCAGAATAAAGTTGGAGCAAATATCTGGGAACTCCATAGGCTAGCCAGGTTGACATAAAGCTAGCTGTCGTAAATCGTGATGATATTCTATACATTTGCCTGACTGCCCAATTTTGCTTCCACATCAAAACAAGATGAGTCCAACTAAGGGCTCATCTGCAGATTTCAAGAATATCAGGCATACAACACATGTTTAATCTGTTTAAAGGAGGGTCATTCCTGTTGAAAGTCATTCAACAATTGCACATTTCCCCGAAGAACAAAAAGCCAAACTCCTTAATGCTAACATGTAAGTCACGTCCATTTCTTGCCTAGGAACATTAAGTGAGAAACCTTAATCTCTCCTTCCAAGTGCACGTCATTACACTCAGAACATCCCATTTCATACTGTAAACCTTCCCCTATTGTAGTTTACAGACAACTTTTCATTTCTGCAGTGCCGAATCTTCCCACCTCCATATTCTTATAGTAGCATAAAATTCTTAACCATTGGTTTTACAAAATTATAACGAACTTTGACAAAAGTTTATTTGCAGCAATACTGATACACACAGTCATTTCTTTCGTTTGCGTTTTTTGATTTATTTTCGTTTTTAATTTTAGCTCCCACATATAAGGGGAAAATGAATTATTTTCTTTCTATGTCCAGCTTACTTCACTCAACATGATGTCCTCCAGTTGTGTCCATTTTACTGCAAATGGTAGAATTTCGTTCTTTTTATAGCTGAATAATATTCCATTGTATTTTCTTTAACCAATCATCTGATGATGGACACATTGATTTCCATATTTTGATTATTTTGAACAGTGCTGCTTTGAACATGGTGGTACAGGTATCTCTGATACAATGTGCTCAAGTCTTTTGGGTATATACTCAATAGTGGGATTGCTGAATCATATGACAAGTCCATTTCTAGTTTTTAAAGAAATTTCCATACTCTTTTCCACAGTGGCTGCATTAATTTACATTCTCACCAATAGTGTACAAGTGCTCACCTTTGTCCACATCCTTGCCAGCGTTTGTTAATCCCGGTCTTTCAGATTTTAGCCATTCTGGTAGGGTTGAGGTGGTATCTCCTTGTGGTTTTGATTGGCATTTCCCTGATGGCTAGTGATCTTCATATATTTCAATCTCTTCATGTATTTGTTGACCACTCATATTTATTTTTTTGAAAACTGTCTTCATTGAAGTCCTTTGCCCATTTCGTAACTGGATTTTTTTTTTTTTTGGTGTTGCTGCTGTTGTAGAGGAAGTCAAAATATCTATGTTTGCAGATGACATGAAACATCACATAAAACCTAAACATTCCACCACAACACTGTTAGAACCGAAACCAATTCAATAAAGTTGCAGCTTGCTCGGCGCCGTCCTCGTCCAGCAAGAGACAGAGACCGAACACTTTGCACGGGGTTCCTTTATTGCTCGGCAAGCAGGAGATCCAGCTTCGATCTCTTCTGGGCAGGAACTTCCCTTACACCCGCGTAGCAAGGGTTTATATGCACAATACACGTCACAAATCAGGTGATAGGCTAGAAGCGCGGGGATAGGACAATCTCGTGGCAAGGCGGGAAGGAGCGAGCTAGAGCGGGAAATCTAAGGCGGGAAGGAGCGAGCAAGAGCGGGAACTCCCTGAGATGAGGAAGAACCCGGAAGCAGGGAGTCGGCGCCATCTTAGGGGCACGGTTCCTCCGGTCTGGTTCCCTACATCTCCCTCCTTTTGTTTTTGCACAAATCACATCCCCGACGGCCCTGGCTCATGAGGGCCGGGAGAATATTTACTAGGCAGAGAGTAGAGGTGCATACCCAGCGTGCTTGTGATCCGTTAGTTACGGAACTTCAAGGGCCTGGCCACAACCCCTGATGTCTCCGTTAGGGATCAGTTTTTATTCCCTTTTGCTGGGGCAGGCTGGGAATTGAACCTGCATGCATATGCATATGCTCTCCCAGGACCCCCGGAACCCCCGGGTGGACTCCTGCTGCAGTACCTTTGGTCTCGCATACCCAGTTTTCGCTCCCCGTCAGGGATGGGTGATACAGCCCAATGAATGAGAGGGGGAACAAGACAACTCGAGGAAGGTGTGTGCCTGATGGAGGCATTGTCCATATGTGAGGCGTGAGTAGGGATGGGGGGACGAGGGTTTTAATCGCTGGTATGGACCCGGTCATAAGTCATGCGAGCCAGCATGGCATATGCATCCGGATCACGGTGATGGAGAGCAGCATACGCTGCCGCGCGGAACTGATGTCTGACGCTCTCCAACTTGTTGTTGATGAAGGAGCTCACCCAGCGAAGTACACAGGGACGTCTCGTTGTTTTGTTGCAATTTGTCGTCCTGTGAGAGCGTGGTAATCTCGGTTATCTCGGGGGAGATGTCGTCCGTAGGTGATAGAGGTGTATCTTGTGGCGGCGGGGCTGTTTTTCTGACCAATCTTTCCGGTATCCAGAGAGGTTCTCTTCCAGATTCCTGTGGGAAGACACAGACCGCGCCTCGGTTCCAGCATAATACCGGATCCGGGCCGTACCACTTTCCCGTGAGGACATCTTTCCAACGGACATAGCCTCGTGAAGATGGCTCCTTTAACATGTGTCTCTCAGCGGGGGACATAGAATGATCTGTCAAATTCAAAAAGTTTATAGTAAACAGTGCAAGGGAGAGGCGCATTCGAGGGGTTTTGCCCGTGGCAATTCCCTCCTTTTGTTTTAAGAGAAAAGCCTTGAGGGTTCGATGAGCCCTTTCAATTATGGCCTGTCCCTGAGGGTTATAAGGGATTCCAGTTTTATGTTGTACCTGCATACGGGTGCAGAAATCTTGGAATGATTTACTTGTGTATGCAGGACCATTATCTGTTTTTAAAGTTTTTGGTTTGCCCCAGGCTGCCCATGCAGCAAGGCAGTGATTAATGACATGGGTGGTACGCTCACCCGTCTCCAGAGAAGCAAAAATTACTTGGGAACAGGTGTCAACTGACACATGAACATACTTTAAGGTCCCAAACTCGGATATGTGGGTGACATCCATCTGCCAGATATGTCCTGGTAGTAATCCTCGGGGATTAACCCCCACCGAAGGCACAGGGGTTAAAGTAGGGCATGCGGCACAATGGCGAACAATATCGCGAGCGGCAGCACGAGAAAGACCGAATTTGGCGGCAAGGGTTTTTGCGTTTACATGGAACTCTGAATGAAACTGGATAGCCTGCTCTTCTGGGGAAGAAAATTGGAGTATCCAAATGGGGCGTGTGGCTTGATCAGCTATAGCATTGCCTGTGGTCATGGGTCCAGGTAAGGAAGAATGAGCTCTAATATGAGTAATAAAGAAAGGAGCAGACCGATTCCAAATAGATTTTTGCAGGGTGAGGAAAACTGTCGCTACGGAGGATGAAGAATTGACTAGTCCTGCGGCCTCAAGGATAGACACAGAATTAACCACATAGCGTGAATCAGACACAATATTGACAGGTCCGGGGAAATCAGAGAAGACTTGGTTAACTATAAGAAGTTCAGTTACCTGGGGGGAGTTAGTAGCGAATTGGAATGTTTTTGGCACAGATCCTGAAACAACATATGCACCGACTCCTGTTTTAGAACCGTCGGTATACACTACTGGGGCTCCCTGTAAGAGCTTTTGGGATGTGGACTTTGGAAAAATAACTGGGTGAGACTGAACAAAGGTTAGCAAAGGATCAGAGGGTGTTCTGTTTGTAATAGTTGCGGAAGTGGAGCAGACTAAAACCGCCCAAGCATCAGTACAAGCGATTAGCACACGTACCTGTTCCATGGAATAGGGGACAACAATGGTGGATGGTTCGCGTCCAAAATGTTGGATAGCCCTCTGAATGGCTAGGAGAGTTATCTCCGCCACTGCCACGGGATAGTAACTAATAGATCTAGTAGATGACATTGAGGGATGGATCCAGAGGAGAGGCCCATCCTGCCATAGGACCGCGGTGGGCTGTTTAAGGGTGTCGAGGACCCAAAGAGTAAGGTCTCCCGCAGGGTCCCAACGTTTTAGGGCAGCTTTACTAAGGGCATCGTTGACAATTGACAGTGCTTGTTTGGCCTCAGAGGTGAAGGTTCGGGGGGAAGCAAGATCCGGGTCTCCTTTAAGTATATTAAAGAGGGGCTGCAATGCAGCATTAGGAATGTTAAGGTAGGGCCTAATCCAATTGATATCCCCTAAAAGTTTTTGTAAGTCATTTAGAGTGGAGATAGCATTGATTTTTATTTGAATTTTTTGAGGTCTAATTTGAGTAGGGGCGACTATAGCCCCAAGATAAGAAACTACAGACGACAATTGCACCTTATTAGGTGCAATATGCAGCCCTGCCCCTTCCAGCACTTGTTGGAGTGTACTGTATAAGGCCAGGAGCCTCTCTGCTGTGGGGGCTGCACACAGTAGGTCGTCCATATAATGTAGGCACCTGCAGTCGGAATATCGGTCTCTAAGAGGTTTTAGTACTTGGGCTACATAGACTTGACACATGGTGGGGCTATTAGTCATACCCTGAGGCAAGACTGTCCACTCCCAACGCTTGTCCGGTTGTTCCTGGTTCTGGGTGGGGACAGTAAAAGCAAAACGTGGGGTATCCTTTTTGTCCAATGGAATGGAAAAGAAACAATCCTTAAGATCTATTACAATAACAGGCCATTGGTTGGGAAGTGCCGAAAGCAGAGGAAGACCACGTTGCACAGGGCCCATAGGCTGCATCTGTGCGTTGACTGCCCTAAGATCATGTAAGAGTCTCCATTGACCTAATTTTTTGCGGATGGCAAAAATAGGCGTATTCCATGGAGAGGTGGATGGGATCAAATGACCAGCGTTGACCTGCTCCAAGACCAGAGTGTTGACTGCCTCCAGTTTCTCCTGAGATAGGGGCCACTGTGGAACCCAGACGGGTACGTCCGTTAGCCACGAGATGGGTAAAGGCTCCACTGGTTTAGGAGGCGAAACAGTGACCCCTAGGAAAAACCCAGGCCAACTTTACTTGGTCTTTGTTTTGGTTCAATGGGGGAAGGGTGGCCCTGGAGCTGGACACCGAGTCCCTTGCCTGGGACGTAACCCATATTTTGTAGCATAGATCGTACTGCAGGGGAAGTGGTGACCAAAGCAACATCCATTTCGGCCAGGACGTCTCTCCCCCAAAGGGAAATGGGTAGAGGTAAAATGAATGGAGAAAACTGTCCTCTATGACCCTCGCTATCCTGCCATGACAACAAGGCTGCACTGATTTTTGGGAAATGAGCAAAACCAAGTCCTTGCAAGGTTTGTTCCGCCACATTTGTAGGCCATGTACTAGGCCAGTCCTTTGTTGCTATAATGGATTTGTCGGCTCCTGTGTCTAAAAGTCCCTTAATGTCCTTGCCATTAATCTGCAACACTAAAGTGGGACGTTCATTTAAAAGCATATGTAAGCCGGTAAAATTAATGCCAGAGGACCCAAAGTTACCAGCGCCGCGAACGTGGTTTTTAGCTGGGATTAAAGAGTGAAGACTGGGCAGTAATAACATTTGTGCGATACGGTCTCCAGGATTGATTACTAAAGGTCCCTGAGGGGCCTGAACCATGATCTTTACTTTACCAGTGAAATCAGAGTCAACTACCCCGGGGATCACAGCTAGCCCTCGGAGGGCGGCGGAGGACCGACCCAACACTAATCCAACCGAATCCGGGGGCAGAGGACCGGAGCAGTCGCTCTCCACTAATTGTACCCCCATCTCCGGAGTTAAGAGGAGAGGGGAGGTGGCGCGGAGGTCCAGGCCTGCGGACCCGTGAGTGGCACGGGCTGAGGGTGCACTGGGTGTAGCGCAGACACGGGAGGTGGAACCTGAGAGTAGATTTGATTTTGGGGGCTCCTCGCTGGGTTGGGGAGCCCCCTCTGGCCGTTTTTTGGCCCCTGGGCGCTACCTGTAAGTGGGTTGCCATCGATATCGAAAGCAGAACGGCATACCTCTGCCCTATGAGGGCCCTTGCGGCAACGGCGACAAGGCTCTATGCCTGAAGGCTGTGCCGTGGAATACCCATGGCTGAGATTGGGGCAATCGCGTTTTCTGTGACCCGGTTGATGACATTGGAAGCAAAGTCCTGAAGATATGGGGGGTCGGGTCGATTTAGATTTTGGACTGTTTTCTTTGACTTTTGCCAGCATCGCAGCTAGGCCCGCATTAGTAAGTGGCCCACCGGTATCTCTGCAGTATTTTAACCAGGAGTCCAGAGATTTATGTCTATATTGTCGAAGAATGTTTTTGCACTCTTTATTAGCCTGCTCAAAAATAATTTGTTTGACCAGTGGCTGAACGTCAACCTCGGAAGGGAAAATACGCGACGCAGCCTCAAGTATGCGAGCGACAAAATCAGCGAAGGGTTCGGCCGTGCCCTGAACGATCTTGGTGAGGTGGCTAGCTGAGTCACTTGGATTGGACGCCTGCCTCCACGCACGTTGGGCACAGTTGGAAATTTGCCTGTATACTTGTCTAGGGAATTGGGTCTGGTCAGCCTGATAAGGTCCACGCCCTAAAAGCATATCAGCATTCCACGTAGGGTGGCCGTCCTCAGCATTTTCATCTGCCTGGTCATGACAGCACTCTGTATTCATAGATTGCCACAAAAGAAAGCCGCCTGGACTTAAACAGGCCCGAGCCAATTGGGTCCAGTCGCTAGGTGTTAAAATGGACTGGCCGACTGATTCAAGGAGTGACAATGTGAATGGGGCTGTGGGTCCATAGTCATGGACCGCAGCCTTAAGTTGTTTTAATACTGTCATGTCCAATGGTTCGTGCCGGGCCTCTCGCGTGCCCAAAGCCAAAACAGGGTAAGCCTGAGCGGGGGCAGCGGGAGCGCCAGTTCGCAACTGTTTCCAGGCTTGTTGATGAAACTGTCTGCCTGAAAAAGGTGGCACATTTGGGACGTTTAATGGCCATGGCGGCACGGGTGTTAGATGGGGCTGAGGCACGCCTACATGACCGCCAGTAGGAGGCGCTGCGTCTTTAATCTGATGGGCGGGCACGACATCGATAGGAGGAGCCGTAGGCACTAGAGGGCGTAAACAGGCATCTTTTAACTTTTGCCGCAGCTGCGCATACGTAGGAGGCGGGGATTTAGGATCGCCGTCCCCTTCCCCCTCAGACTCAGAGGAGGCGGAGCCACATTCGGAGCCTGAGGCCAGTGAGGAAGTCTGGCATCCCGTGTCCTTAAATTGTATGAGGTCCCGGGCGCCGTCCGAGCTCTGAGAACGAACTTCCTCGAGAGCCTCGCGAACCGCCGTAAGAGTCGGGCGGTCCGCTCCCACCGACCTCTCCTCTTGGAGGCACGCCCGCAGTAGTTCCCATAAGGGGAGAACAACGGGGTCGATATCGGGTTCCTGGGGATCGTTAACTGTGCGCCGGAGATCCTTTCCTAATTTCTCCCAAGACTCAAGAGTTATTTGGCCCTCGTGGGTGAGCCACGGCGCAAAGAAATCAACACTTCCAAGGAACCTGACAAGTGTGGTCTTAGAAACCTTAATCCCTTTGCTACGCAATAATGCTTTTAACGGATTAAGCAACATTGAATGGCTAGATGAATTTCCCATTTTCAGTTTAAAGCGGGAAGACACGTCCGCTATCTTATTTTCAGTTTAAAGCGGGGGAACAAGTCTGCTATTCTTTCAGTTTAAAGCGGGGAAACACGTCCGCTATTCTTTCAGTTTAAAGCGGGGAAACACGTCCGCTATCTTAGGGTGCGTCCACCCTCCAACCACGAGATATACCTCACTCGCGGGGCCCAGACGGTAAGACTGACCTCGCTTACCTTCTACTTACCGGGCAACGTAGAGGAAGCTCCCCGTACGGGCCACCAGCTGCTCGGCGCCGTCCTCGTCCAGCAAGAGACAGAGACCGAACACTTTGCACGGGGTTCCTTTATTGCTCGGCAAGCAGGAGATCCAGCTTCGATCTCTTCTGGGCAGGAACTTCCCTTACACCCGCGTAGCAAGGGTTTATATGCACAATACACGTCACAAATCAGGTGATAGGCTAGAAGCACGGGGATAGGACAATCTCGTGGCAAGGCGGGAAGGAGCGAGCTAGAGCGGGAAATCTAAGGCGGGAAGGAGCGAGCAAGAGCGGGAACTCCCTGAGATGAGGAAGAACCCGGAAGCAGGGAGTCGGCGCCATCTTAGGGGCACGGTTCCTCCGGTCTGGTTCCCTACAGCAGCTTACAAAATAAACATACAAAAATAGTCACTCTTTTATATGCTAATGATGAACTCCCTGGAAGAGAAATCAAGAAAGAAATCCCATTCACAATAGCTACACATACAAAAAGTCAAATATTTAGGAATAAATTTTTTTTTTTTTTGGACAGGCAGAGTGGATAGTGAGAGAGAGAGACAGAGAGAAAAGTCTTCTTTTTTGCCGTTGGTTCACCCTCCAATGGCCGTTGCGGCCGGCGCATCGCGCTGATCCGAAGCCAGGAGCCAGGTGCTTCTCCTGGTCTCCCATGCGGGTGCAGGGCCCAAGGACTTGGGCCATCCTCCACTGCCTTCCCGGGCCATAGCAGAGAGCTGGCCTGGAAGAGGGGCAACCGGGATAGAATCCGGCGCCCTGACCGGGACTAGAACCTGGTGTACCGGTGCTGCAAGGTGGAGGATTAGCCTGTTAAGCCACGGCGCCGGCCTAGGAATAAATTTAACCAAACAAGTGAAAGATCTCTACAATGCAAATTAGAGGACATTGATGAAAGAAATCAATGAGGACACAAAAAATGCAAAGGTATTCCTTTCTCATGGATTGGAAGAATCAGTATCATTAAAATGTCTATACTACCTAAAGCAATCTCAAATTCAATACAATTCCTTTCAACATGCTGATGACATGAATTAGGAAAAAAAAATCCTAAAACAAAAAACCCAGAATAACTGAGTCCTGGGCTTGGGGGAACAAGCTGGAGGCATACCTGACTTCAAAGAATACTCGAATACTACAAAGCTATAATTAAAACAGCACGGTATTCACATAAAAACTGACACATAGATCAATGGAACAGAATAAACAGCCCGGAAATTAATCCATGAACATACAGCCAACTGATTTGTGTACAAAAGTGCCCAGACTGGAGATGGTGTTGTGGTATATTCGGTTAAGCCACTGCTTGTCATGCCAGTATTCCATGTGGGTACTGAATGGAGACCTGACTGCTCCACTTCTTATCCAGTGCCCTGCTAATGTACCTGGGAAAGGAATGGAAGATGGCCCAAGCCTTTGAGCCCCTGCATCCACATGGGAGACCCAGAAGAAACTTCTGGATCCTGGCTTCAGCCTGGCCCAGCCCCAGCCATTGTGGCCATTTGAGGAGTAAACCAGCAGATGGAAGATACTCTCTCTTTCTCTCTGTGACATTTGCTTTAAATAATAAAAATAAAAGTGCTCAGACCACAGCACATTGGATTAAGGATAATTTCTTCAGATAATCATGCTGACAAAACTGGGTATCTATCTAGAAGGAAGAAATTAGATTCATACCTCTCACCATATACAAAAATCAATTCAAGATGTATCAGAAACCTAAATGTAAGACCTGAGATTTTGAAGTTTCTGTAAGAAAATGTAGAGGAAACACCTCAAGACATTGGTGTAGGAGCAACTTCTTGGATGAGACCCCCAAGGCACAGGCAACAAAAGCAAAACTAAACAAATAGGATTATAGCAAACTCAGAAGCTTGCATCAATGGGGTGAGGATAAATCCAAAACGGGAACAGATATTTGCAATCTACCTGTCTGAGAAAGGATTTCTATGCTAAATACATACACAACTTAAATCCTAAAGTAAACAAAAACAGTATTGAAATAGAAAAATTTCTAGAAAATACTACCAGGGAACACTGACTCAGATAGCAAAAAAGTGGCCATCTTTGAGATACTCCAAATAGTTTCAATGTTTCTTCCTGAAAAAGAAATATCAGACTTCATCAGAGACTTACAATAGGAGAGATCAGTGCTACTTGCCATTTTTATTTTATAAGGGAACACAAAATGTTGGTAAATTTAAAGAGTAATTATTATGGCATCTATACAAACTGTGATATTTCATGTAGTGATACACACTGCTAGAAAATAAATTATGTTGAACTTGATAAGAATATTTTCATGTTCATTTCCTTTCTCTTTCCTTTTATTCTTCCTCCCTTTGTCCCTCCTTCCCTCCATCTCTTCTCTCCTCTCCCTTCCCCTTTCTTCCTTCGTTTTTAAAGTTATTTTTCCAAAGTTTTTCAGCTTTATAGCAGTATAATTAACCAATAAAAATTGTGTATATTCAGGTTGCATAATGTATACCTGTTTGATAGACATTCATATTGTGATATGATTGCACAGTTAACCTGTTAGCATATCCATCACATTACATGCCTACTTTTGTTGATGGGGTAAGAATACTTGAGATCTACACTCTCAACACATTTTAGTATACAACATATTGTTGCATAGTCACCACAGTATTTTTAGGTCTCCAGGACTTATTCAGCTTGTAAGTACAAATATGTACTCTTTGACCAACATCTTTCCTTTCCCTTAATCCTCCAAACTCTGCTAACTGCTAGTCTGGTCTCTCAATGTTTCTGACGTTTTTAGATTCCATATGTAAATGAGAGCGTGAAGTATTATCTTTCTGTGTCTGGCTTCTTTCACGAGCATTAATGTCCTCCAGACTTGCCTATGTTGCTGTAAATGGCAGGATCTTCTTTTTAAAGGGTGAATAATATCAATTGGGGTTTTGTATATGCATACAGCTGACCCTTTCCATCCATGTGTTCCCCATCTGTGGATCCAACCGTCCATGCATCAAAAATATCAGGAAAATACTGTGGCTCTCCTGAACATGTACAGACTTTCTTCTTTTTGTTATTGTCTAAACAATACAGAATAGCAACTATTTACATAGCACTTACATTGTATTAACTATTGTCAGTAATTTAGAGATGACTTCAAGTATGTGGGAGGATTTGTTTAGGTTGCAGGCAAATAGTTGGCCGACCTATGTAAGGAACTTGAGCATCCCAGGATTTTGGTATCCACAAGGTACGTTGGAACCAATTCATCATGGATACCAAGGGAAAATTGTATGTCACAATTTCTTTATCCATTCATTCAGCAACAAATATATAGATTGATTCAAAATCTTGGGTATTTTGGATAACATTACCATGGACTTGAGGATGCCGGTATCTCTTTGAGGTACTAATTTCATTTCCTTTTGGCATATACGAGTACTTGAAAAAGTTTCTAGAAAATCAAGTGATAAGTTTATTTTAGTATAAGCATCTTTGAAATTCATGTATCCAAGGGATCATCAATGAGTACATGGAAGAATGTATATTATGAAAAAAATCTTTGCCTGGATTTCAAAGATGTTTGGACCAAATAATCTTATATTTTATATTTTATTTTTCTATTAACTTTGTTATTCTAATTTTTTATTTTAGAGACTTTAATAGATATTTAAAATATACATATTTATGAGTTACTATGTGCTATTTCCATGTGGATGAATTGTGCAATGTCCAGTCAAGGTAAACACAAACTTTTTCAAGTACTCCTGTACACCCAGAAGAGGGTTTGGTGAATCAAGTGGTAGTTCTGTTTATAATTCTTAGAGAAGTATCCATACTATTTCCATAACAGCTGCATCAATGCAGGGCTGTCCTTCTGCTTAGCCTCCCCAAGCATCATTGTTTATTTTCCTTTTGATAATACCCTTCCCAACAAGAATGAGGTGATGGCTCATGAGGTTCTTGATTTGCTTTTCCCTGATGACTAGTGATGGTGAGCACCTTGTCATGTACCTGTTGGCCACTTGTATTCCTTCTTCGGAAAAACATCAAGGTTTCTGTTTTTATTTATTTGTTTTGCTATTGAGAAATACATATATATGTTATATTTATGCTATATTTTGCAATATTTATGTATATTTGCTATATTTATGTTTGGTAAATATATATATATATATATTTGCTATATTTGTGCTTGGTAAATATTTTTCCCATTCTGAAAGTTGCCTTTTGTTTTTAAAGATTTATTCATTTATTTGAAAGTCAGAGTTACACAGAGAGAGCAGAGGCAGAGAGAGGGAGAGAGGACTTCCATCCAATGGTTCACTCCCCAATTGGCTGCAATGACTGGAGCTACGCTGATCCAAATCCAGGAGCCAGGAGCTTCTTCCTGGTCTCCCACGTGGATGCAAGGGCCCAAGGACTTGGGCCATCTTCTACTCCTTTCCCAAGCCATAGCAGAGAGCTGGATTGGAAGTGGATCAGCTGGGACTTCGACCGGCGCCCATATTTAGGTAACTCCTTTTGTGCAGATGCTTTTCAGTTTGATATAATCCCATTTATTTTTGACTTTGTTGTCTGAGCTTTAGTGTCAGATCAAAATATGTGTTGCTACACATGTGTTTTCCCTAATGTTATCTTTTGGAAGTTCTACAGTTTTTTAGCTTTTCAGTTTTTAATCCATATTAAGTTGATTTTACTGTATAGTAAAAGGTTACAGACTAACTTCGTTCTTTTGCATGTGAATATCTAGCTTTCCCAAGACCACTTATTGAAGGAATTAGTCTTTCATTATGTATTCTTGGTGTTATTTTTGGAAATGACTTGATTACGTGTTATTAGATATAATCCCAGGACTTCTACTCTATTCAGTGGTCTATATGTATGTTTTTAAACCAATGCCATATTGTTTTATTTCCTTTTCTCCATGCCTAGCATCAAATGATTTGTAGTCAGATAAATTTCCTAATCTTGAGGAGCTTCTCCTTCCTTATATAAAATTAGGAACTAGAATATTAGCACCTTTTACATTATACGGATTGCTGTGAAACTCAAGAGATTATTTGTGCCAGATTTTTAAGGGCTGTATAATTGTTCCTGGAGCTTACATGCAGAGCTTCTGAAGTTCCCACAAAGGCAAGATCATCATGCTAATTTGATTGAATTTCTCTTTTTTATTCATCCATAGTTTAAAAGATTTATTGTATTTATTCATTTATTTGAAAGAGTTTGAGAGAGAGAGAGAGAGAGAGAGAGAGAGAGAGAGAGGAAGAGAGAGAGAGAGAGAGAGAGAGAGAGAGCTTTCATGAGCTAGTTCATTCCCTAAATTTTTACAACATCTGGGACTGGATCAGACTGAAGCCAGGAGCCAGAAAGTCCATTTTGGTCTCCCCTGTAGATGGCAGGATCTCAAATAATTGAGCCATCATATGCTGCTTCCCAGGCACATTAGCAGGAAGCTGGATCTCAAGTGGAGCAGACAAGACTCAAATTGGCACTCCCATATGGTATGTGGGCATCCCAAGTGACTGCTTAACCTACTGCACTGCAATGTCTGTCTCATTATCCACATTTTTAAAAGGATCTAAATTATTTAGGATATATTATGTACGTTCTATTCAAGAGAATGGAACATATTAAGGTATACATTTTTATGCTAAATTCCTTTACATTATTATTTACATGACTTAAAGAAAGATACCAAGAATGTAGTTAATTTTTGTTTTCTCACTGCCAAAAAAAAAAAAAAAGTTTCACACTAAACCAAATCTAGCAAGGGTGAGAGGAGACAAAAATATGAGGAAGACAATTTCTTGTAGTGTGGGGTGTCCACAGCTTAAGTCTCTTGTGAGCAGTCTGATAGTGAGTTTTCCATGACATCTGTACCTCTTCCTTTGTGGACTGGGTGGAGTTCAACCTTGTTCCCATATTCTTATCTCTGCATCCGCTTTGTTTAGTTCCCTGCGTATGTATGTCATCCATTTCCTAATAGAACATGTTTGGAAGATGAAAGAGTGCTTTTATTGCTAGGAGCAGCTGCCCCAAACAAATTCATTTTAATAGTGTTGATGTTTATACAAATAAATAAATGAGCAACCCACTAAAGTTTCTAATCTTTCAAGGAAAGAGGATGTTACCCTACAGATGGCAATGAGTAAGCACCCTTGATTCCTGACAGCTGAATAGAAATTAGTGTTTTTAATACTTTCTAGACACTGCAAGCATCTCAGAACTACTCTACTAATTTTTCTACCTTGGGTGCACTTTTTGCTGAGTATTTTAATTCTCTTGCTCAACTCCAGAAGACAAGCCTTGTTGCTTTAAATGGTTAATATTCATTTATACACCATGCTGCATTCTGCACAGATTCCTCATTTGCCTCCATCATTTCATGTGTATATGGCATATTTTTCCTTTCTGAAAGTCTCTTCTGACACTACTCTGAAGACCGATGTGCAGGTAATGAATTCTTTCAGCTTTTGTTTGTTTGAAAATATTCACTTTATTTTCATTCTAAATTGTATTATGGTGTTGAATTTTCAACAATGACAAAAATAGGTACTTGGGGATCCATCATTCACCCCCACATTCATCAGTCCTATTCTACGCCTTCCTCACCCTTATCTATCCACACAAAATCACTCTGAAGCAAAACTCAGACATTATAAGTCCATTCCTTTGATCTACACATAGTTCAGCATGTCTGTGAGGACTTCTTTTAATTTTCTTTTGCATAGTGAGTTGTGGGCTTCGATGTGACCTAGTCCTCCATCGTTTCAGACTTCTTGGTGAACCGTAAAGACTGGACATGATTCAAGCTCCATTTGGGGGCACAAGAGCCCCTCAACAATGTTACTTTCACTCCTCAAGAGGCACACACTGCTATGCTCTCCCTCCCTCTTTGATGAGTTAGCAATGACATTTGTGCCACCAGTTGTCACCCTCATGAGTCTCCAATCAGCATGGTTTTCTGGACCTTCTTTCCAGCAGACTCCACTGAGAACATTTCTTGATTTTTGTTTTGATATACTGGTAACAGTTGATCCTTCACTTGTGTATTTGGAAGTTGGTTTGGCCACATAAAATCCTTGGCTCACATTTTCTTTCCTTGAGTATCTTAAATATATGACTCCTTCCCTTTTTATTTCATTTTTTTGCGTAACATGTCACTGATGGAAATTTGACTTCTTTTCAAGTGACCCGGAAAAATCTTTTCATGATTCTTTGCTATTACTCGTTGTATGGTAAACAAGTTTTCCTTAACTTTAGGAGGAAAGGATATGCTAGGGAAGCTTTCTCAGTCTGACAGCAGGAGAGCTTTTTTGTGTTGTTTTTCTGGGGTGTGTGTGTGCAGATACGCAAATGTGTTTTCCTCCCTCTCTTACTTCATAGGATCTCTTGGCTGTGTTTCTTCTCCGGCTTTTATCTAAATCTCCCATTTCCTATTTTCTGAAGCAGATTCTCCTTTAACAGTGGTGCTGGAGTTAGCCCACAGAAGAAGGAGACTATTTCATGTACAATAAAATTGTCTCCTATTGTCTGAGGAATCTTTGTTCTGTTCCATAAAAACAGAGATGTAAATCGTGAATTGAGGTCTAGAACAAAAAAAGAGCAGGTGCACACACAAAGTATGATGAGTAGTTCTCTACCAGAGAATAATTCCTCTCTGAGATCCATGCAGATGGATGGAAACGGCCACTGAGAAATGGCTTGTGAGGATGCCAGCATCATCAACACAGTCCCAGGGGATGCTAGGTGAGCTCTGGGGATGAGCACGGACTCTGGAACTCGGCTTCAGAATCCCAGCTCAATCACTTAGAATCTGTGCATCTTTGGAGATTTTGAGGAAAATTCAAGTCCCTAAACTCAAGGTATGTTTTCAAATAAATGTACTAATTTGATTTATTTTTGAATATTAATAAAAATCACATAAATCATACTCTAAAACATAAATTAATATTCTTCCTACATAGTTTTGATCTTTGTAAGATCAAATTTGTGTTTTCCTGTCTTTTTCTAAATTTTCCAGTGTGGTTGTCTAGACTTTGGCAAATTTCCAAGTGTGTAGGTGGACTCTTCATTTTAAAATACTGAATTAGGTTCATGCTGAAACTATTAAATTTTAAAAAGTCATCAGACAGCTCATCTGATAGTAATTTTTATTTTACTTCTTTAAAAAACAGAAATACAGTCTATTTGGATTTCTTAGACCTTCTCCATTATTAATAATTTAGAGAAGAAAAATATTTCCCCAATTCATGAATACGTGGGAATTATATAAAACATTTTAAAGTTACTACCGTGTGGGGGCTTAACATCAACTTATTTTTTCAGAAACCCTCACATTTACTATTTTCGTGTCAAGTTCTCTATCTCCAGAAACAAAAATTCAAGACTTCTTGCCATTTTGTAGCACAAGTAGGTGCCTGGTGCTTATGTTTTGTGTGTTGTAGTAACACAAGAAACTAATCAAAAAGAAGAGAGACACAGCTCTTGTGCTTGGTTGGAGTGGGAAAGATGAGTTTTAACTATACCACTCAGTAAACCTGGGCTTCTACCACTTCTGCTCCCTAGCTGACTGCATTTCACCTAGAGAGACACGTGTGCTGCTACCTTTGCACTTTGCTACATGGAAGCAAAGTCTGGGTATCACTCCACCTGATTGCAAAGCCACCATCTATTCTGCTGGTGCATAATGAAGGCCTCTAAAGGAACAAAAGGAAAACCAAATAGCCTTAATTTCTCCAGGTATTTTAAATGGATGCTATCCCTGTCTGTAAGAATATAATAAATGAATTCCTGTGTGACAATGTGGGGCAGTTTAATGGTTGTTGATTTGAGCTGAAGCATGGAAAAGCCAGATGAATCACCTCTGTCCACCGGCGAGTGCAGTTGGGGAACTGGTTTTATGCCATCTATGATAATCAGGAAATTAGAGTTGATATTACAAAATTGAGGACCTGGAGCTTCCCCAAAAATCCCCCCTCCTAAAAAAAAGCACATTCGAGATGAAGGGAAGAGACTACTGGCAGTATTGAAAAGTTAATAATCTTTTTTTTAAAGAGATGAATATTGAACTGATCATGTCACATTTATTGAGGCAATATTGAAAAATGATTGCATCTACAGTTCTGCATTTCCAGATCGGGAAAATTCTTCTGGAACTTACGACAGGATGTTTTCTTTTAACCTCACCCCCCTCTCCATTTTAACTAGAAAAGGAAAAACCTTTCTTTCCAGATTTCTTAACCCTGTCTAAGTAATAAACTTGTATCCCAGAATGTAGTTGTTAGAAAGTACTGTTATCTATTTAAAACTTACGGAAACACTTAATTTTTAAGGCAACATTAACCGACGTTGAGTTATAGAGCAATTCCTCCGGAAGTTCGTGTCAGAGGAATGTTATTGCCAAATAAATCCACTATGATCAGTTGAGTGACAGTGAATAGGAAAAGCACTTAAAATAATTGGACACTCAGGGGTACCTTTCCAAAGTCTGTTGTGACATGTTAGCTATGTCACTCCCATTAAAACCAGTGGGGGGTTTGAGGTTGAAATTCATCTTTGCAGATTAAAGCCTTCCTTCTTAACACACAGCACTGCAGAAGCCATCAGAGGAGCCCGCGATGGGGACGTATCAAGTGTTCTTTGGAGAGTAGTGGTCCTAATTCCCCCCCCCTCCCATTTATCTTTATAAACTTTCTGGTTATAAATTCTGTTGCATTCAGCTGCAGAAGGAAGGAGAAGAGACAGTGTTAGCATTAGAATTTATGCATTGAAAGCATGATTTCTGCAGTTGGTGTGTGGGGTCAGAAAATAAGCAAAGCCTTTTAAAATGCTCCCTTCTTTTCCATCCAAAGACAAATCTTTTTTCGATGTCCACTCCCTTTACTGGTATTAAATACTTGCCTGCATTTCTGCCTAGACCCATGGGCTTTGTTATACCCGGGGTGGAACTGCCTCTGTGGATGCTTTGGGGATGATTGAAAAGAGAAAGTACATTTTTCAACATTGTGCAGAATCAGTCTCCTTATATAATCTGAAGAAAAGGTATTCTTATTTGACGGATTACAAAGCAAAATGTAATATTTGAATTATATGTTTTGAAATGGGGACAAAAAATGGTATTCATTTTTTCTTATTCATTTCAGAAAAAAGTTTTTCATTGTTATTATGAACTACTAATAAATGTTTGCATTTATTACATGCCCTGATTCCTGTTATATAAATAAAGCATTTTTATTATAATTTTAGGTCATTTCAATAGTATTCAGATGTAACATTTGTGTTATAGCATTTTTGGAAACAGGTTAGCTTTTCAAATTTTTTTATTATCAATAATTGTGCATATTTATGGCCTACATTGTGACATTTCAATAGGTGAGTTCAATGTGTACTTATCAAATCAAGGTAATCAGCATTGCTCTTTCTGTGACATTAGTTGAGACTGGGAAGCTGAAGCACCTCTCAAAATGCTAGTTTTTAAATCAACAGATGGCATAAGTAAGCTTGGCCTCATGTCCCTGCTCTGTCACGTAGCAGTTGTACACCGAAGGCTTATTTACTTCTTTTCATCCAACTGTCTGCATCTAAAAACTCTTGCTGCAAGGTGGCTGTGATTTGCTGCCTGTGCAGCATGACCATTTTGTGGAACAAAGATCTGCATCTTAGATGGACAGATAAACTCTCCAAACTACCCCCAACAGCTCAATACCTTGTATGGAGTGGGTTCCAACTGCAAACACTGGGTGAATAAATGAGTTGGAATGAATGAGTGACTCAGGAGTGGTGCATTAATTTGTCTCTGGTTTGTGTTCTTTTAAAACACTTCTATATACTTATTTGAAAGAAGGCAGAGAGAGAGAGAGAGAGAGAAAGTCTCCCTCTGCCGATTCACTTCCCAAATGTATGCAATGGCTAGCGTTGGGCTGGATCCAAAAACTCAATAAAAGTCTCTCACGTGGGTTCTGGGAACCTGATTACTTGAACCATCATAGATCAAGAAGCTGGAGTCAGAGGTAGAGCCAATCATACCCAACATTCCAAGTCTCCAAATGTGAACCTGCAGCACCAGCGCAGAGTCAGAAACCTAACACCTGCTGGAGTTGCATGTGGACATGGGTCTTGAGGCAGTAAATTCGACATTCTTTTATTAACACATTTAAATTTTCCTCCCCATACATGAATAAACTCAAAAGAAAAAAAATTCCTCGATTTCATTAAGTATGTTCACTCAGTCTGCTTTCCATGTTTTTGTTTCTACATACCTAGCATCCACCTACCTAAAGGATTGCTTTTCATCTTAGCCTTCTTTTCTGCAGTTCATCTACTTCTCCTTAGACTAATTTGCCCTGGCACTTCTTAGGGTGGCTCTTACAGAACCCAGGGGACAGACGAGAGCCAGCTTTATGAGGAGGAAGCATAGGATGCAAATGTTAGCCAGACCCTCAAATCCTCAGGGTTCTCTGGGGACCTGACCCCGGGTGCTGGGGACCACTGCTTTGATAATTTTAAGAGGCCCATTGTTTATTATAAATTGTCTCTTTCTCTGAGGTGACAGCTGTGGTATAGATGATTATAAATTGCTTCCCAGCCTCCTGTCTCTGGCACTCACTCATGCTGCCAGAATGTGTGTGTATGAGGGGGGAGGTCTTAGGATGGGGGTGGGGCTGAAAGAATGCTTGGAAATGTCAGGGAGGGCGGGGTTAGATTCAGTTGATGGCCTCAGGACTGAGATGGTGTGAAGGATCGGAGCAACCTGGAGAGACAAGAAAACACAAACTCTGGGCGTCTGATTGCAGTCTTGGGTGTAAAACACTGAGAGATCATTTGGTTTAATCTCCTCACTTTGCAGATGAGAAAATGCAAGTCCAGGAGGGTCAATGGCTTCTTCTGTCACCTGGCCCTGAGCCTGGTGTTGGGACTGTGGACGTCAAGACTGGAAATACCATGCTTCCCTTGACTTGTTCTTTCTATCTGCTCTCATTGGGTAGTTTGAAGAAATTCGCTTGTAAATGCAAAATGATACTACGGTAGTAACTTGATACAGAATTAATGCTACCACCCTAACAAGAAAAGCCCAGGAAATTAGGTGCATCTGCGGCTCATTTTTTAAAGGTTCATTTATTTATTTGGAAGTCAGAGTTACACAGAGCAAGAGATCTGCCATCTGCTGTTTCACTCCCCAGATGGCTGCAACAGCCTGAGTTGAGCCAGACTGAAGCCAGGAGCCAAGAGTTTCTTCCAGGTCTCACACAGGGGTGGCAGGTACCCAAATACTTGGATCATTATCCACTGTATCCCAGGTGCATTGGCAGGACGCTGGATCAGAAGCAGAGTAGCCAAGACTTGAACTGTCCCTCAGATATGAGATGCAGATACCACAAGAGGTGACTTATTCTGCTGTGGCAAAACATCTGCCCCAAGACTCAAGTTTTTACAAAGCTTTTTTTGTCTTTATTAACCTGTGTGTGTGTGTGTACAAATATTATTTGGCTTTCTATACTTTGTTCAATTACATTCAAATTCCTATTAAAATTAGAATGAATGTAATAAGCCTATTCTTGATTTAAAAAAAGATCTTATGTTGTTGGAATGCTCTCCTCCCATCAACACCAATTTCCCATACTGCATTCTGCCCTATTTCATTCCACTCTTTCCTCTGTGGGGTGGAATCATGGAGTTCTTTTGTGCTCATTTATTTTGACATGAAATGTCATGAAAGCAATTGAGTCATTTGTTCAGACACTTTATTGCTATTCCTTTAATTCTTTATGAGAAATTTCAAATACATGCACATGTGGAGAGAATCCCATACCAAATCCTATATTACTCCCTTCCTAATCTCAAAATCTTGACATTCTGGGGCCAGTGTGTGGCACAGTGGGTTATGCCACTGCTGGTGATGTCAGCATCCTGCACCAGAGAGCCAACTCAAGCCCTGGCTCCCTTGCTTCAGATCCAACTGTCTACTAATGTGTCTGGAGAGGCAGCAGATGACGGCTCAAGTACTGGGGCCCCTGCCACCCCATGTAGGAGATTTGCTTGGAATTCCTGGCTCTTAGGTTCAGCTTAGCTCCAATGCTGGCTGTTGTGGAAATTTGGGGAGTAAATCAGCAAATGGAAGTGGCCCCACCCCATTCCTTATAAATGAAATTTTTCAAAGAAAAAAGAGCTATCAACATTCTGCCATCCTTATTCAGTCCATCAGAAGCGTGCACTTTTCTGCCTGAGGTATGCTGAAGCTAGTCTAAATGTCATAATGTACCCATAAAAATTTCAGTTTGTAATTACAGCAGTACTTCTATTTGACAGCAGCAATGTCATCTATCACATGTGACGTAATTCATGATAGTTTCCTAATACATATAGAAAACACATTGTACTTTTTTTCCAATTGATCGTTGTTTAAATTTGAACCTAAATGAAGCCATTTGATATGCTCTGTAAAGTATTTTTTTTTACAGATTTATTTTATTTATTTGAAAGGCAGAGTTTCAGGATGGGGAAGAGAGAGAGAGAAAGAGAGAGAGAGAGAGAGAGAGAGAGAGAGAGAGAGAGATCTTCCATCCACTTGTTCACATTCCAAAGGACCAGAATGGCTGGAGCTGGGCCAGTCCAAAGCCAGGAACCAGGAGCTTCATCTGGGTTTCCTACATAGGTGGCAGGGGCCCAAGGACTCGGGCCATCTTCTGCTGTTTTCCAGGTTCTTTAGCAGAGAGCTGGATCAGAAGTGGAACAGCCGGGACTTGAACTGGTGCCTGTATGTGATGCCAGCCCTGAAAGTGGTAGCTTAACCTTCTACACCACAACACCAGCCCCTTCTTGGGTGAATTTTTACAAATATTTTAATTTATAATGAAAAATGTGGGTCCTCATAGCATTCATGTAATTACTAACCCATTTTATTCTATCATCTACACAAACAGGACCACTTAACACATTTTCAATCTAGTTTGTGGCTCTTTCTGTCCTTTGGATTTTCAAAATAAACACTGTGTTCCAAATTACTTGATACAGCTTCCCTGGTACTCCATTCATGTGACATTCAGATAAGTCCACTGTTAATTACTTCCGGTTTCTTAAAACCACTTTTCAAAACTTCAATCTTATGCCTTAATTAGATAAAACATTTGCAGCCAAAGCTTACAACTGTAAGGTGGGGTGCACTCAGAAACCTTTGCTTTCCTACACCCACATAGCTGCATCCGCACTCTGTCCTTTTCCATCTGGGTTAACAGTTCTACTAATGCTTATTTCCAAATTCAGTTTCTTTTTTTGGAAAAAATGAGTAAATGTGTGGGGGTGCATCCATATCAGTGTATCCCTATCCTTTCACAGAAACCACACACCATAAGCACAATTTTGTACCATTGCTTTTCTCACTGGATATCTTGGAGATAATTTGGAAGTAGCTTACAGAGCTATGCTTTGCTCCCTTTTACAGTTGCTTAGTACTTTGTGAGATGTATCATAGTTTATTCAGGCAGTTCTCTATTGTTGGACAGTTGGGTTATCCCAGTTTTGGGCAGCAATAAATAGCCTTGTCTGTATATTCTTTATTATTTTTGGAAGTGTGTATACAAGATAGATTTCAGAAAGGAGGCTGCAAAGGAAACTAAATATGTATTTTGGTAGTCATTGCAAAAAAAAAAAGTTATTCCCTTATGGTAGGGTTGAGCCATTGCATATAGATATCAACTTTGTATGGGAGAGCCATTTTCCACACTGTATCTCCAGAAAACGTATATTTTAATATTCTATGTGTTAGTTTACCTGAGAGTTGAAAAACGAATCTCATGATGATTTTAGTGGCTTGGGAACCCAGTTGGAATGTAACTGGTTGATCAGAAGAGCGAGCACCTCCAGGTCGAGGTTTTATGCACATGCAGAGTTGAGATCTTTACTGAGGTTCATATGATATCTTTATAGACATGCTGCAGTGGAATAAGAACCTTGTCCATCTTGCTGTCACATTTACTTCAGGCAGAAAAGAAGGGAAGTAATACGTTACAATGAAATTTTTATGTGGCATTGTCTAGGTTGTTGCTGAATAATGATTCTTTCTGAAAAGCTCCAAGAATCACGATAAAAAAAAAAAAAAAACTCTAAGTGTTGTTCGTTTTTAAATAAGGAGACTTTTCTGACTCTTTATGTGTTTTCTGCTCTAACCACTCCTGACTCACACAACTTCATTCTTTTGGGAATGAAATGATTTTTATCTCAGAGATATCTTTTTCATATTTAGATAACGAACAAAACTTTCCTACATTTTAGATTCTGCTCAAAAAATTTGCAATTTATAAACACTGCTGGAAAAATTATTCAGTAGATGTCTTCAGAAAGTACATTTTTTACTGTTTCTCATTTGTATTCCAAAAACACAATGAAACAAGAACCAGACACCCTTTACGTGTTTGTACCTTTGATTAAATTAGACATTTGTGGTAAATCAAGATGTATTTTTTTCTAAGTCAGGGAATAGGAAGCCAAATTGCTATTTGGGCTGGAGATTTTCTAGAGGAAAAAAATAAAGCACATTGTTTTGATTTGGTCAGTGCATCAGTAAGTTTAATTTTCCAATTGACTGGAGAGATGCTGTAATACCTTATACAAACATGATTTGTAACCTTCTAACCTCTTATATTCTGCACACACAAAATGAAACTATTTTTCATCTGTAACAAACTGCAGAAACTTAAGCATGGAAAAACCATTCTATGCTTCCTCTATGTATACAAGTGACTTAAACAATGTAAATATGCAGAATAATGTCTCCAGTAAAAGACATTCATTAGTTTGCTGATGCAAAAAATTAGAGTTGGACTTGAAACCATTAACTATCCCCTTTACTTTCCATTTTTTGGTCATATACCAAATAATTGATCACTATCACAGTTCTTCTCCACAAAAAACTTTTGCAAAGAACTATAACTATTTTATGAAGTGCTAAAGAATCTGAACTATTGCTTTTGGAAAAAAAAAAGTTCTTTTGGAAAGCTGTTACATTCTGCAGGTTTTTTTTCTAAAACAGTGATTGCAGTAACTATTTAGGTAGACTTATTAATGATGTTGATAAGATCTTGACACACTGTGATTAATCGGCATGATCTAATTCAAGAAAGAGAAGTAACAATGCTAACTTCCTACGTAGATAAGGGGGCGGCCAACACTGTAGAACTTGAAGAGCCTTCTTGCCACAGATGATTTCTTCCTTGCAACCACAGTATGATTTCAAACATAACTGTTTCTGTTAAGCCTTTTCTCACTAAATCTACTTTCAAAATATTTTTAAACTTTAACAATCAAATCCCACTCCAGTGCACACTGTAAGAGTCTCCTAGAGCTGTACCCTAAATATTATTTGTCATTAATTTTTGTTATCTTTGTTGTTAATTATTATAGACTCAATTTTGATGACCACTGAGTTAGGAACTTAAGCAATCTTAAGACTTTTGCTAAACTGTGATGACTGTCTGAGAGGATACAGTAACTTGTGAGTCACAAGGAGAATGAGCCCCATGCATTATTCTCAATGACAGTTATTAGTTATTTTGTTTTGCTTTGGTATTCTTTTTTCTTTCTTCAGTTGTTGTGGCTTCTTCGTGTTTCTGTAGGCGTCCTTTCTCATCATGGTTCTTCTCCATCATCAATGTATCATTTACAGAGAAGCTAACATTGTGCTCCCACTTGAGCTTCAGAGCTAATATGAGTAAATGTGAATGCTCTGTACTGGAATTGTCCAGGGAGTGAGTGTCCCATTGTTGAGTAAGGAGGTGTTTCTCTGAGGCTTTCCTATCATGAGTTATAATCCACACTAGCTGAGTTCCTTTACTCCTTGGTTTGTAGCTGAGTTTATAGCATTCTTTAACATCAAATATATACTTTCTTAACTACATTTTATACTTGCTGCTAAAAAGGTCCCACGACATAGGGAGTTTTATTTTCATTTGTGTTGTATTTAAAAAAAAAAAAGATGCACTGAGGCTTGGGAGACAATATAAATACGTGATCATAGTCCCAGGCTGTGGAGTTGTGAGGGCACAAATCTTGGCTCCATTAGGGAACCCTTAGGAAGCTAGTTAACCTATCTGACTCACCTTTACTTAGTTGTAAAATGGAAATGATAGGCTGTTTTGAGGATTATGTGTGTCAAAATTATTTTTGAAAAAACAGTGACTACCTGCAGGAATCTGTGCAAAACTGAAGAGAGGGCTTCTTGTTCTTTCTTATTGAGCTCACCTTGGATGCTTTCTTGTGAAATCCATTTCAAAATGTACAGACAAGAACAGAAGATAGTGTAGATAAATTAGGGTAGCAGATCAGTAGGCTCAGTCTACGATTATGGTGAAGAACAGTGGACCCCCATGAAGTGCCCTGGAGATCAGAGAAGATAGGGGCCTGCTTAGTGACTGATAAAGGGGTGAACGATTGTGAATGCGTGACTATTCCATAAGGGCTGAGAGAATGCAAGTGAGCCTTACTAATTTCATTCAATTCCTGAGCTACTACTAACTCTGAAGTAGCATTTTAAAAGTATATATTTGAACAATATTTTAGTTCACGTATTTTCAATAAACTATAGAAGCTGATGGATCTGCATGGTAGGAATCCATACAACAACGGTCCCCCAACATTCTACAGCTGATTTTGTGTTGCATTTTCTGGTCACAGAGCTATCCATTTTCCCATCCTTGTAGCAATTGCAGTAGGTACAGTGTTAGCATTTTCTCTGTTTCTACAGCCTCAATTCCCACAATCCAACATGCAAAGACAGCCAGGTCACACCAGAAGGCACAGTGACTTCCATTACAGGGGAGGAACTCTGAGATTAGGGAACCCAAGCCTTTTATAATAAACATTAAGCATCCCTGCCCTTTGCTCTGAAGAGAATGTCTTTCTGAGATGTAGTGATTTGTGATATTGTCGAGCTATAACTGACTTCTTCACAGAACTCCCTACAAGGCTGCTGTCCTAAGCCAGTGGCAGAATTGGTTGTCAGCTGACCAGGCACATTTCAGATATGCATGGTCAATGCTTTCCTCACTTGGCTGTCACCCTCTCAAGATAGTAGGGTGGTCACATGGGAGTTGTAGTTTTTCCATTCACTGTTAGGACATGGATGCTGCAGCTTGCTTTACAAAACAGTATCCAATGCTGTGGCCTCTTTTATGTGCTTTTAAGTATCTGGTAGATTTTATGGACTGCACTTTTATGTTCTCCCCCAAATTTACATGATAAAGTCCTTATCTCCAATGTAATGGTGTTGGGGGTGTGTGGCCTTTGGGAGACAATTAGGTTTTGACTAGCTCATGGCAGTCATTTATGTGCTTATTAAGAGAGAGAGAGATCCAGAGAGAGAGAGAGAGAGAGAGAGAGAGAGAGAGCCTCAGCAACCAAAGAAAAGCCATGTAGCACATAGCAAGATAGAAGGCAACTGAATGCCACCAAGCCAGAGAGGGCCCTCATCAACAACCAAATCTGCCAGCACCTTGTTCTTGCGCTTCTCAGCCACTCTAACTTTGAGAAAGAAGTGTGTTCTGTTTCAACCTTCAAGTCTAGGGCATTTTGTGAGGCAGCCTGAGCAGACCAAGACAGCAGATGTGTTTAAAAATAGAGGAATGGGAAGCTCTGATTTGTAGGAATGTGGTATCAAAGCCACTTCCTTCCGTTAGCTCCCTTGTACAGCCTTGCAAACCTCCACTTCCATTTTAAAGAGTCATGATGTATGAAGTCTTTTGGTAAGACTACTTGGACATCACGCAAATCTAAGCAAATGATTTTTGATGACATCAGAGTAAATAAATCAGAAACACATGGATCAAATTGTCTGACACACATAGATGCATAAACACCAAGGTGAAGAGGTGGTATTTGGAAAGATGCCAAATCTTAGTGGGCACTGTCAAATGTGAGTTTGAGAGGTGGAGTGGGGTGGATTTACAGCTCTAAGGGCACAACAAGTCTCTGGCCCAGAAATTTAAGGTCATAGAATTTCAATATGTTTAAGAACCAGGCAAAAAGCTGTGGGTCACGCATGTACCAGGATAATTAAAAAAAAAATTATAGAAAAGAAAATCAAAAGATAAATTAATCTGGGTACAAAAAGAAAATTTAAACTCATGCCTACAAAGTCTTTAAAAACTTCATGTAAAATTCACATTAAGAAAAAAGCCACATGGGGCCAGGGTTGTGGCATAGTGGGTAAAGCTGCCACTGCCTACAGAGCTGGCATCTTATATGAACACCATTTAGAGGGCCAGCTGCTTCACTTCTGATCCAGCTCCCTGCTAATGCACCTGGGAAAGCAGTGGAAGATGGCTCAAGTGCTTGGGCCTCTGCACCCATGTCAGAGACTCAGACGAGGCTCCTGGATTCAGCTTGGCCCAGTACCGGCCATTGTGGCCATCTGGGGAGTGAAGCAACAGATGGAAAATTTCTCTCTCTATTTCTGTCTCTTTCTCTCTCTTCGTAACTCTTTCAAATGAATAAATAAATCTTAAAAAAAGAAAAAAAACTATAAATAAATTTAATTTTGTTTTGCATCCAAATAAACATTTTCTAATTCCGTTTTCCCACACATTGTCTGAGGTACTCCCCTACTAACAAAGGCACTGGTGATGTGGAATTTTATCTTTATATGTAAGATAACACATCTCCCTAAATGCTATTTGCCAAAGCAAGCAAAGTCCTACTGCAAGGTTTACTGTCATTTTAAAACTTCTTGGGTCATAGACTTAAGAATTTCATGGCAACAAGACTGGCATTTAGCAAAGCAGTTAAGACATCAATTAAGATGCTGTGTCCCACGTTGGAGTGCCAGAGTTCGGTACAGCATTCCAGCTCCTGACTCAATTTCCTGCTAGTGAAGATCCTTGCAGGTAGCAAGTGACACATTTTGCATAATTATCTGATGAGTGAGGAGAAAGGCCACCTTCCTTCTGCCTAACCCTTCAGCCACAGAAAGCATGGTTCTTGCACCACTGTGGCATTGGACCAGTGTGGCATTGGGTCTGAGCCCTGTTGCTGCACAGGCTGGGAGTAGCCTCATTGGGCATTTATTTGAATGTTCACTCCAGCTATTTTAGCTGACACACGGTAATTAGGAGAGAAACACACTACAACATCATTTCATGTATTTATACTATAATTGCACTTTTTAATTTTCATCATTAAACATATTTAGAGTGCATTAATGTTAAAGTGAAGTAATTACTTTAATTGTAGCATGAATGTAATCAACCTTAATGCACTGGATCTTGTACTGCATTCCGTTTTAACAGATGCTGCAATCTGGGAATAGCCGTGCTCTGACGGCCTGAATCACTTGAACTTTTTTGCTTTGACGAGCGTCCGTTTTCAAATCAAAACTCGGTAGAGAAATGCCTTCTGAAAGTTCTTTGCTCTTTGTCTTACGAATATTATCAGGAGACACTTGTTTAGTGCCTGCAAGGTATAGCAGGCTGTGCCATATCCTAAAGGTGTATGGCACCACAGTGCCCACTCACTGTCCCTAAATGCCTTAATCCAGCATGGAGGAGGAAATAAGAAACATATGTTACACATAAATACTGGTAAAACCATGCTCGGATCTTGAAAATTGTGCTGGGATTAATAATGAAATGTTTTCATCTTTCCCCTTGGAGAAAGGGATGTGAAGTCTTCAAGTTCCTATCACATGATCAGGAAAAATTATCTATGGGTGCACATGTGTGCATGCATGTGTGTGCGTGTGTGTATATAAGACAGAAAGTACTAAAACAAATGCAGTGAAAGGAAAAAAGCAAGAGGTAAATTTAAGAAACATTTATGCATGAGTCCATTGTAATTTGTCTGCGATTTTTAATGGTTTGACATTATATAAAAATCATTGCAATGCTGATACAAGCCTTCATCAGAGTCATGTATTGATCTATAATATATATAAATATATACATATGTGAAGTTTGAAATCACATTTCCATTCTTAGTGGGAATCTGTTCTAGGAAAATAACTCAATAATTGTTGATTGCAGCACTACAGCATTGGTGATATCAGTAGCCAACCTCTTAACACCCTAAATGTTCCAAAATATGTAAGAGAGTTAGTCAGAAATGGCAAACTTCAGTGAAAGTATAGAAGAGGGTAAAGTGACTGGCAAGAAAATGAAAACAAAATAAATATTCAAAAACAGGACCAAAAGGAAAGGTGGAGAAAGCATATGGAAATAATCACTTTCTTCCTTCCACTTCCCTCTCTTCCTCTCTTACATCCATCTGTTAAGTGAACAGGTATAGCAGCAGACCACCTGCCTCCTAAACTCAAAGTATACACTGCACTAGCATTGGGGAAACCATGATGAACAAGGCCAAGAAGGTCCCTGTCCTCATTGAGCTTATGGTGTATTAAAAATTAATAAGAATAATAACAAAAAGAAGATAATAAAGAGTATTTAATGATATAGAGACTGAGCGAGATAGCACATAAAGATAAGAAGCATTTATACCCTCACATTCAGGAGACATGGGACACAGAAAGAGCAGCAATATCCTTCAATGTTGACATATTTGAATTTTTACAAGATTTATTTATTTATTCAAAAGGCAGAGTTATATCTGGAGAGGGAGAGGAGGGAATGAGAAGGTGAGGAGAGAGAGAGAGAGAGAGAGAGAGTGAGCTTTCATTCACAGGTTCACTCCTTAGATCGCTGCAATGGCCAGGGCTGGGCCAGGCTGAACCTAGGAGTCAGGAGCTTTATCAGTGTCTACCATGTGGGTGCAGGGACCCAACCACTTGGACCATCTTCCATTGCTTTCCTAGGCACATTAGCAGAGAGCTGGATTGGAAGTGGAGCAGCAGGGATTCGAACCAGCACCCATATGGGAAGTTGGCATTGTAGGTGATGGCTTAATCAGCTGCACTACAACTCCAGCCCCTGAATTCTTACTATGTGAACATACTCTATCTTTTGTTAAAATAAAAGGTCATTTAATTTTTATGGGTCTAATATCTCATATTTGGTGGCAAAGTAGAAAGTACTTTTAATAAAGTTTTTTCAAAATAAAAGGATTTCCTCTTTTTTTTTTTTTTTTTTTTTTTTTGGACAGGCAGAGTTAGACAGTGAGAGAGAGACAGAGAGAAAGGTCTTCCTCCCGTTGGTTCACCCCCCAAATGACCACTACGGCCGGTGCGTCGCGCCATTCTGAAGCCAGGAGCCAGGTGCTTCCTCCTGGTCTCCCATGCAGGTGCAGGGGCCCAAGCACTTGGGCCATCCTCCACTACTTTCCTGGGCCACAGCAGAGAGCTGGACTGGAAGAGGAGCAACCAGGACTAGAACCCAGCACCCCAACCAGGACTAGAACCTGGGATGCCAGCGCCGCAGGTGGAGGATTAGCTAGTGAGCCGCAGTGCTGGCCCTCCTCTTTCTTAATATAGGGACTGTAAGAGTCTATTATCCTGAGAACTTTAGATATTTATTCTAGGATGGAAGTTCCCCAGCTTTCTTGGTTTTGTTGCTCTTATGTCTCACTTGCTTGTTCATAGCACTCCTAAACCAAGGTAAGTAATCAGCAAGTTGGTTTATTGGGTTGTTAAGTCTAAACTCTTTAAGAATTACTTATGTCCTCACGACTTAATAGTTGTCTGGGAAGAAAAAAACATATAAAATGAAAAAGTAGTATTTCATTCTTAAATGACCACAATGCTTCCTAACAGAATATGTGTGCATAGCAGGTCCTAGACCACTCTGGGAGTCAGGTGCACACAAGTGCCCTCCGTTCTTCCCTAGTACTTGTGTGCTGTGAGGGCAAACGCTGAGCACCCCCTCCTGAAGACAGGATATCGTGGAAAGAACTGCCGTGCCATGAAATGTCCAAACCATTTCCGTGTCATCAGACGCCAGGGACAAGGAATGTATCAGGCACCTAACCCACATTGGATACTTCAATTCCTGAAATCTGTATCTGGCTTCCTTAGGATTTGTGTAGCCCAGGGGAAAGTTTAAATGTTCCCTACTGCCTGACAGTGAATTTATTATGACTATCATTTGTAATTGTATTGGGCCCCTAATGCACCTACTGCAGCTTGGAATAAGTTACATTTACCCACCCTACTAGCCAACTGAAGGATTTGTCTTCTCTCCACTGGGGAACTGCACACCCCTAGAGATTAGGTGGATTATGTGTAACAACACATTGATTCTGTGTAATGTCAAGAGACTCATTTTGCTTCTAGAAACAAAACCCATCCTTTTCCCTGTTTACAAACCTGTAATGAGTTCCGAATGAGATGTGGTCCCAAGCACTTCAGAAACTGAAAGCTCTGCAGAGCTGACTCCTGTCGCTGTCGACCTTGTCATCATGCCAGGTCAACAGAGGACGGCAGCCACGCTTTCACTCTCCTTTACATTCGAACTGTGCTGCCAATATTTGTAGCTTGCATCAAAACAAGAGTAACTGGTGTGGAACCAGGAAGAATACCTCCCCTCCCTCCATGCAGTTGGAAGGTAATCAGCTCTAGCTGCTCTCCTTGTAGGATCAAAAACAACCTGTGCTTGGTGCCTCCCTGGAAAGTTACCTGTTGTTTAATCACTAAGAATTGGTATTTAAAATACCCTAAAGGATTATTTCATCCTGCTCTTCTTAATTTCCTTTGCTATGTCTTCACAAAGTGTGACTTTTGCATGGACTGGTGCATACCATGTCCTTACAGTGTACCAAATAATAATCCGTTTTGCTTTAGGGATGGGATCTTAGACTTTCCTGTTAAATTTTCACTATATGGCATGGTAACTTATTTTCTGTTAATAATATTATTAACAGAATTTGAAGAGTGAATACTATTAGAAGTCCTTAGGAACTTGTGGAAATACTGTCTTTGTGGAATGACACATAATCATTACTGTATATAGGTTTCAATGTCTAATAAAAGAAACTTGAGTGAGTCACTTATTGCCAGACTCAGAACTAATGGAGAGAAAAGAGTATGGCACCAGCGTGAGGTCAGTTCAGCGAGTGATGTTAGGATCACCGTGGGCTTGAGACTTTGTAGCACTGTTTCTTAGCCCTCAGGATGTCCCCGATACTTAACAACTGCGTAGGTTTGTTCTGCTCTGCCCACATCCATTAGACTGTTAGAGTTGCTACTGAGTGGGCATCTTCTAATTAGAGTTGCTGCTGCGTGGGGATCTTCTCTACACATCACTGTTTCTTCCAGGGCCTGAAATTAACCTAACAGTAGTGCTTTGACACATTTCGGTTGATTGAGAAACTGGGAAGTAAGTGAAACAAGATGCAAATGTAATTCCATTTGTTTGTCAGAATGGGAAGATTAGAGCTCTCAGATGTGTAGACTGACCCCAGAGCACTTGGACTCTCCTTTTACCCTCTGTGAGGCATGAAGTCTTGAAGGCAGGGGACACCATCACTAAAGTATTGGTTCTCAGGCTAACCTCATATTGACAACTAGCTTCGCCAGTATGGGTGAGTTTGTACTGCCTTCAAGCAGTCTGTGCCACTTGACTTTTAAAATTGAAGACTCCTCCTTTATAAACGTGGGCTTCTGATGAGTTTAAGATTTGGGGCAGACAAGTATTCTATTTGTCCCCTTAAATATATTTTGTAAATGAAATGGTAGGCTTATTTTTTATTTTCTTATATTGATTTCCCTCTTCACTTGATTTGAATTCCGTCTGCTCTCTGCATTTAGAATTGTCTATTGCTGAAATGTTCCTTGCAGATTGTTCAGTTTATGGTGCACACTATTACTTTTTCATTGGTAATTGCACTGCAGATCATTATATGAAAAAAGATCCATTCTTTTCTTGAGGCATAAAACCAAGTTCCTGTCTGTGTTGCGGATGTTAAAAATCCCAAGACACTTAAGGAAGAAGAGTGGGAGTATTAACTCTAGAAAAGAAAAAAAACCTTTGGCCAAATACCCATGAAAAGCCTCTCTCATCATAGCAGAGGGGACTGGGATTGTTAAGAATGATCTTTGTGAAAGAACTACTTTATGCAATTACAATAAAATATTGAGCATTACTTTGGATTTTTATGCACATTCCTGTCCAAGAGGAAATCCCAAAACATTTTGCGAAATCTTACAAATTTAATACTACCCGAAAGTAAAAGTAATGATTTAAACAAATTATCAAAATTTCAGGAATAATAATTTAATTGATTTATGAAATATCCAAATACTGAGTTGCTTAGAATGACTGAGCCTTTCCCATCTTAAAATATGGAATGCGTACAGCTCAGAAGTCTATTTCTGTATAACTCTACTCTTTTAAAATAGTGTGCAGAAGATATGTAGAGGTAGGACTAAGATTATGCTGGAATAAGATTGATCTGTGTCATCAAATTAGACATTTCTCAATTCTGTGTCATGTTCATAAAAAGGATGTTCTAAAAAACCATTCACTTCGTAAAATATTTTAGATCGTCTCCCTTTTGCTATTTGCATTTTAGCACATCTCACTTCTGCCTGAAAGTTATTTAGTTGTGATTCTGTTGAGATAGCTTTCACCTTTGTCATTGCAAATTCTTCTCCGTGATACTCCCTTATCTTCATCCCAAAACACGAACTCTACCCACCCTTTGCAGTGCACAAACACTCTGACCTATCCATTACCCAGACGACATCGGGGTGACAGAGCACAGGAGTCCGGGCTACTGTGCCTCAAAGAATTGACGAACAGGCTCGTTTCCGCTGAGGGCTTTGAGTGTGCATTGGTTGCTAAGATAAACATGAAATGTTGATGCCAAGAGGGTTGGCCCAGCAGAGCTGTAGATGGATGTTATTATTGTTACGAGAAGGCCTCTGGTGATAAAACAGGGTTGACCCTATTAGTGGGAGCTCCATAAATCTTTCTTGGCTGAAGGTTCCTGGCCGTGCAGATTGGAGGGCGGACAAAAGAATCAAAAGATCCAGGATGTACTGTACATGTGAAGGTTGCCTCTGGGACCGTGCAATAATACAACAATGGCCAAGACTGCATGGCACAGCTTCAGCTCCTGCCTGCTTTCACTGCTTCGAATAACAGTTTCAAGTTTTAGGTTCCTCTTCTTTTCTGCATTGCAGAAATTTCTTAAAGTCATCCTCCATTTGCATTAGGTAGTGGAAGGTTTTCTTCCTCCCAGGAAGGCTTCTCCATGATTCTGCCCAGTTTTATAGCAAAGGCTAGCTATTTTCTCATTTCTTTATGGCCATCATGAAAGTCAAGTTTCTCAGCTACTTGTATTGAGCATGTTCAAGAGTCTTTCCTAAGTTCTAAAACAATCAGTAAAAACTAAAGATGTCACCCTTTTTGGAGCAGGAGTCATAGTTTGAGGGTGGGATGTGATTTCCAAGGTTCTTTGTGTTTTCTCAGCTATTGCAAGTGAAAGTAAGGACAAACACATTTGTCGTGTGGTAACTTTCCAAACAGCTCTATTTGAATCAAATCAGCATACAGTTTATTGAATATTATCATTATCTGTTCAGTATTAACATAACAAAGAGGAATATTTGATGTAATGTATTTCTATGCTTTTTATATGTATGTAAGGCCATATATTTTTTGCATAGCAGTTGCACATGAATGGGTTAATGATAAAGACTTTCTTGCCTGTAATAGTAAGCTATTCTGGAAACAGTTTATGAGAATTCCATTCAATAATCATTAAGTATTTATTGAGTACCTACTATCTGGTCAGCCTTCTAATGTATACTTTGTAACTTAAAAATGAAATATTTGCTGTGGTTAGCAACTTTTTTAAGTTTAGGCCAAAATCCAGTAATTCCATGCTTTGCCAAGTAAATAATGAAATAAGGTTTATGTTATGTGCTCCATAATTAACTAGATAGTGCCAAGAATGGACTTGTTTAAAGTTCATTGAGACTAGCTCCAAGTAACCTTCACATATTACCAAGAACATGAAGAATGTAAAACAATCAATTGCCCTGTGGTGCACGCCCCTGTAAAACAACAGCACAAAACAAACTTTCTTTCGTACAAAGTTCTCTGAGTTTGCATTGTGAGTGACCAAAGATTCGACGTGATTTGTAAACAGCAATTTGTCCAACAACCTACAGTTCTACACAAAAAAACCAAAGCTGGACGGAGTCCCTAGGAATGGAGAGAGGATTTGGGGCTTCCCTTTTCCCATCTACTCACTTGAATTTCTTTCTATTAAAGATTTATTTATTTATTTGAAAGGCAAAGTTACACAGAGAGAGGAGAGGCAGTCATAGGTCTTTCATCTGCTGGTTCACGCCCCAGTGGGCTGCAATGGCTGGAGCTGTGCCGATCTGAAGCCAAGAGCCAGGAGCTTCTTCCGGGTCTCCCACACCGGTGCAGGGCCCAAGGACTTGGGTCATCTTCAACTGCATTCCCAGGCCATAGCAGAGAACTGGATCAGAAGTGGAGCAGCTGGGACTCAAACCGGCGCCCATATGGGATGCCAGCACCACAAGCAGCAGTATTACCCGCTATGCCACAGCACTGGCCCCTCACCTGAATTTCAGGGGGAATAGTCTTTGATAGCTTGGAGAAATGTGCTCCATGTTTCAATCATCATGGTGGATTTTTGGCTCTTAGATATGGGCTGGCAATAAAAAGAGCCGCTCCCTTTGCTTCTGAGAAACAGTTCCATTCTAAACATGGCTTGGGGAAAGTTATGTGTATGTTTTTAAAAGGGGAAATCACAGAAGAATTAAGCCTGAAGACTTGATCTTTCTTCTGGAGACTTTAGTTAGTTTGTTTTTATCAGGAGCTGGTGCACTGTTCCCAGCTTCTGTTGTAATCTCATTGTAGGTGAGAAAATACTTTAGTTCCCACTGGCAGTCCAAGGACGTATAAACTGTTTCCAAATATTTTTAAGGATTCTGAATATAGTTTTCATGACTTTGGCAAGCCGTGCCCATTTTATATGATTTTTCCCCTCAAGATGTCTGACATAATTTGGCATAAGAGTTAAAATATGAAACAAAAAGTGTCTAAAATATATTTAAATTAAATAATAAAATTTGTTATTAGTTTTCCTAGTGGTAACAGACAACACAAATATTGAAATATATAATTAAAAAATAATTATGTATCAATTTGTTTGCCCAATTACAACAGGTCATAGATATAGAATTATTGTTCAGTGAATCAGATGCTAGTGATTATTAAAGTGAAATATGTTAATTATAATGAAATCACCACATTAATTACACTAGTTAATTTTATTTAATGCATTGACTTTTCCCTCTATTTAAAGTTAATGCAACAAGGAGGTCATAGGTACTCTAGCAGCAAAGCTTATGTCTGTCACAAATGCTTGTTTTTTAAGATTTATTTATTTATTTGAAAGTCGGAGTTACACAGAAAGAGAAGCAGAGAGAGAGAGAAAGAGAGAAAGAAGTCTTCCATCCACTGGTTCACTCTCAAATTGGCCGCAACGGCCAGAGCTGCTCCAGTCTGAAGCCAGGAGACAAGAGCTTCTTCTAGGTCTCCCACAGGAGTGCAGGGGCCCAAGGGCTTGGGCCATCTTCTATTGCTTTCCCAGGCCATAGCAGAGAGCTGGGTTGGAATTGGAGCAGCTGGGACTTGAACTGCTGGCACTGCATGCAGTGGCTTTACATGCTATTAGACAGCGCCGGCCCCAGTATATGATTCCACAGCCTTATTTGTGTCAGGTTTCTTGGCTGCACCCTAACTCCTAATATCATTACCGTTTCAGTTAGTTGTGCATTCATATTTTCCCATTTGCTCAATTATTTCATACAACTTAGCTTGAACCTCTTTTTCACAAACTGGAGCACAAAATGCAACTTTTTTTATTTAAAAAGTTTTGTTGGAGAAATTTAGTCCACCGTCAGTTTGAATAGAGAACATCTTGGAATAAGTAATTCGAATCCTCTTTGTTAATTCTTGACTTCTCTTCATTGACCGGAGTGGAATGTGAGTTACAGATTTTCCAGAGAGGGTGGAAAGTCTGGAGGATGCAGGAGGCACCTCACGGCTGTCCAGGAGACAGAGCAGCAAAGACAGACTCTTGTGCCTCAGTGGCCCTTGGCATCACAAGGCAGAATGTCACTGAAGCAGAAAGCACAGAAAAGAGTATGTGAAAGCTAAATAATTTTGTCCATTTTTTTCCACAGCTAATTTTCCTCCATCGTGGTCCCATTTTAGCCAACATGACTCTTTCAAAGATAAAACAAACCATGAGGTATTGTTATTTCTTTTCAGAAATGTAAAGTGACTGTTGCTAATTTTATTTGGCATGACAGTAAAATTCCTATTGGAATGCAAGGTACATTACAACTGGATTCTTAAAACTTGTTTACGGTTCCTAATAGCAGTGTTTCTTTTCAACTGTCAGATGCTGTCTGTCTGTATTTCGATTTTCCTTTTTTGCAGATCTGACATTGTGGGGTGTTTTTCTTTCTTTGTGTACTTACTTAGATGGGCTTATAGAAATCCAGGAGTTGTTTGTTTTGCCCTGTCAAGCAAAATCTCCATGTGTTTATGTTTACTACGTGTTGTGGAGGTTTCTATTTTTAAGATTAATTTATTTATTTGAAAGGCAGAGTTACACAGAAATAAGGAGAGAGAGAGAGCAAGAGAGAGAGAGCTCTTCCTTCCACTGGTTCACACCCCAAATGGCCACAACAGCCGGGACTGGGCCAGGCTGAAGCCAGGAGCCAGGGTCTCCCATGTGTCTCTGTCTCTGTCTCCCTGTCTCTCTGTCTCTTCCTTTCAGGAGCCCAAGCACCTGAGTCATTTTCTGCTCCTTTCCCAGGCACATTAGCAGGGAGCTGGATGGGAAGAACAGCAGCCAGGACTTGGAACCGGTGCTCAGATGAGACCCCAGTGTCACAGGGGTGACTTAACACTGGCTCCTGCCCTGTAAATTTTTTTTTAAATAAACCCAGAGTCACAAGTCTCAAGTGCCCATAGCAACATCTCTTTCTCCAAACAATATTCTGTTTCCCAAGTCCAGTTATTTGTTGATTGTTTCTGGGAGGTGACGGAGTGTGTACCGTAGAGTCAGGCTACAGAGCAGCATCCTGCCAGCCAGTGTCTGCATGCAAACACTTAGTGGAAACACCTGTTTCTACAGTGTGCAGGTGGAATTGTCTCCCAGATGCTGCAGGGAGTCTGCAATGTATGAGCTGCATGGTAGAGCACAAAGCATCCAAGCTTTGCAACTTTCAGTGCAAAACTCAGAACTGCTGCGTCTGGCCAGTGCTGTGGCTCAGCAGTTACACTGCCACTTGCTGTCTCAGCATGCCATATGGTGGTCGGGCTGCTCTGCTTCTGATCCAGTTGCCGGTTGATGCACCTGGGAAAGTGCCAGGTGGTGGTCCAAGTACTCGGTCCCTGCCACCCATGTGGGAGACCAGGATGGAGTTTGTGTCTTCTGACTTTGACTTTTGGCCCATAACTGGCTGTTGTGGTCATTTGGAGAGTGAACCAGCAGAAGATCGATCTCTCTCTCTCTCTGTCTCTCCCTCTCTCTCTCTATCTCTCTCTTCCTTTCAAATAAATAAATAAATAAATATTTTTGAGAAACTGCTGATAATGAGCATTTCTTAGCCTCCCCGAGCATGGACCTTGTAAAAATGCAGTAAAATGGAATTGAACTTCAGTGAAATCACTAGAATTGTACCAAATGTCTTCGCATATCCAGACTCTGGAATTCCCCAAGAAACCCTGTTGGAAAAGAGAGGTCCGCATGGGGAAATAACACCAAGCTTCCCAGAGAATGGCCCTACTTGTCAACAGTTACCCCTCGCCCATCATGGGAGCAGCGAGCAACAGTAACCCAGCCCTGGTCATGCCCAGGGGAGCACCGGGCGAGGCCTGTGAAGCCAGCCATTTGTCATCCATGATTTCTTCCATGCTGCCATCCATCTCCATCAGACCCCAGCTTCTCACATACTCCCCACCAAAGTGGGAGCAATCTCTCTGTTATGCTTTAAGGAAGGAGCTACAATGTGCATTTGTTAACACTGAGCAGAGTTCCCTGCCTGCCACAGGGCAGACGCCTCCAGAGACCTCCTCCAACTGAGAAAATTGATGAGGTCTGCTAGGAACTCATGGCCACACAGCCAGGTCATTTGGGCTCTGGCTTTGTTTCTGTGTTCCCAGTTGGCACAGTTGACCAGCACTCCTGCAGCTCTCCTGTTTGGTTCTTCTTGTGTTCCCTTACTTTCAAACAAAACATGTTTTCTTGCCGCTGTCTTCTTGGTTCTGTCTTTACTCGTACCATGATATTTTACTTCCTTATCATCTCAGTGATTGCTTCCTACCTACCAGCCCTTAGGACTTCTGTGCCCTGCTCTGCCTATTTCCCTGGTGTATAAATCCAGCTAAATGGAAATCAGGAGACCTTTTGAACAGACTGGACCTTACCTACAGTTTCAAGGGTGAGAAGTTATCCATTTTGTCCTGCTGTAAGACATCCTGTATTTGTCCTTTGTCACATTTTTCAGGCATCCTTGGATATGCAATCTTTGTCTTCCCATTTCTGAAAACCCATTCTTTCTTTTTAAAAGTATTTATTTGAAAAAGACAGAGTTACGGAGAAAAAGAGAGAGAGAGAGAGAGAGAGCGAGCATGCTTCCTTCTACTGGTCCACTCCCCAAATGGCTAAAATAGCACTTGAGACATCTGCTGCTGCTTTCCCGGGTGCCTTAGCAGGGAGCTGGATCAGAAGTGCAGCATCTGAGACTGGAACCTGCGGCCCCATGGGATACTGACTTACCGCACGGCAGCTTAACCCACTGTGCCACAATGCAAACTCACGAAAACCTGTTCTTAAGATCTTAAGTTTCTGTTACCTCTCCAGTACTAGTTCATTTTACTGACGTTTCTTGGCTGGAATAAAAGATTTTATTACTTGTGAAAAAGCTTTTCAGGGGTAGGATAGTTAGTTGATGCTTTATTTATTTATTTTTACATATTTTAAATTCTGGCAAGCAACTTTTGAGTAGAGTGTTTATACAGAAAATTCCATGAATCTGAAGTGTGCAGTTGGACGAAATCAATGATGTGTACGTGACTAGGGAACCAGGTCAGGACAGCCCTGTGGAACTTCTCAGTATCCTAAAGGTATCCTTCACACTCCCTCACCCACATCAGTCATTATCTCCTCAATATAACCAGGATTCTGGTTATTTATTTATGGTGCGTTTGTTCCATTGTGAACCTGATACAAACGGACTCCGATGTGCCAGCCCACAAAATGGGAGATGATATTTGCCATGAGTGTATGCAATGATCTAGGAGAGCTGCTTTAATCCATCCTGACTTCAATGCTTCCTGTGTGTCTTGTTTTATTTTTGGCTATGTTCAAGTACTGTCATAGTGTCTTACGTTTTGCCTGTGGACATATAAATTAGACCATTTTCAAAAGGTATTTGGCACTGTCTGTTAACATTTGACCTACACATATCCTAAGACCCAGAAATTTTACTACAGGGAATAGCCTCAATAAAAACAAATGAATACATGCACGGAGACATGTATTAGAATGTTATCTGCAAAACCACCATATTCCTAAAGTAGTACCTATGAAAATTGCATTCATTAAATAAAAGCTTAAAAAATAAAAGAATCTTACCTGAATTCTTAGTTAGCTTATTATTGTCCCAATGTGATAAGAAACCTGCTTCAACATTCCTGAATTACTGGGAATATAATAAGTTAATGTTAAAGTGTATGTTTTCTGATTTTCTTCTTGTTCATATTTGTCTTCACTGCTCATGACCCCTGAATCCCTTTTTTTTTTTTTATTTATTTGACAGAGTTAAACAGTGAGAGAGAGAGAGACAGAGAGAAAGGTCTTCCTTCCATTGGTTCAGCCCCCAAATGGCTGCTACGGCCGGCGCGCTGTGCCGATCCGAAGCCAGGAGCCAAATGCTTCCTCCTGGTCTCCCTTGAAGGTGCAGGGGTCCAAGGACTTGGGCCATCCTCCACTGCCCTCCCAGGCCACAGCAGAGAGCTGGACTGGAAGAGGAGCAACTGGGACTAGAACCTGGTGCCCATATGGGATGTTGGTGCCGCAGGCGGAGGATTAACCAAGTGTGCCACGGCACCGCCCCCCACCCTGAATCTCTTTATAAACCTCAAGCTTTGCCTTGATTAGCTTTGCTTTTTTTCTTGCAGTTACAATTGCTTTTACTTATAAACAGATTTGTGGATGTGGCTATCCAGTAAAATAGAAAATAGCTTACCCATTCACCTACACAGTAGTGACCTTTCTTTCAGAAATCCTTTCTGATTTTATGTGTAGAGTGCTTGCTCATATCCTAGGAATTTCATGTTTTGGATATCATTTACAATTTGAATTTCACCATTTAAAATATTGAATTTTATCTACCTTGCTAAATTCTCTTTCAGATTTAATAGTTGACAGTTCTGGATTTTCTAAAAGTGCAATTTTAGTGTCTGCTAATAGTAGGAGGGCTAACTCTACCTTTACAATCCCTGTAATTTCTCTTGCCTGATTATGTTGTCTCATGCTGTGGGTACAATGAGTAGGGAGGTATTTTCCAACTAGATACATATGAAGTAAAGAGAATTACTCCTAATTTGTTAAATGTTTAAAAATCAGGTATGGATGTTGAATTTGTTAAAGAATTCTTTGTATCCATTGACATGCTTGTATGATTCTTTCTTCTGATTGTTTTTAATGTAATCAATTTAGCTTCTTGTGGTTTCTACCATTAACCGAACCTGGCTGGGGAGGAACATATCCAAACTGCCCTCTACTTGCTAGCCTTTTTGTACATACTATATAATATACATACTATGTAATATACATACTATATAACATACATACTATATAGTAGACACACAGGTGGGTATTGCAATGTTTCTCATGACTGAGGTTGTCCTATGATTTTCCTTCTTATAATTTTGTTTTCTAGACTTGCTGCAAAACAAGTGCTGGCCTTAAAAGAAGTGGGGAGTGCCCTCGCTTTTTCTTTTCTGTGGGAGTATTTAAATTTGTCACTATTTCTTCTTCACATGTTTTGGATAATTCATTTCTGAAATAATCTGGGCCTGGATATTCAATTTGAGGCAGATTTAATTACTTTAGGAAATATATGACTATCTATGCTAATGTTTCCTTTTTGGTAAAATTTTACTTGTAGGTACATGTCTGATTTACCTAAATTTTCAAATGCGTTTGCATGAAAACATTTAAAATACCATCTCGGTAGTGTGTTCATTTTCATATGTGTGTGAGATTTTTTAGTGTTATTTCTCATGCCTGGTGTAGATAATGTGTATTCTCTTCATATTTTCTTTATCAGCCTGGTTAGCGATGCATCAACTTTTTAATCCTTTCAAAGAACTATCATTGGCTTTGGTTCCGTTCCATTTTCATGGTCACTCCATGTTGTTATTTTATTATACATACATTTTTTGCTCTTTTAAATTTCTTCATTTATACTCATTATTTCATTTGATTTCCTTTTCTAACATTTTTTAAAAAGATTTAGTTATTTGAAGTGCAGAATGACAGAGGGGGAGAGACAGAAGAAGAGACCTTGTCCATCTGCTGGTTCACTCCGCCAATGACCACAGTGGCCAGGTCAGGTACTTGGATCATCTTTTGGTGTCTTCTCACCTGCATTGTCAGGCAGAGGAGCTGGGGCTCCACTGGCACCCCAGTATTGGAGGTGGGCATCTCAAGTGGTGGCTTCATCTGCCGTACCAAACACTGATCACTCTTAACTTTTTAATACGAATATTCATATTATTGATTTCCAGTATTCTTTCCCATTAGTGTGTGTGCTCAAACTGTAACTTAGCCTCAAAGTACAACTTTTTTCTGCATTTCACAATTTGTAATGTTTTATTGAGATTTCTTCTTGGACCAGTGTGCTATTGTCAAGTATATGGCTGCTTCCTGCACAGTTGGAAGTTTTCCAGTTCAGTTTTTCTATTGGTTCTGAGAATAATCCCACTGTGTTTGAACACAATTTATTTCAACTTTTTGAAATGTATCAAGCTTGATTCACAATCCTGCATCCAGTACAAAAAGGCAACATGTCTTCTTTTTTTAAAAAGATGTATTTATTTATTTGAAAGTCGGAGTTATACAAAGAGAGAAGGAGAGAGAGAGAGAGAGAAAGAGAGAGAGAGAGAAAGTCTTCCATCTGCTGGTTCACTCCCCAGTTGGCTGCCAACAGCCAGAGCTGTGCTGATCCGAAGCCAGGAGCCAGGAGCTTTCTCTGGATCCCCCATGTGGGTGCAGGGGCCCAAGGACTTGTGCCATCTTCTACTGCTTTCCCAGACCACAGCAGAGAGCTGGATCGGAAATGGAGCAGTTGGGACTCGAACTGGTGCCCATATGGGATGCCAGCACTGCAGGCGGCAACTTTACCTGCTATGCCACAGTGCCAGCCCCAACATAGCTTCTTGAAAAGAACAATTCTGCATTGGTGGATCCTAAACAACACACTTCATGAATTTGACATAATTTATGGTATTTTTATTAAGTTTTTGTCTGCATATTTATTTGTCATTGAGAGATGTGCTAAATGCCCCCTTTAAATGTGCACTTTCCTATTTATCCCTTAGTCCTGTCCCACTCCCCATCCCCCAGTCCCACTCCCCACCACAGGTACTGGAAAGCTATGTCCTTGGGTGTAAGAAGTTGAGAATTGTTAGGGGAGGCATTTGGCACAGCAGTTAAGACGCCTGAATCCATTAGCAGAGTGCTGGGAGTGGGGGGAGTGGATGGAAACTTGATTTTAAACTTGACTCCACTTGCAATTCCAGGGACTGCTGGTGTGCACCCTCGGAGGCGGCTGGTGTTGCCTCCAGTACTAGGGTACGTGAGAGACCTAGATGGAGTTCCTGGTTCCCTGCCTGGCCCACCCCTGTCAGCTGTCTGGCTGTTTCTCTCTGTGTGTCTTTCAAATAAAATGACAATAGCCAAAACAAAAAACAAAACAAAGCAAAACAAAACAAAAACCAGGAGATGCTAAAGCTACAAGGACATTAAAATAAATGCCTTACAAGGTGTAACTGTTGTAGTTTCCTGTGGTGTGACCTGTTCACACTATGAAATGTTTCATTGCTAGAGAGGCTTTTGGCATTTTAAGATAGAAGAAGTTGTCCGTTTTCTCCATGTTGAGTTGTAATGGACTTGGCTGAGGCTTGCAGACTGGGCGGTAACTCCCAACACCTATGTCTCCATCACCGTGTTCTCAGGGTCCTGTTCTGCTGACAGAGAGCCTGCTGCACTTTTCCAGACCCAGCCCTCATTAGGACCTGCTGGTGGAGTCCTAGCACTGAACAGTATTTTGTGTTAAGAATTATCAGCTCTTACTTTCCCCATTTCCTTTTCCTTATACTGACCATATTTTTTGTTTGAAATAGTAAAGACAGAATTGAAATATACGATGAATTTCTCTTCAGGCTTACAGTTACTTCTGTAGGGATGGAGCAACATAGATTAAGGCTGTAATGCTTCCGTTTATCTCTGGCCCTTGAACTTGACCTCTCAGGGTTGCTCATTCATCAGTGTGCATTATCCTGGCCTGCACACACTTACCCCAACCATAGAGGGCATTTGACTGTGGCTTCAAACATTCCATGTCACTTTCCTGTGGTGAGTGAAACCATCAGATGCAACACCGGCATCCCATATGGGCGCTGGTTCAAGTCCCGGCTGCTCCACTTCTGATCCAACTCCCTGCTTTTGGCTTATGAAAGCAGCAAAGGATGGTCAAAGTGCTTGGGCCCCTGCCACATGTGTGAGAGACCCTGATGAAGCCCCCAGCTCTGGGCTTTGGCTTGACCCTCCTCTGTCCCTTGCAACCATTTGGAGAGTGAACCAGTGATGGAAGCTCTCTTTCTATCTCTATCTCCTCTCTCTGTAACTCTTTCAAATAGATAAGTCTTAAAAAGAAAGAGATCCTCATCATGGGCAGGTTCTTTCTTATCTGACTCCTCCTTGTGATTTTAGTTCCCCTGCACAGTCTCATTCCTATTGCATTTACAAAGTCTTATTCCTGTCCTAGAGAGAAAATGCTCCAACAATACAGCTCTTTTTGCCTTCAGTTTTGTGTCTTTTAACACTGCCTACAGCCCTGAACATGGCAGGCCTTCAATGTTGATAGAATGCATGAAGTGTTAGGAGAGAGGCCAATTTGTTGTTAAGTGATTCTTAGTGGGTTTTGCAAGCGTTGACTTAAACTTTGCTTTCCTTCCATGCTGTTTCATGAAGAAAGCAGGATGATCTTTTCCAAACTGGATCCATTTCTTTTCAATGGACACATATAACTCATCCAAACTGGTGACCATGGGTTAAAGTGGGAAGGATCCTGGCTGGGAGTCTGGAGTACTCTCGTGATTTTAAGTTAGCCATGGAATCTCTCAGACTTGTTTTCTCTCATGTCTTGTTCTCAGGTCTTTTTACCTGTAAAATTCTGTGCACTGAGGATGACCTTTATCTGACTTCCCTGCATTGGGTCCATTCTATTTGGCTCTACTCTTTCCCCACATTGCCCTTCTGTTGTTCTTTTGCCACTTTCAAATCTCTTATCTCAAATGTAAAAGAATTCATTATTTGGGGATGCCCTCTCACTTCCATGCCAATTAAATAACTTTAATGTCTGTATTTTCTGCATAGCAACTGACTAAGTACCACAGTGCATCCCAGCTTCCTCATATACAGCTTTTGCTATGGATTCTGATGGAAGCTATGCTTGAAAGGTTAACTCAAGGGTGAGGGCTGTATCACCTGTATGCACAATGTGTATCAGCTCATTTGTCTTCCATAACAGCTTATGAAGTTACTTTACAAGATCAAGTTCAAGCATCTACACTGGTGAAGACTAGGGTTCTAGTGCACCAAGTGTAGGGCAAAGCTACTTTTCTGGGGTGTATTGTTTGCAAGAATCCAATTGCTAACTTGAAAATAGAAGAGAATGCCTTGATCAAGTTAAAAATAATTGCATAAGATCTGATCTGGTCTGAATGGCCTTGTCTTTGATATAAAAAGCAGACTTTCTGGCTGGCCCTGGAGTGAGAACAGGAACACAGTCAGTGCTGACAACGGCTGATGTGGCTGGTGTCTTGAGACTGCATGGCTGCCTGTGCTGTCCTGTTCAGCACAGCACATTCCACAGGACTTTGCACCCCATTCACTGCCCTGGTGACAGATCTGTGTCTGTCAGCAGGCAGGAAGGCTGCAGCCACGTTGTGATGCAATGCTGGACTCTCCTGGTTTTCGTAAATGAACTGGCTGCTTTGGGTCTGGTGATTACTTTACAGTCTGATCCACAGTGAGGTTAGAAACAAAAGAGGCACTCACATATCTCCCTTGCATTTCAATGTGTTTCCAAGGATACTTGAGGGACATGCTCCTTTTTCTTCTTTTTTATTTAATTTTAAATTTATTTAAATTTTAATCATGAATATTTATGGAGTATAATGTGACATTTCAAGTTTACAGGGCATTGTGTACATTTCAGGTTATTTAGCATGTCTGTTTCCTTAAACATTTCTTTCAAGATTTTTGATCAACATACAAATTTTGCAAAATTATGGACTACAGCTTGACATTTCAATAAATTTATACATTGTGTATTGTTCAAATCAGGGCAATCAACATTCACCTCTCCCTATTCCTTGATGTTTGGAGACTCCATGTCCCTCTCTTCCATTTTCTAATATGTAATAGATTAAAGTGAACCTCAATCAACTCCCCAATGCAATAGAGCCCTGGATTGCTTCTGTCTGTTTTTGGGACCCATTATTCAACATCTCTCTGTCCCTCCCCTCCCAACCTCTCCATCCTCTGCTGATCACTAGTCTATATTCATGGAAGTCAAGACTAAGCCTTCCTTCTCATTTGACAGACAGGGAAATTGAGAGCTGGTGGGATTACGTGACTCACTCTAAGTCCTATATCAGACTAGACAAGGAGTTAGATTCTAGATTTCCACTCCTAATTCTTAGCCCAAGACTTTCTCTACCCTTCTGTGCTCATTTCCCTCTTTTTTATAATTCATTGATATGTGTAAACCATCAGTATAAGCAAATTTAATTTTTCAGCACACGTAAGTGGATAATACCTGGCCAGAGAGAGAGCACCTCCCTGGAGGAGGTGTCTTTCAGGCTGGCAAGGATTCATACCCCTACTATACATTATTTTTCTTTAAAGATTTATTTATTTAGTTGAAAAGAAGAGTTACAGAGAGGCAGAGGCAGAGAGAGAGAGAGAGAGAGAGAGAGAGAGAGAGAGAGAGAGAGAGACCTTCCATTTCTGGTTCACTTCCCAGATGGCCGCAACAGCCAGAGCTGTACCAATCTGAAGCCAGGAGCCAGGAGCTTCTTCCAGGTCTCCCACGCAGGTTCAGGGGCCCAAGGACTTGGGCCAATTTCTACTACTTTCCCAGGCCATAGCAGAGAGCTGGATGGAAGTGGAGCAGCCAGGACTTGAACCTGCCCTGGAGCAGAGCTGAGACTTGAACCCCAAAACTCTGATGTGGGTGTCTTGCCCAGCATCCTAACAACTAGGCCACATGCCTGCCCTGAAAAGAGTCTAATTTGTTGGAGAATGTTATGGAGAGAATAACTTTATGCCCAAAGAATGATTGAACCGGCACCCATATAGGATACTGGCACTGCAGACAGCGGCCTTACCTGCTAAGCCACAGCGCCTGCCTGCCCCCACTATACTTTAGAATTCCCTGCAAATAACAAAAGTGTCTGGTTCAGGTGACCCCGAGTTTCATCTGTCTTGGCTAGGTATCAGAATCACCAGAGGCATTGATATTTTTATTTATGCATTGAGGAAGTTGACTTAAGCATTCTATTTATCTCAGATATGAGAAAACTAGTTTCCTGGCAGTGATTTGAATGAGATATGAACAAATTAGAAAAGAAAGGAAGCATCGCTTTCAGGTGTCTGGAATGCAGAGACAAGGATATTTCATAAGATAATTAGTAGTGCCCATTTTGAAATCTGAACAGAAGTTACTTTGCTGGCTCAGTGAGCGTCATGAACTATTTGCAGTTTGCATTTTAGATGCTAACTGCACAGCAATATTAGGGGCTCACAGGAATCACCTAATGGTTTTTTCACTGTCTATATGCTGACTTTTTTTTTACTCTGCTAACAGTATGCAGTCTTTTCATAGTTATTTGCCCCATGACCTCACTCATCTATATTGATGATGTGTTGCTTTGTTGAATGTCATTACACCTTGAAACATGGCAAGATCATACACCAATGCATACATCAAAGCACCTGCTTTCATCTCCTGCTATCCATGGGGAAAATTTGATTTCATTGCCTGTTTCAGTGGCATCCAGCTACTATAGTCAAAATACTCTTTTTTAATTATACCTTATTGTTTGTTTTCCTTGTTGTTCTTCAGTGGTTTGCTTTAATGTCTTATTCATATCTTTAATTTGGGATTCTCAACTTTCCTTAACACTTAAAGTAGTTTTGAGAATGTGACTTTAAAAACAAAAACAAAAACAAGAAGTTTGTAGAATGGACCCTGAGTGGTAAGCTAATCCATTTTCTTGTATAGGCGTAATTTGGTTAGACCAAACTGATGTCACTCAATAGAAAAGCACTCTCAAGTCCTAGCAGTGAAGACACTGATTGCAATGCCTTTGCCTAGTAGCAGAGAGCCTTGGATCTGGTTCCTCCCTTCAGCTCCAGATTCCAGCACCCTGGTAATGCAGAGCATGGGAGGTGGCGGTGAGGGCTCAAGCAGTTGGGTTCCTGCCACTCCTGTGGAGACCGGATACTGTTCCCAGCCTCCAGCTTTGGCTGAGATCCAACTCCAGCTGTTGTGGGCATTTGGGAAGAGTGAACAAGATGGGGGAGATTCTTTCTCTCTCTCTCTCCCTCTCTCTCTCTTTTCTTCAGTCTCCATTTCTCAATCTCTGTCTTTACCTCTGTATCTATTTCTCTGCCTCTCAAATAGCTTTGAAAAGCACTGAGTTTGTTGGGGGCTTAGCAGAAGTAGATTTTATGTAAGGAACAGATCATGATTCACAATGCTGGAGTTCAAATCCTGGCTCAGTTAACAAACTATATTAAATATCTCTGTTTCCATTTTCTTATCCAGAACACGGTGTTGGTGGGGATATAATAATAGTAACCTTAACCTCCAAGGGATGGATGAAATGATACGACATGCAAAGTTTTACAAATAGCACAAGCCTTCAGCTGTTTGTTTGACATGTATTTCACAATATCTGGAAACGTGCTTCAAAATGGCAAAGTCCAGTGGACATGAGCTTGTCAGCAACTTAAAAGCCCTAAATTAAGAAACAGGCTCACTTGCTCTGAAGCACTCTATCCTCCACAAGGCAAATACACAGAAAGGCCTCTTTACAGAAAGAAAAAGCAAGCAACAAAACCACTGCCTCCACAAAGGTTTGTGTTTTTCTTCCAATTTGAAAAGAATCTAATTTTTAAAATATTTTTTAGTTCCTTATTTGAGTTGTAGAAAAAGAGGGAGTGATCAGACAGAGAGCTCTGAATCAGACGTTCACTCTGCAAATGCCCACAATGACTGGGCCTGGGTTAGCCCAGAGCTTGGAGCCAGGATCACATCAGGTCTCTCCTGTGGGTGGCACGGTCCCATGACTTGGGCCATCATCACACCTCTCAAGGTGTGTGTTAGCAAGAAGCCGGAATCAGAAGCAGAGCTGGGACTTGAACCCCAAAACTCTGATGGGGGTGTCTTGCCCAGCATTCTAACAACTAGGCCACATGCCTGCCCTGAAAAGAGTCTAATTTGTTGGAGAATGTTATGGAGAGAATAACTTTATGCCCAAAGAATGATTAGAATGAAACAGCCCCACTTCCCTGATACACACCCTTTTCAACTTAGACCGTCTTGTGAAATAAGCACACTTCTTGTGGCATGGAACATTCCACGGAAAGACTATCCTCAGTGACTGAACTCTGCCTGGAAGCTGTGGCCCCCCTGCATTCAACAGGGGCTCAAGGTTGATAGGAGCCATATGTGAACCCACGTGATCTCACCGAAATCTTTGAAATCTTAGATGGTCTTTTGGAAAGCTGTTACCTGGGTTTCCGGTCACATACCAGGGATTCTGGATGATGAGTTCATCTTCCATTCCTTATGGCTAAAGGCAAACCTGGAGTGAAATCGGATTTTGACTGCATAAGGTATCCCCTCTCGCCTCTTTGTTTTTATCAATCAGTATCCACTTGTAGGGACACTGGCGCAAGGCTTACCCCAAATCTTCGCCTCCATCCAGCTTCAAGCAGACTTGGAATCTTATCTGTCTACCTTGGGCAGGGGACTCCAGTTCACTGCTGGTCCTGCTGTGTGATGCATCGGCAGCATTCCCACTCCAGGGTCTCACAGTTCATTCTTGGAGAAATGAGTGCATGCGTGTTCCGATCTTACATGAAAAATGCATCTCACTGCATTCTTGTTTAAATCCTGCTTCTCAAATCATTTTACTGTTCTCTGTTAGGCTACGCTCTTGTCTAGCTGAGCTGTGTGAGGTGAAAAGGCTTTAGTACCCTCACATTGAATAAACCTAAATTCCTTCTGACTGTAGATTTACAGACTTTTCCTATTTCTTGATGTTTTCCACCGAGGAAAATCGGGTTTGGCAACGCTAATGAAATATATGACAGACACCGAAAGAGTTCTCCCTGCTGCTGAAAAGAAAACACCAGATTCCCCACTGTTTGTTTTCGTCCTTGCTTTTATTCTAACTGCACAGAAGAAAGCAGCTTTGAGATCTGCTCAGTTGTTGAACAGGCTAAGCCATTTTATAAAAATGTAAATTCACGTGGAGAGATGCAATATTGGGATTGAGGAATGTATACATACTGGAAAAACACTGGGTGTTGTTGGCACTGTGGATAAGTTATTGCGGCCACAATAAAGTTCCAACCACTAGTGCTAGGAAATATGATCACATAGCATCATGTTTTTCAGAAAAGAATTTTTTTAATCAACCAGAACATTGGGGTTTTTGTGACCTTTATCAAGACAGTGCTGTGTATTACCTTCCGATTATAAAACGGATGGCTGAGTCTGGACTTTTGTGGCTCTAGAGTATCCCGGTGAGCTAGAAGGGATCTCTCATTTGTAGGTCTGTAATTTCATTGCACAGACAAGGAATGGGTTAAAATAAGGGACTGATTGTGTACATCTGAGTATAACTGAGGACCTTCAAGATACATTCCCATTCAGATTTTTGAAAATATTTTGAGAGATATTATGAACTGTTCTTCGTACAGATATAATAGAAAGTTGGTAATAGCATGAGACTGGATGATGCTGTGATCATTGTTGACACAATTGTTTTTTTTCTGAGCCAGAACCTCACCTACCAGGGCTGACAAGAGTCCACAGTTCTGAGGAGTAGGAGCTACAATTTATAGATTTGATGAGACAGAGTCCATAACCTCAAGTTGTGTTAAGTGCACCATAAGAAGGAAGAATTCAGCACAACTTTGACAAAATTTTCATCAGAAAGTGTAGGCTCCAGTGTTTGAATGACTTTGTCACTCAGAATTAGGTCCCTGGTTATTATCAGGAGTCCTCATCATAGAAAATTCTTTGTCTCCATGTTCTGGTCTCTGGGCAGCCTAATCACCCTGTTAATCAGCCTGTACTTCTAAGACTTCCAAGAGTTCAAACTAAACTGTTTCTTTTCCTCCTCAGAGATTTGCAGTCCCACTTGTTTTTAAGTTTTTTGGAAGAAAAAAAAAAATCTTGGCTTTACATAAGAGCTGTGCCTTGTGGAAGTTTTGGAAACTTTAAATTGCAGGTGAAACATTATCTGGTCATCTCGTCATTAGTACTGACAGTTTTGGCTGAGGTCGGAGTTAAGAAAAATGCTGCAGTGAACCTGGGAACAGTCATATGTTCCTCATCCATCACCTCGTTAATCACAAAGTTAACATTGTCTCTGAAACAATGCTGCTTTATTGCAGGGTAATCCTCATTTATAGCAAAAGCTACTAAAAATATTCAAGAATCCAGATTCTCCTCCATGCCTTGCCAAGTATGGCTGAGACATGACAATCATGACATTATTCACTGATAATTAAAGTGGAAGGAAGGATCGTGGGGAATGACCTCATTTTTACAGAGAATAGAATCTGCTCTGGGAGTCCATGTAGACCCATCATTATTAGGCTGCATTTTCTTATACTATGTGTATCATAGTGCTTGGAGATACAAAGGAGTCTCAACATACTACATTTAATGTTCTACCCTTGAGACTGGTACCCCATCCTCGAATGGCCATGGTATTTAAAATCCCATCTCCAGCTTGCAGTGTTGTGAGACTGCGCGGGTGTGTGAGAGCCGTGCCAAGGATGTTGGAGGCAATCGAGAACTGATAATGATGACAACTGTGTACGTTTCTGATTTATGTGCACACTCTTCTAGAGGCATACATAAACCACGTAGGGAAATGTGCTCATTTTCATGTGTTGGAGTTGCAATATATCACGAGAGCCAGGGAGCAAATGGATCTCCCGGAGGACTTCATTTTTACTCAGAGGACGCTCACCGTCCCACAGGGTCTGAAGATGCCTTCAAAACACACACAGTGTAGGTCTAAAATGCTTAACACATTTATTATTTACAAACGTATCTATGTTTACAATACAGAAAATGAAATATGTTAGTTGTTCATTCTCCACAAAAAAGATTATTTTTGAAGTGTATATTGGTATTGATGGTTTTTATAAGGACGGATGGCCAAATCTAAAGTTTTCTCTCTGGAAAACACTGTTTTTCAAATGCTGTAAGAGTTTGTGTTTCTGCACTTTGCTGTCCTAGAGAATTTAAAAATCTAAAATAATCATGAAAAGTTAGTGACTATTTAAGTGAGATAAAGCTGCTTGAAGTTTAATTTTAATATTAAATGGGTTTGAGAAGAAAAACTCTTTGATCACATTAAAATATTCTAAATTTTTTCCATCTTTAATTTAAAATGATTGTAAGTTGGGATTTCACATGTGAAAGGCAGTCTGTCAATTTTCTAATTATGCATGCTAAAAGTGAAAAAATTATAAGTGATTTATTATTTCTTGCTACTTAAAATTCATAATCCAATATAATAGATAAACTTTTTAACAAATAAAAATTGAGGACTAATGATATTTTAGTGTTGTCATTTTGACTATTAATGTGTTATCTTCACTTCCAAATTTTTTTAACGGATTTATTTTATTTATTTCAAAGGTAGAGTTACAGAGATAGAGGGACACAGAGAGAGAGAGAGAGAGAGAGAGATTTTCCATCTGCTGGTTCACTCCCCAAATGGCCACAATGGCCAGGCCTAGGCCATATCGAAGCCAGGAGCCAAGAGTTTCATCCGGATCTCCCACATAGGTACGGAATCCAAGCACTTGGCCATCTTCTGTTGCTTTCCCACATGCATTAGCAGGAAGCTGGATTGGAAGTGGAGCAGCTGGTACTCAAACTGGCACTCATATGGGGTCAGCACTGCAGGTGGTGGCTTTACCTGCTACCTCACCGCACCAGCCCCCAGTTGCAAACTTTGTGCTGTATACTCCTGCCATCTTTACTTTCTGTTTCCAACACTTTACCAAGAATTCTTCCCACAAAGCAATCTCCTAACATATCCAGACCTTACTTTTTAAAAATTAATGGATGCATTTCCTTGAGAATCACACAGAGATGGAGATAGACAAAAAGCATTTCCAGATGCCCACAATGGCTGCTGGCCAGGTCCACAGACCAGAGCCAGGTACATAATCCAGGACTCCCATGTGGGTGGCAGGGACCCAACTAATGAGCCGTGACCACAGCCTCGAAGGAGCCACAGGAGCAGGAAGCTGGGGTCAGGAGCCAGACTCAAGCCCAACTACTCCAATGTGGGAAGAGAACCTTTTCACTGGCACCTTAACTGCTAGACTGCCTGCTTCCTAATACTATTTTTTTCCCTCTTTATTTGAGCAGTTTACATATTACCTGTTTTTCTGGACAATCCACCTGTTGTGTCATCACAGCTCGTCTAGTTTTCTTACATTGACTATACTTTCTCAGTTATTAGCACATTCCATTTTTTTAGCCTAAACCTTAAAAATTGTTTCTATTAATTTTTTTAACTTAGAAAAAGAAGCTATATTTGTAGGCTCGTTTGTGTTGAGTGACTTATCAAAAGATATATTTTTCACATTAAAGAAGATGTTTCTGGCAAAATAAGCTCCACCTGCCATTTTTGCCCTTTCAAAATTATAAAATGAACCAAGGGGGGAAGGATATGAATCAAAGCACTAGTGACTTCATAAAATAAACTTCTGTTAATTTGTAAGTTTTAATTTTTGTTATCTCAAAATGTAGAAAGATTTAAGAACATAGTACACGTATGTGTCAAAACAAGACGAAATTTGCCCAATTACTATTCTTTTCATTAAACTTTTTCTAAAAGTTAGCATATTTTAATATACATTATAGTTGAAGATTTAATGGCTCTGCTAAATAGTGTGATTGCTAAAAAACATAAGACCATAATCTAGAAGGAAAATAGGCAAGTGGCCGGCACTGTGGCATAGTGAGTAAAGCCGCCCCCTGCAGTGCTGGCACCCCCCCCATATGGGTGCTGGTTCGAGTCCCGGCTGCTCTACTTCTGATCCAGCTCTCTGCTATGGCCTGGAAAAGCAATAGAAGATGGCCCAAGTCCTTGAGCCCTTGCATCCACGTGGGAAGACTTGGAGGGAACTCGTGGCTCCTGGCTTTGGATGGGTGCAGCTCTGGCCGTTGTGGCCAGTTGGGGAGTGAACCAGTGGATGGAAGATCTCTCTCTTTCTCTCTCTGCCTCTCCTTCTCTTTGTGTGTATGACTTTCAAATAAATAAATGAATCTTTAAAAAAAGAAAATAGGCAAGAACTATAAGTAATAATCAAATGAAAAGATGTTCACCTTCACACATATGAAGTAAGTTTTAAAATGGTCACAAAATCATTAACAGTATTATATACAGTAGTATATAATTCTTATCAATTTGACAATATTTAAAACAGTTTGACAAAACACTGTATGTGCAAAAACTGATACATCTGAGTATTTCTTTTTTTGTGTGTTTTCTTTCCTTTTTAAAAATTTATCTTGCACATATAAGGGAGGGTTTTGTTATTTGGTCCTTTTACTTATAAGTTAGCTATTCCTGAATGGGACAAGTCATTCTTTTAGTTTTCTATACCATTAATTGCCTTCCAAGGATGACTGAGACACAACAGTCATCCAATTCTCCATTCTAACCTGTTCTCTCGCTTCTAAGTTCTGGAGTCCTCTTTCTAATTGTGTTTAACAAACGTGTCTTCTGTGTATCTCCTAGCCTCCTCAAAATTAACTTAAGAAAAAAAACTCCTTGGCTCATGTGTATTCCCATCTCGATGAATAACATCACCATCTCATAACTCTCAAAGGCGTCTCCTTGTCATCCAAAAATAATATCGGCTATTTTCTTTAATTTATCTCATGCAACCAGTGATAAACTCCTGTCAATTTGCTGCTAAGGTGGTTTTAAGTCTCCCTATCCCTTTTCACTGCTACTGTTCTGTTTCAGACTGTTGCCATGAGATGTGAAGAGCTCCTTTGATCAACAAGATTTCATAGCCAGAGTGTGTCACAGCGTGCCGCTGACCCCTGGGGAGTTTCCCACTCCTACCTCCTTCCTTAGAGAGTGAGAAGTGTAGCCTACTCATTTTTTGTGATTGATTTTGTTGCTGTAGCTGTGGTTGTTTTTGTTAAGTATGATTTTATTGAATTAAACCTTGGTTAGACATTATGGATACATTTTAATTAATTTTCCTCAGCTTTTGCACATTAAGATAAAATGATATCGATTAAGATAATATATCGATTTATTATTTAGTGACAAGTTTCACCTGCCTAACTTGAGACAAGAAGAATAAACTGTATGGTCATATATGAGGTTTCCCAGTCAATTTTAACATAAATGCCCTAAAAGTGGTAAGAGCTTAAAACATCTAATAAAAAGGAGCATCTCAGAAGTGAAAAGGAAAGTTGAGATAAAATATTTTTCATATCAAAAAGTAGTTCTGTTACTGCCAAGAATGCTCTCCAGGAGTATGGGGCATCTCTCAGACATGTGTGAGACTTCAGCCTGGATCCTTGTCATTGTACAATGTGGAATTGTTCAAACCAAACCACATTATTGCACCCTCACTGCACAACATGCCAGGGGAGCAACCCAAAGCACTCTCAAATAAAAGTTCACTTCTAAATATCATATGCATTTACATGTATTCTAATTAGGAAGAAAATAATATGGAAATTAACTGGAACTGCAAATAGATATGGTGATATGCTTGTTAATATAAAAATAGGTATCAAATATACTGGAAAAAAAAAAAACCTGGTTCACGGCATTGGAGAAAAAATTGAAGAGTAAAATCATCATCTCTATGCATTTTAACCCAATTCACACATCCATGTCAACTCTAAACATTCCATAAGCAAATCAGATGCAACCACCCACAGATAAGTAGTTTTACAAATAAAGACAAATAACATGTGCTGTATTCATACAAATTTATATAAATGCTATGTTTACATATAATATGTAAAGACATATTTCTATATCTTTGAAGAAGCCCTGAATTTATGTGTAAGGTATGTTTCTACCAAGTGTAGAACAAAAGCACATATGTATATATGATATTTGTTTATACCCACACATATACATATATATTAAATGCACATTGATAATATCAAATGTTCATTATATGTGTGTGCATATTACACATGAACATATAACTGAACAATTAATGTGACTACACTTTTTCTCAATTGTTAAGCAGCACAAGAAATTCCAAATGTGAGTGAACTTGCTTTTGGATCATCATAAAAGTAATTGTTGGATTAAATAGAAAATGTTTTCTTTTTCTTTTGAATTAATTTGAGGAACACAGAGAGAGAAAGGCAGACAGATAGAGGTTCCCATTTGTTGGTTCACTTCCCAGGGCCTGCAAGGGCTGGGGCTGAGCCAGGCCCAAGCTGGGAGCCAGAACTCAGTCCACGTGGTGGCATGGAAACTTGTTGAATCAGTATTTGCTGCTTCCCAGGGTCTGCATGACTGGGAAGCTGCAGTTAGGACCAGAGCTGGGAATCAAACCCAACTACTCTGAAAGGGCCTGGGCACCTTACCTACTAGGCTATAAACCCACTCCCAGGAAATATTTTCTGGATAGAGTCGTCTTGGTGCCAGTGTCTGGCACTGTCATCACCCAGGGCAAACATAACAACAAAAGCAATCTTCACATAGTACTGTCACTTCTGAGAACATTACAATGGATGTGAGAGGTGTAACCATATTTTTGCCATCACCATTTTGCATTAGTGACTAGAGACAGCACTTCAGTATCTCTCGAGGGGTTATCCTAGAAGCATATGAGAATGCAATGAATTGCCCACCTTGCCCAGTCAGCAAGGGGGAGATGAACTGTTGTGCAGATCTGTTAGAGAATCTTGTTAAGTAAAGGAAGAGTTACAAATGAGAAACAGACTGTTAGGTCTGCTGAGGTCAAAGGGGAAGTTGAGTTTGTGTGGGAGGGTGGCAGGGGGCTGATAGGGGTCAGGGGTGGGACAAATCCCTCACCCAGAGTCTCAGACCCTTATTCAAAGATGAGTGTTTTCCTAAAACAGGAACATAGGAAAGCACTCTTCAAAAATACTTAAATATCTTCCTCTTCATTTGTGTTTCCTTAAAATCATAGAATTATAAATAAGACAGTGATTTCAAATGTAGACTTATTTAACATATCCCATAACTTTCTCAGAAATAATATCCAAAAAATACAGATACCTGTTATTTAATATGGTGCAAATACCCTGTGTAAAATTCTGGATTTTCTATTTGCCTGGAAGAGCCATTATAGACACAAGTGTAGGGGTGTAAATATTTTCAGGAATCTTGCTATTATTAAATTTCCATGCACTGTTGTGAACGTTTAGTCCTTTTGTATATATTTAAAATGTCTTTGATTCTGTTTCTTCAAAAACTAAGAACTTTACAATGTCTTCAGTTAAAACAAGCTTAATTAAGAAACATCTATGTCCAAACAAATAAAAATAGTGTAACTAATATTATTAAGACAAATACTATAGCTGTTATCCTGGCCTTCCTCTCACATGAATTAAGTCTTAAATATCTGGTCGAGTTGTATTCCAAAAACAGAAATCTTTTGCTCTTAGGCCTTTAACATTCCCTAAATGTGTCTTTTTTTTTTTTTTTTTTTTTGCAACTCAATATATTCCACATGTCCATGTGCAATGGGGAAGTCATAGTAAATTCAACATCCGTTGGCATGTAAGAGTACAACATTTCATTGTTGTCTGGGTTGTGCTCTCAATGTAAAAATCCCTCGAGACTATTATGTTGAATAGGATTTACATTCTTTCACCCTTTGTTATATATATTTTAAATTTAGTGGCACTGTAAAACTCCATTATTCATATTTTAGGATTTTATTGCAATAGTACGTAAGAATCATCAGGTCCAAATTACTAAATGCTGTGTTATACATCTAATCTGTACTTGCTCTGTGGTGACTAACCATTGTCTTCCCTTCTGTTTACATCTTCAAAGACAGTGAATGGAAGGCACAGACCTGGACTCAGAACTGCTGAACTCATTCTATCCTTTATCCAAACAGACAGCACTCAAAATGGAGTACTTAAGACTCTTTGAAATGTTTTACATACATTCATTTATTTTGTTCTGTAGTAATATTGTGCTATAGATACTACTGTACATCCATTTAACAGATAAAGAAACATGGCACAGAGAAGTCAATGTGACATAGCTCATGGGTAGGAGAGCAGCGATTCAAATCCAGGCAAACTCTTTTTAAATCTAATTTAAGTCTTTAAATTTTTCAATGTTGCCTTTCCATTTATCTATTTGCCTCTAGGCAAACTCCCAAGCTTCCTCAGCCTTTCTTCATCTACAAAATGGGCCTAGTAATGGCACCTCCTCCTGAGAGCTGAGAACATTAGCTATGCTAATAGGCCCAAAACATTTACATATGTGTGTGCAACACTTGCATACATTCTCTTCCCCGTGGTTTTCCTTTCTGTGATTTCCTTTTCACTTTCTGTGATTCTTCAGAAGCACTACCTACACCCTGCCCTGTACAGAGATTTTCACATGTAAGCTGCCATTCACCCCTGCCCACCTCAGACCTCCCTGACCTCAGTCTGCATAGGAGAACCTTCGAACGAAAGTACCTTTCCCACGGAAGCTTCGCTTGACCCCAAGCCAGGTGAGCATCCTCCCAACTCCCCTTTGGTAGTTCCTTAGGAAATAGAGCCTGAGACAAAAGCATATGCATTTTCCCAGGGAAAGCAAAGAGAAAGCCAGGATGAAGGAAGGAGGTAGCCCATACCAGGAATAAATGGGTCACTCCACCCACCATGACCTCTAACCAGAGATACCATGAACTCCCAGAGCAGTTCATCAAGCTCAGGAAGGGAAGAGAGTTTACTCCGCTAGCCCTTGCATTCCATCAGTCAAAGGCAGTGTCGTTATGTGCAAGCCTGGGCACCCAGTAGATTCTCTGTCTTTAAAGGCAACAACAAATCCACAAGGTGACAGTGTAAGGGTGTTTCCAAAGCCATGGATCACAGAAGACCTGAAACAGCCGCAACAGCAGGCTCCCGGTGCATAATGGGAGCCATGGGTGGCAGCAGAAAGAGCAACTTAGCCCTACCATTTCAGGAAGAACATGAAGAGGGTATCTAGGATTATAAAGAAAATCACTTGCTCCTCGTGTGATGGTACAAAATCCAGGACAGTATTCCCTGTTGTAAATGTTTATACTTCCAGGTCTCCCTTCCTTTATAATGTTCCTAATCATCAACAATTATATATTTATTCATGAGATTATTTCCTCTAATACTTTTCTCTTCCACTAGACTAAATGAATGCTAAGAACAGGCAAAGTGCATAAGATTCAGATGATCTGAATTTGGATCTTGGCTCCAGCAATCACTGACTTCCATAGATAAGTTGCTTCATTTCTCTGTGCCTCATATCCACAGTGTTCATCAGGATGCATACAGGACTTTGTGGATACTAAAGGAGGCAGGCTCAGTTAGATAGTAACTGTCATCTGTGCTATCACTATTACACCTAGCATTGTACCCTCAGTAATTAGGATCCAGCACACAGAGTAGATTCTGGAATCACAAAACATGAAATCCCTGGACACTGGGATTTTCCTCATCTTTATTCATTGGTATCCCTGCACCTACAGGGGAGGGGTGCCTAGAAGGTATTGCCTAGAAGGTATTTCAACACAAATTTTCAGAATGATTAGATGAATGAAAAAACAGATATCAGGGCCAACTATGATACAGGCATCCCATACGGGCACCAGTTTGAGTTCTGGCTTTTACACTTCCTATACAACTCCCTGCTAACTAGCTTGGCAAAGCAGCAGAAGATGCCCCAAGTACTTGGGCCCCTGAACCCACATGGAAGAGCTTGGTGAAGTTCCTGGCTCTTGGCTTGGGCCTGGCCCAGCCCTAGCTGTTGTCGTCATTTGGGTAGTGACCCAGCAGATTGAAGATCTCTCTGTCTCTCTGTAACTGTGTCTTTCAAATGAATAAAATAAATCTTTAAAAATATATACATATCAGTATTTTTGTTCCATCTGTATTCTTGAAATTGCGTCTTATTCTTACTTAGAGGTTTTCCCTGTAGTTTTCAGTGGCTTTTGCAATATTAAATTATTTTTTTCCTAGTTGAAAAAAATTGTATTTTTCTAGTTTCTCTTCCTAGTTGAATCCTAGCAACACATCAAGTAAAGAAAGAAAAACAATTATTGGCAGCATACATTAACCATTAAATATATGTAGTTACTGTATTTAAACTGTGTGCATTGTAGAAAATTTGATCTTAACTGTTTCTGTTTCCTGGGATTAAAAAGATGAAAAGCTTTTGTTTTGTCTTGAATTGAGACTGATAAACATGGAAGTGAGGTAGCTTCCCACATAATAATTTACACTAATACAGCCACATGACTACTGCTTCATCTAGGACTAGGCAGATGTGAGACTGACTCTTGTCCCTGTTTGACTTTGACTTTCTCACAATTTTCCGTGTCACAGTCAGAGCTGTACTTTTGGCAAACAGATGCCTTTCACAGTTGTGTTGTGCACAATGGCTCACCAAGAAGACCTTTGGACAGAAGCCACTTGAACATGACAAAGAGTCCTAACCAATGACGCCATATTACCCTGCACTTTGTGAAAGGGCTTGTCAGTATTGTTTATCAGTTGAGTGATTTGGGCAGGTTCATCATAATCTTTGAAACTTGATTTACTATTTTGAAAAATGGGAACATTAGTACTAAACTCATGTTGAGGTTTTGACTGTCAAAATGAAATATATTATCAATGCGATATCAAACCCCCTATAGCAACCTCCGGCTAATATGAGCAGATGCCTGTACTTGTTCTGATGTAGGATTCACATACAATGTGAGGGTGTTTGTCTCGGGAAGAAGTAAGCAGAGAGAATGTGATGCAGGTGGGTTTCTGGGAGCCCACTGTTGGTGAGTTTGGTTCATAATGGCTGACACTGAACTTGCCAAAGTTAGGGGCATGAAGTGACTTCTCAAGAAATACTAAAGACTGAATCTTTTCTACTGTCAAATTTCTATCACAATAAATTTCCCCCATAAGCTGTGTTTTCTAATTATTGAAGAAAAGGCCAGCACAGCAAGGCGTGCCATTGGTCTGTGACTTTGGTCGGTGCTGCAGTTGCTGTTAGCATGGAACATTTCTTCTTGCCAAAGCTGCATGGCTTTATGTCACCAACAAGTTATTACCTTCTATTCATCAGTTATTGTCCTGGAGAAATTCCATTATTGCTTTTATGATCTTCTCTGTAGTTTTCACTCATTTCTGATCATACTTGGTGATTCCTGTTAATAAGAAGTCTGTGCTCCCAGTCACAACACAATGTGTAATGGTGATCACCACCATGATCTGACACCCTCAGTCAACCACCACCTCACCCTGGATTTTTCTAGGGCCTTCCACTGAATGTTTCTATATTGGAAGACATTCCTATTAGATTAATCAACTACCTCTTTTGAAGGCTAAATTGGCCAGCGTCTTCATGGTTTATGTTGGAAGTATAATAATAGATAAACTACCAGAGGAATTAAGGAATTCATGAACATGGACATGACTGACTTGTTTTTCAAAATCTTTTTATGAGGAGTGTCTTATTTCCAGTCATACCATGTCAGCAGTCTGTCTTTGAACCAATGGGATTATTTTTAATATTAAGAAGGTGTCAACAGCCAATCACCTAGTTTATTTATGGCAAATAGTCAATAATTCTGGCTAAGATTACATGATTCCGTACAGGGTTGAATTAAAGGAGTCTGGTAGCTTACTGGCCCATTCTAGTGCAGCCAAAGAACTTCAGGAACCTGAAATAGAATGCATGTTATCTGAGGCATTTGGGCATTAGAACTTTGTTTAAGGAATCACTATTATGCCTGTCATATTTAAGTAAAATAGTGGAAATTTTAAATAATCTCTCTTGCGATTGATAGAGTATATTATTGGGAAAAAAAAAACAGTCAACAGGTAGTGGGATTGCTAGATCATAGGACAAGTCTACTTCTAGTTTATTTTTTGAAGAAATCTCCATACTGTTTTCCACAGTGGTTGCACTAATTTACATTCCCAACAGTGTATACGAGTTCCCATTTCTTCACATTCTCACCAGCATTTGTTACTCTCTGTCTTTTGGAAAATAGGCATTAGGCAAGAGTGAGGTAATACCTCATTGGGTTTTGATTTGCATTTCCCTAATGGCTAGTGACATTGTGCTTTTTTCATATATTTGTTGTGCCCTCATGTTTTAAATAATTACTGTGTACTGATGAAGCATTATATCCTTAATAGGCATGCTAAAACCTTTCTGGTGATTTAGAGGAAAACACAGTGTAAAGTCCTTCCTTTTTCAATTATTCTAATCATCTAATTCATAGTAACTTTATATGTCAGATATTTCAATCCAGATAACTTCATTCATATCTTTATAAGAATTCCATGAAAGGGGTCCCACTCAGAGAAGACAGTAGCCTGATATCGTACAGCTGATGTCTCTTGATTTCTTTGACCCTTGACAAAATCTGATTTGATGAATTTTACAAAATGCTTTTAGAGAACATAGGTGTGACTGTACTTTGTAAACTGGTTTATTTGTCTGCTTTCCCTGTATTTTTCATGGATTGATTGATCAATAAATAATCAATTATTCTAATTCATATATTGAATGGATCAATGAAATTCTCATATAGGATATTTTGGTCAATCACATGACAGAGCTTAATTTCTCCTCACAGTTGGGAAGAGTTCAATAAAGAGAAATCTATAGCTTTTTGTGGTTAGTGAGCTAAAATTGTGGACATGTTTAGAGCGGATACAGGTTTTGCATACCTTGCAATCTGCATTACTGTAATTTAGCTACATTAATTAACTATTGATCTTGGAGTTCAGTGGCCAAGATTTATTTTTCTGCAGGAAGTATTTTTTTTTTCTTTTGAACAACTTATTTTTTACTACTTCATTAGATTTTTTGGTAGAATTTTTCTAATGACTTCATACAACAGAAAGAAAAATGTGTATCACATTAGAAAAAAAAATTTTTTAAAAGAATAAATAAACACAATGACATATCTAATTAAACAATAGCATAAAATATTTGTTGATTTTAAAGACTTAAGGCCTTCCTTCTATTTCAGAAAAGTATATCAATTAGAACATAATTTCACTTTACAAGAAATTTTACAATACTTCAACATCAAGAACACTTCTTGAGCTCATAAAGCATAATTAGGGTGCTGGGGAATTCATATGATGAAGTTAGTTGTCTGATATTCCCCAAAGCTTATCTTAGAATTTTCTGATGATGTGAGTGATAAAATGGACTTGCAGTGCTTTTTATTTTGCATCTTGTTTTCATTTCAGAGAATTTTTTTACCTTTTCCAAATAGGATTCTTCTGAGTCTACCCTAATATCTTTCAACCTTGAATTTTGGGATCTGCGGTCATTCGCAGAAGCATAGTGAATTATTAGAAACATTTGTGGTGCATAAATAAGGAAAAAAGGTCTTATTTCATTTATTTCAAAGTGGGTTATATTTGTCTATCATGACGTTGAATCTCCAGCCCTGTTGCCAAATACAACCACAAGAGAGCATTTGTATTTTCCTAGGAGTCCTAAGAATTTGCACTACACTCCTTTAATAAATACATGTGTAAATGTGTGAGCTTCTCAGCCCACCACCCCAAAGATACTGATTTTCCCTTCTAGCCAAGGGCCATGAGCTCTGAAATCCTGAACCACTTGTGCAGGGTACTTTCCTTCTTGTCTTAAAGAGAGCTGAGATGCAAGGTGCCAGAAGACATGGTTTTTTTCTAAGGAGACCTGCTGCTTGGGTCTTTCTGTGGGAGGGACTGGATGAAGGTTAATGACGGCCTCTGATGCTCAGGTCTTGACAAGTTGGGCTCTATTGAAACAGGTCCTTCATGACCCTCCTGAGTAATGAGCAGATCACCATGGCGTATCTTACTACACTGAATCTCTTTATGCTTGACTGTTGGTCGAATGCTATTTGTATTTGCTATTGCTAAATAAGTGCACTAAAGATGAACTTGTAACACCAAGAGGAAGTAATGATGCCATTTCTCAGCAGCCTCTATGTAATGGGCTATTTTTACATTGAGGAGGTGGTGGTGCAGAGGTTAAGTTGCTTCTAGGGATATTCACATTTCATTTCAGAGTGCCTCGGTTCCAGTCCTAACTCCACTTCCACTTCCAGGTTCCTGCAGATGTGTACAGTGGGAAGCGGTGGTGATAGTTCAAGTAATAGGGTCCTTTCCACCCATTTGGAAGACCCGGATTGAGTTCTGGGATCCTGGATTCAGCCTGTCCCAGCACTGGCTGTTGCAGGCATTTGGGAGGTGGACCAGAGGATATTGATCTCTCTCCCTCTCTCTACCTTTCACATAAAATGAAATAATTAAATCAGTGAGCAATATTTTAAAGGCCATTTTTACATATATAGGATAAAATACAGGAAACATTATTATCCTTAGATATAAAACTCCAAACAAATATTTTCCCAATCTCAAAAGTCTACAGCATGATCATAATGAAGCAGGGATCTGCATGGCAGAAATTTCTAACTATTTTGAAGCAATGGCTTGTTTGCATGAATCAAGCTCCATTAAGGGGTTTTCCATTATCTTTGGGCATGCACAACACCCATATCCATGTTTAACAGGAACTACATCTGTCTCTATCAACAGTGACTCTGTTAGAAAGTAGGTCCTACAAAGTATATCTGTTGCATGAATTATTAGAACATTCTTCAGGGAAGAAATTATATAGCTAATATAGCTCAGTGTATATTTATTTTGTTAGATTAATGCCTAGCTCATTATCTAACTTGGCAGCGCTCGTTAAAATGTTTTGCTAAAATTGAGGAGCCTTGAGGTGCCAACATTGTAGCATAGTGGTTAAGCCACATCCTGCAATGCCAGCATCATATATGAGAGCTCATTTGAGTACTAGCTGCTCCACTTGCAATCCAGCTCCCTACTTATGTGCCTGGGAAGGAAGTTTAGGCTGTCACAAGTGCCTGGGCCCCTGACACTCACACTGAAAACTTAGATGGAGTTCTTGGTTCCTGTCTTTGGCCTATGCCAACCCAGGTTGTTGTGGCTATTTGGGGAGTGAATCAGCGGATCGAGGATCTCTGTGTCTTCCCTTTCTCTCTGCATCTCTGCCTTTCAAATAAATAAATACATCTCTTACAAAATAAAATTATTTTTTACATAAATCATGTAACAGCTATATTCATCTCTTCAAATAACAAGTATGTTTGAACTCTATGTAATTCAAATAAAGTATTTTTCATAATCATGATAAGTGTAATTTGTAAAGAAACATTGCTATGAAATGTATGATTGTAAACTCTGAGTCTGAAAAGTTGAGAAGTGAGGCCTTGTCTCTGAGGTTTGGTAAATATGTTCCATAAGAAAACACCTATAGGAAATGGCATCAGTGGCTGCTTTAGAACCTTCTATAGGTTTTGTTGTCCATCTTTGTCTTCCCAAGGTCATAAAGTACCCACATACACTTGCTGTACTCATAGAAAGCCCTCAACAGATGTATGTTTGCGAATGACTCAATACTTATTCAGTGAATGAATTAATTCATTTATGAAAATTGTTAACTATTAATCAGTTTAACTTACAATAAAATAAAGAGCATGCCTTGTAAACCTTGTAAACCTGCCAACCACCTGCTAGAATCGAGGGGAACCGATGGGCTGCTTTTATCTTAAGGAATAAAGAATATATTTGTTTTTATCTTCAGTAATAAGGATTACAGGTTGATTGCGTAGCTTGGTATAGAGGTATGTCAGTTCTCTTTCTAACCGTTTTTTTCTATCTCGGTTTAAGCCGAGGCAAATATAGGCGTTTTAAAAAAACATAACTGCTCAGAATCATTATAAAGCGTATGAGCAAAAATTATTAACGTCATGGCTTGGGTACTGTGACTTCTTTTGTTAATGAGTGGCAATTTTAAAGAGAGGCCAAAGCTAAACTTTACTGATCCCTTAAAAGTTGAAAAAGAATTATTTTGAGATTCAGAGAAGTTCATTCCAGGACCTTTTATGATATCTACGCCTCTCTGGGGAGCGAGCAGGAAATGAGAGCATTCGGAACACGACCACGCTTCCCTCCCTCCCAGCATCCTGAGGCCTGCGAAAGGGCCTCTGTCCTCGGAGGACCCTCCCGGGCCGCCTGTGAGCCCCCCGCGCCGCGCCGCGTCCTCAAACCATTTCCATCCACATCAGCTCCTTCAAACCAGCTCCCCCCCTGATTCCCTCATTAGAAAACCGCCAATAGCAGAAGTAACTGTCATTCAAAATAAAACAATTCGCTGGTTGCTTTGTATTAGAATTCACTATCTAAACCAATCCAGGATGTGTGCTTGAATACAGCTTCAAATGCAAAGACTAAAGCTTCAGAGCAAAAGTGGAAAAGGAAAGAAAGGAACTTGTTCAATTTTTGTGGTGGGTTTTGAAACAGGACACTTAGTATAAATAACCCAATATCTTTCCATTGAACTATGGAAATCGCGGATATTCGGGAAAAATTGGTAATTTTGAGAACTTCAATCTGATAGATGATGGAAAACAACTCCCTAATGCAGGCTGGAGTTTTGGAAAGTACAGAGTTATGTGAAGCTAATTATAAGAAAGACTGTGTTACAGGGGTGTGGAGGGGAGTGTCCTCCTTAGACTTGGGTGGAAGTTCAGGGGTGTCCCAAACTGGACCCGGCTGTTTATGGAGATTGTCTTGTAGGTAATCCCCTGATCCCTTCTGATGCTCAATTTTCTCCTAGACAGAGTGAAAATACTAGTAACACCCTCAACAGTTGTTGCAAGCGTGAAAGTCGGTGATGTATGTGAAAGTATTTTGCAAACCATGGAGAGCCATTAAAATTCAAGAGTGTATGCAGACTTCTGTTTAATACTGTCTAGCAAAAATGAGATGAGTAATGAGAAAAGCAAGAAACGTTTCTCTTGTATAATGACCGATTCCTATCATAAAATGAAGGAAAAAAATAAAAGATTATACTTGTTGCTTTATAAGACAGACATCCCATGTGCATACTTAAGCCATGATATCTGCCAATAAAATTCCCAGGCTAGGCCATTCCTTTCCTATGAAAGCAAGTCACACCACTCCCAAGCTTCGTGCAAACTGTCGGTACCATCTAAAAATACTCTCGCATATTATGAATTAATGTTTCCCACTTTGAAATTACAGTATCACTTTTATAGTCTCTCAGCACTTTGCTCTAAGCATGACTTTATTAATGCTGATTTTGTTTTGTTACAAGACAAAAATCTTTGCAAATATTTATGCTTATTTTTCTTTGGAACTGTGAGAGGAGACTTCTGGCTGTCGAAAGGGAGACAGGATGTCTTTTTTTGGGCTGTAGTTGTGTTTGGCTTGGTCCCCTGAAGTAGAGACAGTGCTCTTAAGTGCCAATATTTGGTTAAGAGCTAGCAGCAGAAAAATAGCTACTTTGGTAAATCAAATGATGCTTTCTTGCAGGCAAGTGAGAGGATAAATAGTCCCAAGGTTTAGGTAATTTTTTTAAAAAAATTGTTGCTTCATGACTAGACTATGCAAATTTAGTCCATCTTATACCATGAAATAGTATATACTTGGGACAACAACACTGGACATCACCAGTAGATTACATCTTCAACAAATGTGTCAGTACTGAAGAAAAAAACATGGAAAAGTTCTGACTTATGCATTAGATGTAGGGTGAGATTAAAGTGGTTAGCACCACAGGCATAGTTTATCCTTCAAATTCGTCTGTTCTGAGTAAATATAGCTATGATGCTTGATAGTAGGCATCCAGAAAGGCATATGCATTTTTAAGAACCAATTCTTATCCTTACCAAGTTTATCAAATAAATCAAAGGCAAAATCTACTACAACTGTCTTTTAACATGTTTATAACAATTGACCTGGGCTGTTCGGAGTGTCTGGGTTTGAACTGTGGCTCCAGCTTCTGACTTCAACTTCCAGCTAATGACCCTGGGAGGCAGCTGGTGCTGGCTCAAGTATTTGGGTCCTTGTCACCCATGAAAGAGAACTGGATTCAGTTCCCGATTCCTGGCTTTAGCATGTACTAGCCCCAGTCATTATGGGCATTTGGAGAGTAACCAGCAGATGGGAGCACTCTCCATCTAACTGTGTGTCTTCCTCTGCCTCTCAGATAAATAAATTTATTAACTAAAAAAAATTGATCATAATGGCAATAAATGGTAATTGCAAATTGTATCTGAAAAAACTGTATTCAGGGGAATATTAAGCCCAGTTCAGAGTTTCCCAGAATGTATTACACAGAAAAGTATCTACTGGAGATTGATAGGGATTTTGCAGAAAAAAGTGGAATGGCCAACCAAGTTGAGGAAAACCAAGCTTAAATACAGTTAACCCTTTTCTTATAACTGCAGAACGTATCTGAAACTTTGTCACTTTCATGACTAATATGAATTATCTCTAAAGAATACACATACATGAAAGTTATGTGAGCATGTCATGACCAGTGAACTTTAGTAAACACTGAAGTCGCAATATGGAATGCCACGGAAATCACTATTTCGAAGTGTGTGTAGAAAAATTGATAGGCTTGAAATAAACATCACAAACCTTTATTGGAATACCAAAGCTTCTGCAATTGGTCGGTTACATTATCACGTTTACTGAAGGGTGACCTTGTAGGCTGTTATTACAGGTTACTGTGTGAGCAGCTGAGTGCCTGCTCCCAAGCAAGCCTGGCTGAGTGATCACCTGCTTTCATCTGTACTCTCTCAGCAAGATTCCTGAACATTGCAATAATGGGACAGAAAAAGTCAGGATCCCCACCAACAAGGAGTAGTTGGTGGGCAGTCCTGAAATAAACCTTGGAAAGCTGAGAGATGATGGACAATTAAACTAATTATCCAAGAAAGCTGAAACCCATGCACTAGGGACTAGAGACAAGAAACAAGATGATCTGCCCCTACAGAACTCAAGAAAAATATCAAAAACTGGGGATCCCCTACACATGTGGATGAGAATGAAAACCAGAGGATAGGCTGAAATCTGAATAAGAAGTAGTGGTTCCCACATCCACAGCACCAATATAAAACCGTTTCCCCCTGCAGTAGAATACTGAAGCCTGTCTCTCTGAGATCAAAATAAGAAATGAAAGCACACTAACAGCAAAAATAACATAGACACATTGTCAAGGGCAGAAAATAGTTTCAAAATTTCATTATTAATATCTTTAGAGAGGAAAGAGGAGGTACTAAATTTATGAAATGAGAATAGAATGCCATGTCAAAGAAAAACACAGGGAATAAAAGTGATGTTTTATTAGTTTCTACAGTTTTTAATAATTTTCATTTTGTTTGAAAGGCAGAGACACAGAGATCTGCTATTTTTAGATTACTCCCCAAATGCCTGCAATAGCCAAGACCAGGCCAGGCTGAAGCCAAGAGCATGGAATTCATTCTAGTTCTCCTGCAGGGGTGTCAGGGACCCAAGCACTTAAGCCATCACCTGCTGCATCCCAGGGATCCCAGGGTATGTATCAGCAGGAAGCAGAGGAGCCAGGACACAAAAGAAATTCCATGTTTGTTAGCCATGACCATGTTCTTTCTACGTACTGCCCCTAGAAACCATTAATCTGCTTTCCACCTCTGTAGAGTTGCCTATTTTGGACACTTCATATAAATGCCATCATTAAAGATGAGGTCTTGGGGCCGGGACTGCAGTATAGCAGGTGAAGTCACTACCTACAGCCCCAGAACCCTACGTGAGAGCTGGTTCAAGTCTCAGCTGCTCTATTTCTGATCCAGTTCCCTGGTAATGCACCTAGGAAAGAGCAGAAGACGTCCAAGTACTTGGGACTCTGCACCCATATGGGAGATCTGGTTGAAGCTCCTGGCTCCTGGCTTTGGCCTGGCCCAGCCCTGGCTGTTTTAGCCATTTGGGGAGTAAACCAGCAGATGGAAGCTCGCTCTCTCTCTCTCTCTCCCTCTCTCCCTCTCCCTTCCTTTGCCTGTCATTCCCTGTAGCTATGACTTTCAAATAAATAAATAAAACTTAAAAAAAGATGAAGTCTTTTGCATCTGACCACCTGCACTTGGCATAATGCTTTTAGGTTTGTCCTCACCATGGCACACCCTGGTTATTTATGTTCTATAAATCAATAATAGTCCATTGTATGGCTATACCACATTTTGTTTACCCATTTGTGATGGACACTTGAGTTGTTTCCACTTTTTCCCTGCTGTGCATAAGGAGAAGTGGAATCATAGGGCCGTATGATAACTCTGCATTAAACATTTTGAGGAATTTTCTTATTGTTTTCCAAATGAGAAGAACCATTTTACATTCACACTAGCAACATAAGAGAATCATAATTTCTCTACATCCTCATCAACACTTCTAATTGTCCTTTTTTTATTGTAGCAATGTTAATGAATGCAATGTGATATCTCCCTGTGTTTTTATTTGCATTTACAAAATGACTACCTATGCATGTGCTTATTGGCCGTCTATATATTTTCCTTGGAGAAAGTTATGTTCAAATGCATTTCTCATGTAAAAATCATATTGTGTGTCTTTTTGCTTTTCAGCTGTAAGAGTTCATTATACATTCTAGATACTAGGCTTTTTAGTAGACACAAAACTTGTAAATATTTTCTTCCATTCTATGGATTTTCTTTTTGCTTTTTTGACAGTGTTCTTCGATGAACAAGAGTTCTTAGTTTGATAAAGCACAACATAATTTTTTTTTTGCTGTTTGCTTGGGGTTTTACTATCATATCCAATAGACCATTGCCTAATTAAAGATCTTGAGGATATATACTTATGGTTTCTTCTAAGAGTTTTATCTTTTTAGCTCTTACAGTTAGGTCTTTGAATCGATTTTGAGTTAATCAATTTTGAGTATAATGTGCATATAGTATTTTATAAATGGATGATGTACAGAAAACATTTGTTGGTAAAATGGAAATGAGTGAGAGATGACCATACCGTTGTCTTTAGGCAGAATTTTATTTCACTGAGAAATATAAACTTAGAGTTATCTAATTAGGTGACGAAAGGTAGATATTAAGAATCCCAATCCAAGAATGGATGCTTGCTTCAGTGGTTCTTTCTCTGCTTAGGATCCATATTCCTGACCAGAGTGCTTGGTTTTGAGTCCCAGGTCTACTGTTTTTTCCAGCTTCCTGCCAATGCTCACCATGGGATGCATCAGGTGATAGCTCAAGTAGTTGGGCCTCTGCCACTCATGGGGAAACCTGGATAAAATTCTCAGACTTCCAACTTGAGCTTGGCCCAGCCTAGACTACGGTGGGCCTTTGGGGAGTGAACCAGAAGATGAGAACTCTGTATCTCTGCCTCTCAAATAAAATCCCTCAAAAAGTTGTAAACCACATCAATCACGTTATATAGGATAAACATAGAAATAAAATTCTAGAACCTGAGACTGTGGCTGAATTTTGAGATAGTGGCTGTAATTCACATAATAAACATGTGGCTCACTACTAAATTTTGACACATATATTAGAGATAATTATTTGTAGTGTTAGTCCACTTTTGTTGCCAAATTGCTTTGTGCTCTTGGGAAAACAATTCATTTTCTCTTTCACTTTTCTTCTCTTTGTGAAAAGTTGATAATGTCCAGGGGTTGCATTTATTGTAGTGAGAAGAATAAAGAAACCAGCACAGAGCCAAAGTGTCATGTATACTGATATTTAAGGAAAGCAAACAGGAAGAAGGTGCACCAAGAAGTAAGGCATTCAGGAAGTATCTTGGACATGATTCTGGAGGACTAGCATATTCACGTAACTAGGAGAAGGAAAGAACATAATGTTAAAAATAGTTTTTATTCAAATGAAAAGGTGTATAATTCATTATTTTATTTATTTATTTATTTGAAAGGCATAGTTAAAGAGAGAGAGGAAGAGGCAGAGATCTTCTGTCTGCTGATTCATTCCCTGCAATGGCCAGGGCTGGGCCAGGCAGAAGCCCTGAGCTTCTTCTGGGTCTCCACATGAGTGGCAGGGGCCCAAAGACTTGGGCTATTTTCCACTGCTTTGCCCAGGCCATTAGCAGGGAGCTGGATTGGAAGTAGAGCAGCCGGGACACAGACTGATGCCCATATGGGATACCAGCATCACAGTTGGCAACTTTGCCTGCTATGCCACAATGCCAGACCCCAATTTTAAAAAAATATTTTGACACAAGACTAAGCAATGAATTGCTTACACAAAATTCAGCAGCATGTTAATTCTTTACTGATAGTGAAAATTGGGATTCAAGATTTAATTCTAAAATAATGATGTTGTAACTGCAGCAATAACTCTGTAACATTTATTAATTGGTTACTATCAGGCAACGATTTTTTTTTTCTTTTTATTTCTAGTTTTCAGAGTTCCAGTTTCCTATATTTATCTAGGGAAAGAGATGCTGAATATAATGCATTAGTAGGCAGGGACTGTTGGTTCCCTATCAAAGAGAAGGCAGCCTATATGCTGACATAGGAGTCTGTGGAGTCAGAATGCTTTTCTGCAGACACTTGACATTGCCCCTGTAATGAAGACATTGAAGCCAAAAGAGATATAAGAATATAAATTAAGGTGATGCAGTGGTTATTTAAACTAGAAATCAAAGCATTTAAAATCTCATGCATTATGCATTACTAGAAAAATCCTCACCTTGGATTAGAGAGCTGCTGTATCCTCTTTGAAAGCAGACATAGTCCATTAATTTCTCTCTAAGAGTAAAGCACCAAGAAGGCATAGGTTAATAGGAACAGTGGACCAAAAAAAGTGAGAGGGGAGGGGAAGGGAGGGAGGAAAAGAGATAGAGGGAAAAGGAGGGATGAGAATTAGAAGGGAAGGAGGGATGGAGGGAGCAAGGGAGGAAGTAGGAAAAGGGAAGAATTAAAAAGAGAGAGAAGGGGAAGGTGAGGGAGGGAGGAAGGGAGGGAGGAAGAAGGGAGAGACTAAGAAGAGAGGTCAAAAGGTAGTGAAAGACAGAAGGAGGAGGAGGAAGGATGAAGAGAGGGAGGGAAGTTGAAGGGAGGGATGGGAAAGGAGAAAAATTATCATACACCCAAGTATTAGACAATACTTAACAATATTTGGTTTGGAAGCAGCTCTGAACAAATAGCTGTGTATTAGCTTTTCATCATTGCAGCTAAATACCTGCACAAGCTACTTAGGCAGGAAGGTGGTTTATTTTCGCTCATGATTTTGGAGATTCACAGTCCAAAGCTAGGCAGCCTGCATTGGTTTGGTCATCTGGTGAGCTGGGAGCAGAGGAAGAGGCTGGACACGCTTAGGCCTGTATGACAACCCAAGAGGCGTGCCCCAGTGACCCAAGGGGCTGCCACTAGCAGACCTCCTCAAACCACAAACTGGATTAAGTTTCCACTCTCCCAGCACCATCACCACACAGCCTATTGATACCACCATAAACAGAAATGCCACAGGTCAACGTGTTGTTTGTTTCCACGGTGGGCAATAACTCCCCAAAGCCAATCAACACATTGTGATAACAGGTAAATGTTGTCACAGGCTGTGTATACCCCTGGGCTTACAGTAATTGCCTTGTCTGCGCACACACACACACTAGGTGATGCTGCTTGGGGCCTGAAGAGACTGTTAACGACTTAAATATTACACACTTTTGGAAACACCAGAGATTTAATTAATTTAGTATAGATTCATGTGGTCTTTTTATGTTAGCCTAATTCTTTGAAAATCAATAGTTCATGAGATCGACAGCTCTGCTGGGGTTGGAAAGTCAGTGCACCTCCAAAATCCATATGCTCAAATCTCATCTTCCTTTGGGTGGTGTTCAGAGATGAGGCCTTAGGAAGATGGTCAGATCCTGAAGACCCTGCTTTCAGGAATAGGATTGGTGCCCCCAGGAAAGATGCCCCAGGGAGCTGCCTTGTCCCTTCCACCATGTGATTTTGTCACAGCTGGAAAGTGCCATTATGACAAGAGGGCCCTCATTGGACATTGAACCTGCCAGTGCCTTCATCTTGAACATCATAGCCTTCCACACTATTGCTTGATCCCTTGATGAGAAGACTGGAAACCCAGACGAGTTCAGCTTACAAAAAAGCAAAAGATTGACTTTCTAGAATCTTCTGCTAAAAATTTAATTTTCATACAGTAAAATGTGATGATAGATAATTTTCCTGACATTTTAAACTTCATTCCTCACTGATATAAATTAGCAGTGCAATTAAGTAATTTGTCTGTTAACATAATTAGAATTTTTCTTTATGTCAATTCTTATTTCATTTTTGCCCCTCCAGTATTGCATAAAAGTAGTTATTTGTTTTGTTATTAATATTTCATTTATTGATTCATATTTCTTTAAAATAAAAGTCAGAAATTTGCCCATGGATTGGTCCTATTTAAGGATAAGATTCATAACTCATTAATGTATATGCTGCTCTGTAATACAAAGATAGGCTTGTTCTTTCTTTCTAAAAAATATGTTTGAGTAAATACGTTTGGAAGCATTTTAAAAACATCAGCATAAACATTTTGAGAAAATAATATAATTTTTCACAAACTTCATAAACTGTGAAAGAGAAATTAAAAATCTTCAGGATGCACAATACAGGGTATTTATGAATTTTAACTAGAACTCTGCTAAGGAATTTAAAGAATTAAGTTCCATAATTATATAAACTAAGTTGGAAGAGGGAGTTGAGTGGAAATTCACCAAGTATCTGTGTCTTAGAACAATTTTTTGTGAAATGTGAGAAAGGAGGCTTTTCCGATGTGGTTAACTGGTCCTTTATTTAAAATAAGTTCTATTTGAATCCCATTTTTCCTTTTTTTAAATGAAATGTTATTAGATGTTCATATTTTGCAGACTTACTTTATTCAACAGAATTCTTTGTAAAAAAATGCACATGATTTTTTAAACTATGTGGTGCTTTATCTCTGTTAAAACCAAGAAGCATATGTTAATTGAGTTCATCTCAATATTCATTTTTTGAATTTGTGTTAAAAGAAGCCAATGTGCAGCAAATATTTACTTGTATATATGAGTGTGCATTAAAGATTACACAGAACATTGAATAAAATATGAATTTATTTGGGTGCCAGTTTTTCATAGTACACTCCAAATATGCATTATGGAAAAACAATGCATGGATTTCAATAAGTTTTGCACCGAAATAAACTCATACTCACAATTCTATCTTTCTATGAACTTTTTGAATTTTCTTTGTGTGGGGAAGGGTCCGAGGGAAAAGGGAGAGAGAGACTTAATATGCTAACTTCCAGTCTTACCAGAAAATAGTTATTCTAATATTCAGGCAGAGCTTCTGTCCTAGCTTTTCCTGAGGACTTACTCTGTCAGTCACAGTTTAAGTGTATTTTTCTTTCGTTGAGCTCCGTGATAAGCAATAGTGGCATGACTCATCTGGTGCTAGTGATTTACTGTTTTCTGTTACTTAACGTTTTTATGTGAATGTCTTTGGTTGATCTCCTCTTTCCATCTACAGAGCAAACTCAAGCAGACATGATGCATCCAGTACCTCTGTGTGCCCCATCCCATGGAGAGCAGAGTGAAGATAGCTGTGTCAGAACCCAGGGAGAAGTTTTAAACCCAAGCTCTGGCACCTAATAGCCATGGTCTTGAAAAATTGCTTCGTCACTTTCCTCTTCTTTAGCACATATCCTAATGATTAGTGAGGCTCATCTCAAGAACCTGCCAAGATTCTGCACATTTTCAATCTTCAATTCATGTTTTTCTTTTTTTCTCCTTCAAATCATGTCACATTCACTGATGTCAGAAATTTTTTTTTCATCACTTTCTTTATTTTTCTCTTTAAACAGTGGCTTCTCAGGGACCCAAGTTCAAAAGCAAAATAAAGGAACAGGCAGCATTTTGCTGATATTTGATGAAGTCTTAGCAATAGCCAAAGCAAAACTTGAAAAAGCAATTTGAATTTGGTAGGGACATTATCTGATAGGGTCAGTGAGTACTTTCATGATCAAGGTTTGTACTTGCATTTTGTCTGACATTCATATATTAGCCCCTTCTGGCTGCTTTAACAAAATGTTATAAATTGGGAGGCCTAAATGCATTTATTTTTCACAGTTCTGGAGGACAGGAAGTCCAAGTTAAGATGTGAGTAGGGTTTGACTTCCTGGTCCATCAATGGCCGTCATCTCCTTGTATCTTCTTTTGGCAGAAGGGCAAGGGGAGTCCTGGGAGCAAGGTTTCATTTGTAAGGACATGAATGTCATAGCCTACTCACCTCCCAAATCACCTCCCAAAGGCACCCCCTTTTACTGTCATCACCTTGGGAGTGAGAATTTTAACATATGCATTTTACTCATTTATTTTTATTAAAGATTTATTTATGTTGAAAGTATGAATTATAGAGAGGGAGAGATGATACAGAAAGAGAGAGAGAGAGATCTTCCATCCACTAGTTCAGTCCCTGAGATGGCCACAACAACCAGTGTTGGGCCAAGCCAAGCCAGGAGCCAGTAGCCAAGAGCTTCATCCAGGTCTTCCACATGGGTAGCAAGGGCATAAGTACTGGGCCATCCAACACTGGGTTTCTCAGGCCATGAGCAGAGAGCTAGAACCGAAGTGGAGCAGACAGGACACAAAACATCACCCACAGGAGATGCTGCAGTCACACAGAGTGGCTTTACCTACTGTGCCACAGTGCTGGCCCAACACATGTTTATTAAAGGCACACACATTTACACATTAGCAATCCATTTGTTTGCATGGTTCCTAGAATCATGTCATTTACTTGAAGCACAAAACTAATGAGACAAATGTCCCCATGTGGGTCATTTTTTTCAATAGTATTGGTGGTTCTGAGCAAATTTTTAACCCAAGGCAATGGAAACAGTCATGTGTTTATATTAATCAGAATCCAAATTACCTAAAAGAAAGAAAATCACACATCCTTTCCTGTTCAGTATTGCATATGTAGCCCTATTATCCTTTCTGAAAGGAAGACCTTAGCTCACTGGTGGCAGGGAGAATGCTCTGGTGCCACGTGACTGTGCCAGGATCCCACTTTCCTGAACACCTTGCTTCTAGAATAACACTTTTTCCCTCTGTAAGAGCCCAGTGGTTCTTAAACACCTGCTCCATGTCAGCTTGCATAAATTCCTTTCATTTCACATTGCAAAGGGTTCCCTCCTACGGCTCTGCTCTCTGTAGGGGTGGAAGTGGAGCTGGAACATGTTATACTGTGAAAATTACTTCTAGAATACACACTGACAATTGCTATTATTAACGCAATGGATCACTAAGCTCTTAGGTATGAAAGAAGAGGGTCAATGCGTTGATAAACTGATCCAGATTCTCCCAGGCTATCACAGGGACAATATTTTGGCAAAAAGTCTAACAAAAGAGAATATTTTCAATTGTGAATCCCTTTTAGCAATGGCTAGATATACAGCAATAGTATCTTTGGGCTAAAAAATTCATTTACTCCCTTTAGTCTCACCATTGGGTGTCTCAGGGTCCAGCCACCACGAATGTGGAGCATTATGGGAAAGGTTTACTTGGCATCGCTTGTTGCCACCACAGAGCTGCCCTCTGAACTACGACTGCCAAAATCTATGGTGTCCTGCCGGGCAAGAGGATGAGGACTTGGACTGCAGTGGGGCTGAACAGTTTGCACTTCCTAGCAGTGACATGGACATCAATCTTGCCTCGAGACAGCCCAGGACACATGAAAATAAGAACTCTTTAAACAAGAACAAATGAGGCATTATTCAATGAACAAGAAAAAAAAAAAAAAAAGAAAGAAAGAAAGAAAAGAAATGCCACCAAAGCATTTTCCTAGTAAGTTCCTCAGGGGGAAACACGCAGTGAATCTACTGAGATTTTTCATGTCGGTTCACTAAAGAAATAACCAGAGAGCAATGTCATTTTTATAAGGTGGATATTAAAGAGGATTAAATGATTTATAGCATAACATTTGAGAATCGTTGAATTGTATCTCAAGTTTCGGGTGCATTTCATGTGTGACATGTGCGTATCAGCTGGCCTTACAGAAAAATGCTAATTTGGTCGCAGTTAATGTGTTTCACATGGTCTGCAGCATCCAATGTGACATCATTCTGGGAAATCACGGTATGCAATTCTCTAACACCAGAAGAGTGGTGGGTTGTAGTTGCTGTTTTGTTGTTTGACCAAGTTTCATGCAAGGTGATCCCAGAGAAACAGAATTATTTGGAGAAAGGTGTTTATATCATTGTTTTGATCAATATCAATTTGTCTCATTACCTGTTAATAGATTCGCAGCTACTCAAATTCGTGCTCCAAGATTAGATTGTTCCACACAGGGCTTAGAACTTGCTAGAATTTTGCCTCATTCTCTTCTACATTGAATCAAGGCAATGAATCTTAACCACATCCATAATAATTTACAATGGAACAGTTCCTGAAGCTGATGACATCATTAAATGTTTCCAAAAAGTAGATTTTTAAATTGTGTTTAAATATAAAGTGGTCCTCTCAGGGAAGAATATTGTTTTCAGTCACAAAGGTAATTTATTTTGGTTTTTGATGCAGTAGGATTAAGTCCTATTTGTGATAGGTCTATGCAGCTTTGGAATGCGAAGAGAGGGAAGGAGGAGCCCCTGGGAGACAGGACTGATGTCCTTCAGATAAAGAATAAGCAGAGATCACAGGCAGCAGGGCCATGGGGACATCTCTGTGTGTTTGACCATCTTTTTCCTCTGTACCCGGGGCTTTGCAAATCATTCAGGAGTTCTGTGAAGCCATTTTTTGTTTTCATGGTTGATGCCACAGAGAAGAAAACATGATTCAAAGAGTGAAGAATCACATTCATGAATTTCCCAAGCATGAAAGTACACCAAAACCCATGCATATCTTCATGTAGTGATTAATTCTAACATGGGATAAGCTTAATTATGAACAAGCAGGGTGAACTCTTGTAGTGATGTCCTGAGAATGATGAAGACGTCTACAAAAAACTTGTAGGTGGCCGGCGCCGCGGCTCACTAGGCTAATCCTCCGCCTTGCGGCGCCGGCACACTGGGTTCTAGTCCCGGTCGGGGCACCGATCCTGTCCCGGTTGCCCCTCTTCCAGGCCAGCTCTCTGCTGTGGCCAGGGAGTGCAGTGGAGGATGGCCCAAGCGCTTGGGCCCTGCACCCCATGGGAGACCAGGAGAAGCACCTGGCTCCTGCCATCGGATCAGCGCAGTGCGTCGGCCGCAGCGCGCTACCGCGGCGGCCATTGGAGGGTGAACCAACGACAAAAGGAAGACCTTTCTCTCTGTCTCTCTCTCACTGTCCACTCTGCCTGTCAAAAATAAAAAAAAAAAAAACTTGTAGGTGGTCAGGCCCCAAGTGTGATAGTCAAACCCCTGGACCAGAGGGAGAGCAACACAGCCAGTGTCACATTGGAGATGACACTTTGTGGAATTAGAGGGAAGGATCTTCCAGTGGGAGAGCTAGCTCAGAATTTAACAAATTTTATATATGCATTATAGTTTCCAGGGTTCTTCATAAACCTTTTTTAAAATAAATTTCCCTAAAACATGTCTTTGATTTCTAAAAGAAACCACATATTTTATTACTGACTTTCACAAATATTGCTTCTCCATGTTGCTTTTGCCACCCCATGTTTCTTTTCTTGTTTTCCTGTGAAGAATGAAACCAAAATTTTATACGTATTTGCTACAGTGTATTAGAAGACAATACTATAAGCTAATGTGAAGTCACTGTAAAAATGTATTCTTTCGGGGCATAGCACATAACACAGCAGTTATGATGCTGGTTGAGACCTGGGTTTTCATTCCTGGCTCTGACTGTGACTTCCATTCCAGTTTCCTACTAATTTACACCTTCAGAGGCAGGAGTGATTGCTTAAGTTGTTTGGTGGATTGGGTTTCTGGTGCCTGGCTGTGTCCCTAGGCATAGTCCTGGCCATTGCGGGCATTTGAGGTATAAGCCAGCAGATGGGTGCTCTTTAGGCCCTCCTCTCTGCCTCTCTGCCAATCTGTCTACCTCCCAAGCAAAATAAATAAGACAGTATTCATTAAGAATATTGATTTTAGTTCTGACTATGTGCTAAGCACTGTATAAATACCTAAGGAAAGGTCAGAGGATACAAATACCACTCTGATCCAGCTCTGTTTTGGAGACCCTCCTTGGCTGTTAGTGTACTCGCCTGGGTGATCAAAACAATGATGATCCATTAAGCAAGAAAGAAAACCAGGGATCAGGCAGGAAGTCAACTGCAGAGGCACAGGAATAATATGCACAGGACTCACAAAAGAAATTCACGTCTGGAAGTCAGTGGAGAGCTGCAGGCTACGGATCTGGGAGCCATGAACTATTAGAGCAGTGGTTATTCATTATCTGATAGCACAGCCATCAAAAACAAGGAGAATGAGTTGTTAGGAAAAATAAGCATTAGTCCCTTAAGGATGGATGAGAACAAGGGAAAAGATGAGGGAAATGCACCCAGTTGGAGCTGAGGGGAGCTGGGAGCAAGGGATGTTATTGAAGCCAAAGGAACAGATTTTTCAAAACAGAAGCAATGGTCAAACGTTTCTGAAAGGTCAGATAGGTTGACACATTTTTTTAAAAGGCGTTTGGTTTTGGCAAGGAGGAGCTCAATAATGACTTTGCAAAGAGTCAAGAGATGGTAACAGCAAGCTTAAGAATGAATAGGAGGTAAGGAAATAAATAATCTGCTTTTTGAAGATGCTTAAGATGAAAACAAATTAAGGAAAGGGAGGGTCAAGAGACCATGTATCGTGAAATGGAATGCTCAGATGTGACTTGGGGGGTGGAGTCACTGTGAAGGGAAGCAAACAAAGGGTTGACTTTGTTCATGAAAATAGAAGCATTTAGCAAAAAACATATGTTGTGTGACTTGGTTATTGATAATTAAGTGAACCAATTTTTCTGATAAGCATATATTTAATCCAGCAATCTGTGGGAGTGTCTATTACACAGGAACATATTGGTGGGTGCTGAGAAATACAAAGAGGAATAATTAAGTCACCATTCACAAAAAAAAGCTTATAAAATAGTGAAGAACACAAAATAACAGTGTTTGTGATGCCAGAGACCTGCCAGCGGAGGATAAAGGTTAATTATTAATCCTAATCAATTCTATATCACTAATCAATTATTAATTAATAATTGTAACTGGGTGGACTAGGAGTTTCCTGAAGAAAATGAGATACACAGGGGTTCTTAACAGATGGAGAACATTTTGACAGCTGGCACAAAGGTAGGGGACTGTGACAGTGCTAAGGTGTTCAAAACACCCAGAGAATGAGTGGATGTGAGAAAAAGGATTTTTCAGGTAATCTCCTTTTGTCACAAGCTATTACTCTTATTCCTCTTCAGCCTTTACAAATATGCACCTCTTCCTAGCTCTTTGGGGCCATGCTGGGAGTGGCCCATGGTGCTGGTGTGTGCTCATACTGACACCGGATGTTTAGGGCGGGGAAGGCAGTGTGTCTCACACAAGGACTCACTCGGCAAGCATGGGCTCACTGCATGAAAGGCCATGAGGAGAGCAGGGGTGGGGCAGGAAAAAGATGCTGCCAGTAACACAGGAGATTTATGAAAGTCAAGAATGGAGTCTTGATGAAGGTCGGGAAGAATGAGTGAAGACACAGTGTTGCATTACAAGATCATAAACCAAGAGAGTGGGCAGAAAATAAATAATTTAGTCAATAAATAGCTTTTAGGTTTGAGTGCATGTAACAACAGTGTAGTGTGTTAGTTGCAGGGTGTAAGGTGTCAAGATAAAGTGACCCTATTAGATTATCGGTGGTGGGGCATTCAGAGTAGTGGTTAAACTGTCCTGTAGGACTCCCTGGTTGCATAAACACTGTATTCCTGCTTCCATCTAATGCAGACCTTGGGAGGCAGCAGATGATACCTCAAGCATTTGAGTCCCTGTCACTCATGTGGGGAGACTGGATTGAGTTCACAGATCCAGGTTTTGACCAGGAGCCTGGCACAAACAAGACTTGTCATAGGCATTTGGGGAGTAACATGGCTGATGGGAGATTCTCTCTCTCTCTCTCTCTCTCTCAAATAAGTAAAATAACTTTTACATCTTCAATAAAGGATATTGGGAGAGATGTTCCTGCATGATTACTTGTACCTCTCTCTCAGTTCCCAAAGGATGAAGAATGTCGCAGGAGACCTCTTCCTGCAGTGGCACAAGATCTGACAGTCTTTGGTAGCCTCCCTTTGCAATCAGTCAGGCATTCAGATAGAGGCAGCACTGAACAAGGAGTAGAGGAAAGGGCAAAGTCATGCAAGAAAGAAGCAAAACCATTCTATGTCCTGTGGGTGAGAGATAACAGTTCCCAATGCACAGATAGAAATCTACCAGTGGTGCTGATTGCTTCTGCAAAGGCCAGTGACAACGCTAATCTATAGGACAGGATTCAGAAGCACAGGCTGTCCTGTCTCCATGTGGCATTCGGGTCTGATTCAGTCTTGTACTCTCCTTGAACCCACAACCTTATTCCTTGCAAATTTAGTAGCACCGAAAAATTCTAAGGTTAAAACTAGGATACTTTGCTATGAAGTGCTAACAATTAGTTTCCAAACACAAGGGGAAGTGGTAAGACAAATAGGAAGTTTTCAAAGGGGTGCCAAGGAGCCCCTGGGAGGTGTTTGTTGTTCTTGACAGGAACAACCTACTTCATTGCAGGAGGCCCATTAGGGAGACCCTGAAACCACTTTCTACCCAGAGATTTTGATACTTTCCCTTACTTTTCTAACAATCATTGATTGGCTCTTCTGTTCCCTTCTTCCTGTTGTTCTCCTTTCAAGCTTCACAGGTTATTTATTCTTGGTTCTCATTGTTCCAACATGGTACAATGGCTGCTCATGGTGTCTCCTGCTGGTGCACCTGCTGCACCAGAAAGGGTGTCCTGGGGGTGCCTGCCAGTCCTGGCTAACCTTGTTGGCAAAAAGACAGATCTTTGACCCCATTGCTGCCTCATCTTTGTGATACTCCAGTCGGTATGGATGACAAATCTGTTCTGTGGAATATTCTGGAAGAAGAGTTCTTGTGTTAAATCCATGTCAGCTGAATGTGGTTGTGAGCGTGATAAAATCTCTAACTACACCAAGGCTAGGTCACAAGGTGAGCTATGCTGCTATGATCATGAACCAAATGCACTAGAATCTGTGTTTATTATTTTTAAAACATTACACTGGTAACCTTTTGCTATTTTAATTGTTCATTATTATGAGATGTAGTAGGATAAGTCAATACTTTTACTCAATGTATGATGATCAAACCAACTGAGTTAGCATTTCTAGCTCTTGAACATTTACAAAACTTTCTGATAAACACTAAATAATTATACATATTTATGGAGTACTCTGATATTATAGCAAAATTTTGCAGTGTGTACTATCAAACCAGGGTAATTAATGCTTTCCTGTCATTAGTAATTTGTACTTGGAGCCTTTAAATTCTTCTCTTCTATTTGCTCATAACATATGTACCTGATAGGTTGCTGTGATCTACAGTCACCCCACTGTACTGTGGAACTCTTCCCATCTGCCTGTGCTCTGCTCCCCTTTAGTCAATTCCCTCCCTCCAACACTGCCCTTCCAAGCCCTTAGCAACCACTACTCTATGCTTAGATCAAATATGTTTTAACTTCCATGCAGGAGGAAGAGCATGACACTTAACAAAATGCCTTCCATTTCACTCCATTTTGCTCCCAATGAGAGATTTCCATTTTTTATAGCTGAATAATATTTTATTGGGTATATACAGTGCATTTTCTATATACCACATTCATCTCTGGAAGAAAACCTAGGTTGATTCCCTATCTTAGCTGTTGAGAATAGTGCCCTGATTATCAAAAATATGTCAGGCTCCTCTAGCAGATGATGAGCCTGAGTTGAGGAGAGAGAAGTCTAGGAGATAACTTGCTGGTATCAATACACAAAGTACCTGGTAGTGTAGCGTTATTAGTGGAGAATGATGGGGCAAGACAAGGGAGGGTGTATACTGAGAGCAGACTGTCTCACTTAAATTAGTACTTGTCAGTCAACCTTGACCATAACCTTGCAACAGAGTGGGTGTTCAAGTCAAAACCTACACTGTGTTTTTCTTAGGCCAATAGGAAACTACTTTATCTCATAGGTGGAAAGTTTTGCAGAGAATGTATTGGTTGATGACGTACAGTAAATTTCAATGTGCTCTTAATGTTGGATGCAAAATGGAGCACAATGTTTCTTTCTAATCTCTCCATAAAAATCCATTAGCACCATAGCACATATCTGTAATATAATATGGAAGGTAATATGATCCATGTATATTTTCATAACTATTTGTTTATCTTATTTTAGATTTTCTGTTTTTTAAAAGATTTATTTCTTTATTTGAAAGGCAGAGTTACAGAGAGAGAGAGACAGAGAGAGAGGTCTTTCATCTGCTGGTTTACTCCCCAAATAGCTGCAACAGCAAGAGCTGGGCCAATCTGAAGCCAGGAGCTTTATCCAGGTCTCCAATATAGGTGCGGGGACCCAAGCACTTGGGCCATCCTCTGCTGCTTTTCCAATCCATTGGAAGGGAGCTATATCAGAAGTGGAACAGCAGGGCAGGTGCCATGGCGCAGCAGGTTAATCCTCCGTCTGCAGCGCCAGCAGCCCATATGGGCACCGGTTCTAGTCTTGGCTGCCCCTCTTCCAATCCAGCTCTCTGCTGTGGCCTGGGAAAGCAGTGGAAGATGGCCAAAGCCAAAGTGCTTGGGCTCCTGCACCAGTGTGGGAGACCTGGAAGAAGCACCTGGCTCCTGGCTTCGGATCAGCGCAGCTCCGAACATTGCAGCCACCTGGGGAGTGAACCAACAGAAGGAAAACCTTTCTCTCTGTCTCTCCCTCTCACTGTCTGTAACTCCACTTCTCAAATAAATAAATAAAATCTTAAAAAAAAAAAAAAAAGAAGTGGAGCAGCCAGGACTCAAACCAGTGCCCATATAGTATGCTGGTGTCACAGATGGAAACTTATCCTACAATGCCAAGGCACCACCCCACAATTTGTCTATCTTAACAAATAAACACACTGATATACAATACATGCATAGTATGCTTATTGCATATGGGGGCAAATTACATTGTGGCTTTTCCCTGTCTCATTTGGTTTGAAATATATCCCGTTTTCCTTTCTCTTCACAGATTCACCTTTTTAAAAAGTTTTACTTATTTATTTGAAAGGCAGTGTGACAGAGATAGAGAGGGAGAGACAGACAAGAGATAGAAAAAGAGAAATCTTCCATCTGTTCAGGCTAAATCTAAAAGCCAGGAAATCCATCCTGGTCTCCTATGTGGGTGGCTGGGTCTCAAGTACTTGGACCATCATCTACTGCTTTTCCAGACCCATTAGCAGGAAGCTGGATCCAAAGCACAGTAGCCAGAACTCAAACCAGCACTCAGTGTGGGGTATTGGCATGACAAGCTACAGCTTAATCTGCTGGGCCACAACATGAGTCCATAGATTCACTTTTCTTCTTATGCTTTTCTGTTTTTCCCACATACGTGGCAGGGACCCAACCTTTGCTGCCTTCAAAGGTCTGCATTCGCAAGAGTAGAGTGGAGCTGAGCATTGAACCCAGGAACTCTGATAGGGAACATGGACATTCTAAATAGTATCTGAACGACCAGGCCAAATGCCTGCCATACAAATTTTGTTTTTATATCGAGTAAAAGACACATTGGGGGAAAAATACAGCTTAACTGTTTGTCCAGCACTGTGAGAAATACATTTCTGTTTGTATAGATTACTCAGTCTCAGGCATTCTGTTACAGCAGAGTCAAACTAAGAGAGACACAGGTCCTATGTGGTCAGGTTCCATAGTCTCTGCATAATATGCTTTAAGCTGCATAAAGTGTAACTAACATGCCTTCAGTGGTGCCAAGCATCACTACCATTTGGAAGGTATTATGGAAACACTTCTTCCATAATAACTTGGGAGTTTTTCAGATTATCAGTAAAGGTAACCCCATCATGGCAAGGATGCCCTTGGAGCTGGCTCATAGAACTGTGAAAATTCCTTATAGCACTTGGCTTTGGTCTCAGATTAATCGCAAGATCACTTCTTTCCATTTCGTGCTTGACAAAGTGGGAGGCAAGATACTTATTTAGATTTTTTTTTTCATTGTGTAGGACATATAGACAGTTCTGGACACATGTAGAAACTTAATATTCTGAAAAATTTCTTCAAAGTAGCTATTGTTATTTGTTATACACAATAAAAAATCTTAAACTTTCCATTATATAATTTGCATTCACTGAAAATTAAGACTTTTATTTTTTATAAGATATCATTATAAACTAAGTCAAGGGGCCAGCACTGTGTCCTAGTATGTTAAGACTCCATCTGCAGTGCTGTCATCCGATATGGGCACCAGTTCTAGTCCCAGTTGCTCCACTTTTGATCCAGTTCTCTGTTATGTCCTGGAAAAGCAGTTGAAGATGGCCCAGGTCCTTGGGCCCCTGTACCCATGTGGGAGACCTGGAAGAAGCTTCTCGCTCCTGGCTTCAAATCAGCCCAGTTCCAGCCATTACGACGATTTGGGGAGTGAACCAGTGGATGGAAAACCTCTCTCTCTCTCCGTAACTCTGCTTTCAAATAAATAATCTTTAAGAAAATCAAGTCAAGCTATGACTTAGGATAAAAAATATGCAAATCACAAATTTAATAAAATATGGGTGCAGAATATATGAAGGTCTCTCAAAAATTAAAGAAAAAACAACACAATTAACAGGGGTTAATTAACACCAGTATCCCATATGGGGGTGCCCATTTGGGTCCCAGATACTCTGTTTCCAGATTTTCCTGCTAATGCACCCAGGAAGGCAGGCGAAGATGGGCCAAGTACTTAGTCCACTGTTATTCATGTGGGAGAGCAGGATGGAGTTCCTGGCTCCTAGCTTCAGCCTGACCCAACCCTGGATGGTAACAATCATTTGGGGAGTGAACTAGCAGATGAAGTCTCTCTTCTCTCTGTCTCTCTCTCTCTCTGCCTCTGAAATATATATATATATAATATTAAATATATATAAATGATATATATATAAATTAAATATTTATATATAAATTAAATATATATAAATGAATCATTAAAAATTTTGAATCAAAACCCCAAACAGAAGGTATAAAGGTGGAAAATAAGTATATGGAGAGACAATTATTGTCATTAGCCAGTATGACAATGTGATTTAAAATTTTAGTGTGAGGTGCCAGCATTGTTAAGCCTCCACCTGTGACACAGGTATCCCTTATGGGTGTCATTTCAAGACCCAGCTGCTTCTCTTCTGATCCAGCTCCCTGCTAATACTCCTAGGAAATCAGCATAATATATCCCAAGTCTTTTGGTTCCTGCACCCACATGATACACTAGGAAGAATCTCTGGGCTCCTGGCTTTGGCCTATCCAAGCCTTATCCATTGCAGTCATTTGATGAGTGCACCAGTGGATGGAAGATCTTTCTCTCCCTCTTCTCTTCTCTCTCTCTATCTCTCTCCTCGTCTCTTTGTAATGCTGCCTTTCAAATAATAAAACATAGGATCCAGAGCCATGGCTCACTTGCTTAATTCTCCACCTGTGGTGCCAGCATCCTATATGGGAGCCAGGTTCTAGTCCCGGCTGCCCCTCTTCCAGTCCAGTTCTCTGCTGTGGCCTGGGAGGACAGTGGGGGATGGCCCAAGTGCTTGGGCCCCTGCTCCTGCATGGGGGGTGGAGGAAGCACCTGGCTCCTGGCTTCAGATGGGCATAGCGCTGGCGGTAGCAGCCATTTGAGAGTTGAACCAACGGAAGGAAGACCTTTCTCTCTGTCTCTCTCTCTCTCACTGTCTAACTCTATCTGTCAAATTAATAAAAAATAAATAAATCTTAAAAACAATTTCAGTGTAATGGTTGGGCACTTAGTCTAACAATTAAGATGTTGGTTAAGAAACCCTCTTTCCATATCGGAATACCTAGGTTCAACAGCTGGCTCCAACATCTTGCCAATGTGGACCCTAGGGAGCAGGGGTGACACCCAAAGTAATGTAATTCTTGCAACTGATGGGAGACTTGGATTGAGTTCCCAGCTGTAGACTTTGGCCTTCACCCAGCCCTGGCCATTGTGGGTATTTGGGAAGTGAACCAGCAGACGAAAGTTCTCCCCTTGTATGTCTTTCTGCCTTGCTACGAAACTCTCTGCCTCTCAAATAAGTTTTAAAATTTTTTAAAGTTAAAATTCCAATGTAATGACACTATAAGCATATTATAGTGACTAGCAATTAAATGAATAATAAAATTCATGCTATCAAGTGCTGCCAGAGACATAGAGGGACTTGAACTCTCACACACTGCAGATGCTAACCCAAAAATGCATGATCATTTTGAAAAATAATTTGACAGTTTCTTCACAAGTTAAATGTAAACATACTATACAACTCAGTAATTCTGAAAAATAACTGGTGTTTACCAAGTGAAACAAAACCTCAGTCACAGAAAACCTCAATGATAATGTTAATAGAAGTTTCTGTTTACAATTATTGAAAAATGGAAACAACTGGAATTTATATTGAATGGTGAATAGGTAAAAATAAAGCCATGGTATGCTCATATCAATGGAATATGACTCAGCAATAAAAAGGTATCAAAATGGAGGAGTCTCAAACGCAGTATGCTAAATGCAAGAAGCCACTGCAAAAGCTAAGGGCCTTGTGATTGCATTTATATGATGTTCTCCAAAAGGCAAAACTGTAAGGAAAGAAAACCAACCGATGAATGGTGGGACTGAGAATGGAGGATTCTGGAATAACCACTGTGTTAATCCTGTGCTCCTTTGTTAGCAAATAAGCAGCTGAAAGCAAGGACCCTTTATGTTGTCTTGGTTTCTGTAGATCAGAAATCAGGGCACGGCTTAGCTGAATGCTTCTGGCTCGAGGTCTTTCATAATGACACAGTTAAATAGTTCAGCTGTTTGAAGGTTGCAATGTTATCTGAAGGCTCAGCTGGGGTGGAGCTCCTTCTAGGCTCACTTCATGTGATTGGTGGCAGGATTCCGTTTCTTTGGGGCTTGAACAGGGATTCTTCGTTTCAGCCAGGCTGGTTGACCAGAATCTTCTCCCAATGCCCCACCACACTGCTCTCCAGAGAGCAGCCTGCAGCCTGGCAGCTGATGTCCTCAGACAGAGCCTGGAATAACATGAGACAGAGCTCCTGAGGCACAAGCTACTGTCTTTTTATAACCTAATATCGGAAGTGACAGCCCATAGCCTTTCCCCAAATTCTGCTTCCACGAAGGGAGCCACTAAACCCAGCTCATGCTCAAAGAAATGGCATCATAAAAGGCATGGATGTCAGTGGACAGGCTTGGCCGGCAGCCGTCTCACAGAGGCTGTTGCCCCCAGCTAGCCCTCCAGACCCCAGGGGCTCATATTTCTCTACACTCAGAAGACACTCACCTCTCCCAAGGCTCCTGAAGTTCCATCCCATTGCATTTTCAGTTCAAAGTTCAGAATCTCACCATCTGGTCCATGAGCCCTGAAAGAACCTTCCGGACACAGCCACAAAGGTGGGGGTTGGGGGCAGGGATGGGGAACTTTTGGGGTGAGCAGAGTCCTCTGTGTCTTGGGGTGCTGCTGATTGTACAGCTTTACTTGTTTGCTGGAAACTTACAGAGCTGAAAAATCCACTTAGGAGGGTGGATTTTACTGTATGTGACTTACACCTTCACTGAAAAATATTGAAAACAGTTAACAAATTAAAGAATATAACACACATACAAATATTACATTACATTGGGGCAAATGAGTGGAGTTACAGGCCAGTGTATTAATAAAATAAATTCATACAAATCTAACTTTTTAGTTCAGGAATGTAGCATAATTGTCTCTAATTAGATTATGGAAAAGCTGTAATAACTTATCATTTGCATATATAATCTGCAATTTTTTATAGGAAAATAAAAATAGTATGACTGGAGGAAATCTATAATTATATTGTCTTTCAAGAAAAGTAGTTTATTCAGAATAGTATCTTTCCTTTTTCTTCCTTAATGTTTGTTTTCACTCTTTAGAACAAATGTTTCAATTCAAGGAGTTCAAGAATAAGTGAAGATGAACAAATAAATTGTTAACTTTTTCTCATTTAGTTCACAAAAGAGCTATTGGAGCAATTTTCAAAAAAAAAGCTTCTTAGAAAATCATTTGCTTCCAATAAGCAGAATATAGACTGTGGGGGAAAATCCCATATTCCTCTTTTGTTTTTCCCAATTCTGGAAAGTGACAGAGGTAAGGCAGTAGGATCCAGTTTCTCTCCCCTGTTTATACAGCTGTGCTTCATTGCAGGAAGGCTTGTGTTACACACAGTTTGTGATAGGAAGTCAATGCTTTTAAAACAACTAGAGAGACAGGTCTTTAACCTCCACCTTTGTTCCTCCAGGAGCTTCTGTGGAGGGTAAAAGGAAGTAACCCTAATATGTCCTATTATCCTCTAATTAAACCACATCTGAACAGCTCGTCCCATTCTAAGCTCAGTGGGTGCATGCATTTGTAACAGTTTTAGAAAACAAATCCTGAAAGGACCCCAAAAAACTAGACACCATTTTGATTTGCAACAAAGGTATTGAAACCACAGGTTCAGAAATGGTTAGTCATGGCTGTGTTCTATGGAGAAAATGGTAGGGGCTCAATCTATAAGCAGTTGAAAAAAATTAGGAGATTAATGAAATTGGTTTATGGCTTAAAAAACAACTCTCACAAAATACCTGGGGATGCAAAGCACCACAAGAGTCTGTGTGTGTCTCTTATTCACAGCCATAGAGGCAAATCTGGAAGTCAAAGATTTAGGAGCTAGATTATTTCAAAGATTAGACCTGGGTGCTTCTAGAGTTCATTGTCATGTCCTAGTTCTCATTTATGTAAGGGCATTTTGCTAAATTTCCTAAAGGCAGTGCAATTTTTAGGAATGATTAAGTTGCTTAAAACATTAAACAGCTAGGACCAAAGCTCACAAATTTGCTAATGGTTAATGAAGATGATTTCCCCACCTGAAGATACATGATTTTGATAGAGATGAAATGTGATGGGGCTCTCTATTTCTAATCCTGTTCAGTTTCCTCACGCTCACAGAATTTGGTCCTTCTTGTATCGATGAAGTCATCCTTTGTTTCCCAAGATCCTTCTATTTTTGCAAAGTTGGCTTGGTAACAGTCTACACAGATTGTCCAGAGAGCTTTGACTTCCTAAATGAAAAATCCAAAATCCCACCCATATTGAATTTATAAATATGTATACATGATCTTCATAATAATCTCCAGCAACACACTCTGTTCTGCACCATACATGTTACTCTTCTGACATTTTGCCTATCAGCGCATGGCAATTATAGAGACCAATGCCCTGATATTCCCAGGATTACACCTACTGCTCCAGTCCCAATCACTCAAGCTCAAAAGATTTCATTTTCATATTTACTGTCAAGAATACTTTGATCATATCACATGATGAACTCACTTTTTGATATGTAGTAACATTTAAATGTCAGTTAGTTTAAGTAAGACATATATATATTTTTAAACTGAATAGAACATAATGGCATTTTGATCTGTAATGCTGTTGGGAAATGAAACATTTCAACAGAATGAAAACTGTGGGCAGAATAAGGAATGACTTATCCGCTTCTGTTCTGTCTGTGTAGGTGGCTATTATATTGTCATGGTTATCGTGGGAAAAATAATCAATTCTGCTGGGTACATAAGATTTGCAAGGCAGCATGAAGGCTGTCTGCAATGCTTGATGAAAATAAGCAACGTTCATCTTTCTTCATTAGGAAGACACAGAGCAATTATGTGGGCAAGCTGTAGAAATGGTATAGTATTTTGGTAAGGTATGGGAAGGATCATATATAACTATGTGCTAGTGTAATTTTTTTAAGTATTTATTTTATTTATCTGAAAGAGTTACAGAGAGAGGTAGAGACAGAGAGGTCTTCCATCTGCTGGTTCACTCTCCAGATGGCTGCAACAGCTGAAGCTGTGCCAATCCGAAACCAGGAGCTTCTTCTGGGTCTCCCACGCGGGTGCAGGGGCCCAAGGATCTGGACCATATTCTACTGCTATCCCAGGCCATAGCAGAGAGCTGGATCGAAAGAGGAGCAGCCGGGACTAGAACCGGTGTCCATGTGGGATGCTGGCACCTCAGGCCAGGGGTTTAATCCGCTGCGCCACAATGCCAGCCCCAGAGCTAATGTATTTTGATAAACAAAGATGAAACTTTAAATCTTAGGACCCGGTGTTATTATGTGTTGCTTCTTGTTTCTATATACAGTTTTTGAGACTTCTCAAAAAGTCACCAGGAAATAATATTATATATTATCTCACTCCAAAATTATTTACCAATTTCTCCCATCATAAATTTCTTCTTTAATTAGAAGTATGCTATATACTGGAAAATCATTGCTATCCATTGTTACAACTTTCCTGGTTAGCTTTTATGATCTATCATGGTGTTTTATGTTGACAAAGTGTAAATTTTGGAAGTCATTTCAGCTCACTTGAGGTGTTTGCTTATTATCATGTACACTCAACATATTTACTGTGTTCCAGTTTTTAATTTATTTATAATCTATACACTCCCTGTTCCAAAAATGATTTGAGGTGGCTTATTTTAATCATAATTGTATTGGCTAGCTTTTTCAGAGATGTTCCAGACTTTTCTTCCACACTCAACACAGCAGCAGACATAACTGGAAATGGAAGTCGCTTTGTTCTTCTTCTCATGGCTCATTTCAAATTATGTGTTTTGCAGAGGTTAATATTATGTGGGCTGGACACCAAGCACATCACAGTTCTGAAGACTATAACTTATCCACAGCACTGAGACAATCTGTCTTCCAGATATATACTTCCTGGGTAAGTTGAAGCTGTGTGAAATTGAATAAATGTGAGGCTATAATTTGTTTTTGAAGTCTCAACTGTTTCTGTTTCCTCCAAGTAAACTAATAGAAGGTGTTTTGCTAAAATGCTTCCTTCTCTTCTGTAAGGCCAGACATGAAAAATGTCTTTCTTCAAAGTAAAGCCAGACACACAAGGAGCAAGTTATGTTTTCCAATGGTAGTTGTTTTGTGTGAACCAAGAACTTGCTCTGAGGTATCCAGAAATGTGGGAAAATTCTGGCTATTTTTCACTTACTGCCAAAACTAGAAAGATGACGGATTGGCAACATATCTCAACTCAGAAATATACAAGTAAAGACTTCATCAGAAACTTTTAGAAAATCAATTTCCTCTTCTGTATGTCCAAGTAAAAAATTTGGGTTTTTATAATTTTGAATTAACAAATAATAATTATATTTATGTATAGGGTATAATGTGATGTTCATGTATATATATATATATATATACATATATATATATATATATATAAACCTTGTGAAACAACACACAGTAATTAGCATATGCATCACCTCTTGATCATGTCTTTGTGATAAGAACATTTGAATTCCTCTCTTGTAGCCATCTTGAATCATGCCCTCCACCATCATTAACCATAGCATGAACCCCAGTCATCTTATCGTGCAGGAGAACACCAGAATTTACTCCTCCTAAAGATAATTTTGTGCCCACTGACCAGCATCTCCCCTTTTCTAGCCTCACACAGCTTCTGATAGCCAAAATTCTACTCTACTTCTATGAGTTTGACTTTTACAGCTTAAACATGTAAGTGAGATCATGCAGCACCCAGATTTTTCACTGTGTGCATGGCTTATTTTACTGACCATGATGTGTTTTTTTAATTTTTTTTTTTATTTTTGACAGGCAGAGTGGACAGTGAGAGAGAGACAGAGAGAAAGGTCTTCCTTTGCCATTGGTTCACCCTCCAATGGCCGCCGTGGCCAGCGCGCTGCGGCCAGCGCACTGTGCTGATCCGATGGGAGGAGCCAGGTGCTTCTGGTCTCCCATGGGGTGCAGGGCCCAAGCGCTTGGGCCATCCTCCACTGCACTCCTGGGCCACAGCAGAGAGCTGGCCTGGAAGAGGGGCAACTGGGACAGAATCCGGCACCCCGACCGGGACTAGAACCTGGTGTGCCGGCGCCGCTAGGTGGAGGATTAGCCTGTTGAGCCAAGGCGCCGGCTGAACATGATGTTTTGCAGTTTCATCCATCTTGTTAAAAACGACAGTGCTTACTTGATTTTAAAGTCTCTACAGTCTATACAAGATTCTACTTTTAAAATCTGTCTGTCCCCTGACGGACACTTAGATTGTTTCTATAGCTTGACTATTGTGAATGAGGTTGCAATGTCCATGGGACTGCAGACATCTCTACAGAACACTGATTTCAATTCTTTGGGGTGTAGTAAATCCAGTACTGGGATTGACAGAGCTGAAGATGATTCTACTTTTAGTTTTTGGAGGAACCCCCATACTGTTTTGTAAGGTGCCTGTATCAACTTATAGCACTATCAACAGTGTATGAAGGTTCCTTTTCCTTCACACCCAACATTTTTATCCTTCATATTTTTTTAAACAGCCAATTTAACAGGTGTAAGGTGTTAAATTAAAACCCATTGAGGTTTTAATTCGCATTTCTCTCAAGATAAGTGACATTAAAATTTTTTTCAGATCTCTATTAGTCAATTGTATCTCTTCTTTTGGGAAATGCCTATTCCAATACTTTGACCATTTTAATGTAGGATTATTTGTTTCCTTGATACTCAATAGTATGAATTCTTTGTATAGTTTGGATATGAGTGATTTATCTAATATTTGATTTGTAAAGATTTGGTCCCAAATCATGGGCTGTCTTTTCATTCTGTTAATGATTTCCTATGCTGGGTAGAAGCTGCTTAGGTAAAAGCAGTCTCCTTTACTTTTGTTTTCATTGCCTGTAACTTGGGAGTAATCTATAAGAAATATCTGCCCAAACCATGGTCATGGAAACTTTTGCTGTTTTCTTCTAATAGTTTTATAGTTTCAGTTCTTACATTAAGTTGTCAAGACATTTTGAATTGATTCTTCTATAAAGACCCATTCCCCTATATAGATAATCCTGGTGACCCCTTAAAAAACTGCTAGAGCTGATTGATTAATTCAGGAAGATTGCAAGATAATGAACTTAGAAAAATCAGCAGTGCATGTTGTAATAGAAATGCTCTGTCTGAAAAAGAAATTGAGAAATCACCACTTTAAAAAGTGCCAAAATGATAAAACACTTAGGAGTAAATTTAGTCATAGAAATCAGAGATCTGTCTACTGAAAAATAAAGCACTGGATGAACGAAACAAGCTGACACAAATAAATGAAGAGATATCCTATGCTCATGGATTTGAAGAGTCAACATTATTAAAATGTCCATACTCCACAAAGTGATCTGTTCTTCGGTGTAATCCCTCTCAAAATGTCAGAAATAGAAAAAAGGATCCTAAACTTTATATGGAAATACAAAATATTTCAAATATTCAAAGCAATCTTGACTAGAAACTGTAAAGTTGGGGGCTTCAATCTACTATACTTTCAAATACATTAAAAAATATGGTAACAGGCCGGTGCCACGGCTCAATAGGCTAATCCTCCGCCTGTGGCGCTGGCTCACCAGGTTCTAGTCCTGGTCGGGGCTCCAGATTCTGTCCCGGTTGCTCCTCTTCCAGGCCAGCTCTCTGCTGTGGCCCAGGAGTACAGTGGAGGTGGCCCAAGTGCTTGGGCCCTGCACCAGCATGGGAGACCAGGAAAAGCACCTGGCTCCTGGCTTCAGATCAGTGTGATGTGCCGGCTGCAGCACGCCAGCCGCGGCAGCCATTGGAAGGTGAACCAACGGCAAAGGAAGACCTTTCTCTCTCTCTCTCTCACTGTCCACTCTGCCTGTCAAAAAAAAAAAAAAAAGATATGGTAACAAAACTAGCAAGGTATTGCCACTAACACAGACACATCAGCCATTGGAGTAGACAGCCCAGAAATAAACACATATGTCTACTAACAATTGATGTTTCAAAATGGTGCCAAGCACACATATTGGGGAAAAAACAGTCTCCTTTGCTTTAGTTTTTTAAAAAATCATATTATATCAATTAGTACAGTATGGCACAACAAAAAGTTTGGCTGTAAAGTATCCTCATTTAAGGAAATAATAAGAAAAATGAATTCCAGAAGCAGCCATTAGGTCTAAAGTTGTTCCAAGCCACTGAGCAACCCTGATTTACTTGGTTGCTTTCCTAAGATCATCCCTACTTGGCTCTTCTTGGCTAATAAAATACATAACACTAAAATGAATGCTGAGAAGTGCACTAGAAAGTCAGTTATTAATGTGTGCAATAAATGTTGATTTATTCTCAGTGATGTGTGTATAATCAATGATCTATTTATAAGCTATAAATAATATCTGAACATTTATATGCTTCTAGATCATTTTCAGGGGGTGCTAATTGAGTACCATTCAGTGAGTGCTTTCTTGGTACCAGGCATCTCCTAAGATGGTTTCGTATACTGATTCATTTCATTTGCACAACAAACTTTATAGCAAAATTTATTAGAATTCTCATTCTAAAATTGTAGGATTGTATTTGTTGTTCCATTATATATCTAGTGATGGAGTAGGACTTGAACTCAGGCAGCCTGGCTCCAGGGTCCAATTCCTAACCTTTACTTTCTAATTCCTCTATCACACCTCTATCAGGATTGTTTCTCATTTATGTTCTCTTCTTTGAGCCTTGTAAATGAACCCATGTTTCTCTAGATCAAATATTACTCCTATCAGAGATCTGAATGTCATTGTCACTAATGCCACAGGTACTTGGAACCAAATGCCTCATAACTGACACAGAAATATACTTTCCTGTGTAGTAACGAAACCACAGCACATGTAAAACAAATCACAGGCCAGTGGTGATACTGATTAAATGGGTCTTCATAAAACTCATGGGAAATGCAAATTATGAAAACATTATGCATAGAGTTCAACATTTTTTGAATCTAAATGAACTTGTTTTAATTGCACTTTCCCACAAACTTTCTAAAGTACCCTCATACATGGTATTTAATGGATCATAGAAGAAATCCATCTGGGTCCCTCCATACCACAAACTTGTATTCATTTGCTAGGACTGCAATAACTAGATATCACACACCAGGCATCTTACAAAAACAGAAGTTATTGTCTCCCAGTTCTGGAGCCAGAAGTCACAACGGCAGAGGTGGCTGGTGGCAGCACCTGTTCTAGGTTCTTCTCCCAAGTCCTGATAGTTTCTGGTCTATGACAACAGAACTCCAGCCCTCATATGTTGTTCCCTATTTCACTGCCCAAGTTTGCTTCAGCATGATCACAAGTTAACTAATTATACCACCAAGGACCCTATTATCAGATAGACCACACTCATGGGTATTAAAGGCTATGATTTCCAGTTGAACTATAACATAGTTCTAAGCAATATGTATTGAAAAGGAATAAATACACTTTTATCTCCTGGATGGAGATGAAACCCTGAATGACCAAATGAAGAAGAAGATATTGCCTATTTGATAGCCGCATTGCTCAAGACTGGATGAAGCCTGACTCCAGTGCATGGAATGCAGGTAATAGCACTCGGGTTGGAGCAGGGTGGGGGCATGGACACCTTCCCCTCTTCAGAAATGGCAGTGTTAAATCCTGTCTGTTGTCATCTTGTACAAAATGGGCTGAATATAGAACTGGTTAAAATAATAATCTCAACAATATTTACTCTCTCTAGACTTATGATATTCCTCTCTCTTTAAAGACAGCTCAAATCTCCAGTAGTTGCATTTTGGAGAGAATATCTCCAAGAAAGGATGCAGCTATATTTGAAGTTACTCCAGGGAAATCAATGCAGTTGTTGAGTTAATTACCTGAGGAATTACAAAAGGAAAAATCATCTGTTTTAAAGGTCAGAAAATTGGGTCTCAGAGGAGTCCACTGCATCGTGTAGGAATGCACATTTCCAAAGTAGAATGAGAGTCCAGATCCTGAACCTTGGTTTATAGTAACCTCCACCCTGGAGATTCCTTCTAATGAAGCTGCAGACCGGTGGAACTCTATGCAAAAGGCAGGTTCAAAACCAGAATTAATTCTCTTTATAGCCTCACACCACTTTGTCAGGGACACAGAGAAATGTATGGAAATAAGGAAATGAGCATTGAGAATGCATTGCCAGTTGGTCCATTACCTTGTAGGAGAGGAATGGGAGTTTGCATGATGGGACCTGTAAGGTGGGGATTGTAATCAGCATGCATTCCTGGCTAGCACTTCTATGTGCTTTGCAATACCAAAGAGACAGTTTGAGGGTCTGTGTTGGTTAATGGTGGGCAATGAGTCTTTCTAGACAATAAAATCAAAGTGCAGATTTCAGGTCTTGATATTTTCTTTGCGTTGTATGTAAGCTTCTCTCATTCAGTGCTCTTACATGACACCTATAATTTGGCAGTTACCAAGGTAACAATGTATTTTACAAGTAAAAAATGGGTCCTGGGTTCCTGTTTTTGAGGAGAAAATTGTTTTGTGGAAAGAAAAGTGAAATTAATCTCAGAATGTGTTTCTTTCATTATTAAGAAAAATTAGGTGGCAGATCTGTCATTTAAAATACTTAAAGGTTCAGATTCAGCTTTCCAGAATTTCTAACCATCATAGTTGCATTTCTAGCCAATTCTGAGCTCAATGTTATCCACCCAAAATAGCTTCAATTGATACAGTGCCATTTTATTTACTACATAGTGAAATGTAAGGTTTTTCACACCGTTTCAATCTCTGATGACACATCTTTATATAATGCTTTAAGGATAATAGTCTAACCAGCTTGCAAATAATGAAATATGTTTACCCATGGACATTATGTAATTTATAATAGTGCCAGGATTCACATTTCATTGTAACTTTATAGATAAATTATTTGAATGTTACAGTTTTATATTTAAAACACAGATATAGAAAAATAAAAGAATACAGTATGTCAAGGAGACCCAGGAATTGAAATAAAGAAGCTCTTAATGGAATAAAATCTGAAACTTACCAACAAAATATATGACATAATTTGGGATTTAACCCAAAATATGAAATATATATCTTTAAAATCACTTTCTTTTGATGTTGATAAATGATTGAATAAATACATCAATAAGGACAAATAAATAAAAAAAAACTTTCCTTAAAGAATTTCAAATAATATATGCAGATTTTGTGCTATATCTACACGTTATATGTATGTAAATACTTTCATAGCTCTACATATTGTAGATGTGTGAATGAGCTTAACTAGCCACACCCCTGCCATCCTTGAGTATAGGCTGACTGAGAAAAGGACATGTCAGAGGGAGAAACTTGGCCACGCTGATCTCAGATCAAAGTTCACCTTGTCAGTGGTAACCATGTTATTGGAAAGCACCTTGTCAATATGTGATGAGAGGGATGCTTTACCTGTATGGTCTTCCTTCTCAAATCTACCACCTCATTCTACCAATGAGAAAAGACGTGTCAAATCCAAATCGAAGAACGCATTACAACATACCCAGCCAGTATTCCTCAAAATGATGAAGCTCAAGAAATACAAGGGCCATCTGAGAAACTGTTACTTTTCTGACTAAAAGTGTGCTGCATTCCAGATGGGGCCAAAAAACCAGAAAAGGGGTATTAGGAAAAAAAACCCACAGAAAAAACAGTCAGTGAAATCTAAATAAAGTGTGGAAGTTAGCTTATACAAATGTACCAGATGCTACATACTAGTCCATATTGATTCATATTAATGTATGAAGAAATGCAAAATGAGATTATCAGTTGTAGCAACTGTAGCAAAGTAACATGTTAATAGGTGTTTCCAAGATGGCAGAGTAGGGAGGGAACTTACCACTCTAGTCTAGAAGATAGTTTAAAAAAAGTGAAGAGTGCAATCTCAGGGAAGAAGTAATCAGAAGCAAATGTATGAACTACTGAAATCTGTACAAGACATGAAAATTTCTCCAATGAAATTGAGATTTTAAAGAGAAATCAAAATGAAATGAAAAATTCAATAGAACAAATAAAAAATGCAGTGGAAAGCCTTAACAGAATTAGTAAAGCAGGAGAAAGAATATCAGACTTAGAAGACAAAGCACAGGAGATTATACAGTCAAACCAAAAACAAGAAGAGGAAATTAGAAAACTAAAAAACATTGTTGAGAATCTACAGTATACTATCAAACAACACAACAGATGAGTTCTAGGAGTTCCTGAAGGCGTGAATAGAGAAAATGGATTAGAAGGCCTTTTAAGTGAAATAATAACAGAAAACTTAACTAATTTGGAGAAAGGAAAGGACATGCAAGTACAAGAAGCATGTAGAACTCCTAATAGACATGACTAGCAAAGATCTTTACAAAGGCACATTGTAATCAAGTTCACCACAGTAAAATATAAATAAAAGATTCTAAAATGTGCATGAGAGAAATGCCAGATTAGTTTCAGAGGATCTCCAATTAGACACACAGTGGACTTTGCATCAAAAATACTACAAGCTAGGAGAGAATGGCGAGAAACATTCCAAATATTAAGAGAAAAAAAACTGTCAACCCAGAATACTATACACTGAAAAGCTCTCATTTATGCATGAAGGTTAAATAAATACCTTCCATAACAAACAGAAATTGAAAGAATTTGTCACCACCCTTCCAGCCCTACAAAAGATGCTTAAAGATGTATTGCACACAGAAACACAGAAACATGGTCATCACTATGAAAGAAGGTAAAGAATCTCTCAGTAAAAGTTCAAAGAAAATTCAAAGCAAAAAATAGGGATATTTTTGAAAAAATGACAGAGCAAAGCCATTATTTATCAATAGTCACCTTGAATGTAAATGGTCTCAACTCTACAGTTAAAAGACACAGACTGGCTTAAAAAATAAAATAAAATCCATCTATTTGCTGCCTGCAAGAAACACATTTCACCAACAAAGATGCATGCAGACTGAAAGTGAAGATATTCCATGCCAACAGACCAAAAAAGAACTGATGTAGCAATCCTAATATCAGACAAAATAGACTTTAACACAATAACTGTTAAAAGAGAAAAAGAAGGCTGAAGACAGGAGCCTGTGATCCAGATCTCCCATATGGGTTACAGGGGCCCAACTGCTTGAGCATTTGCTGCTGCCTTCCAGGGTCTCTACTAATTAGATTACTGGAAGCTGTAATCAGAGAGCTGGACTGGAAGAGGGGCAACTGGGACAGAATCCGGCACCCCGACTGGGACTAGAACCCGGTGTGCTGGCGCTGCAGGAGGAGAATATAACTAGTACTGAAACAGTATTTTTACACTTTGTGTTTCTGTGTGGGTGCAAACTGATGAAATCTTTTACTTAGTATATACTGAATCGATCTTCTGTATATAAAGATAATTGAAAATGGAAAAAAAAAGCACTTGGTTTTAAATTGGACATTGCATAGAAAATTAATCAAATTTTAAAAAATATCATGTAGGATCTCTGTCCTTAATGTGCTGTACATTGTGATTTAATGCTATAACTAGTACTCAAACAGTATTTTTCACTTTGTGTTGCTATGTGGGTGCAAACTGTTGAAATCTTTACTTAACATATACTAAACTGATCTTCTGTATATAAAGAGAATTGGAAATGAATCTTGATGTGAATGGAAGGAGAGAGGGAGTGGGAAAGGGGAGGGTTGCGGGTGGGAGGGAAGTTATGGGGGGAGGGAAGCCATTGTAATCCATAAGCTGTACGTTGGAAATTTATATTCATTAAATAAAAGTTTTTTTAAAAATCTTAAAAAACAAAAACAAAAACAAAAAACATTTATATCTGAACCTACCATGAAAGTAAAATCTCTGTTCTAAATTAGATGAAACAGGACACATTCAGAGTGGTATGGCCATTGACTGTAAATTAAACATTCTTATTTTTCTATATTATGTATACATAAATGTATTTTTCTTGTGTCAAATTTGTTCAAAAAGGATTATACTGCATATATACTATCTAGAAACATGACTTTGTTTACATAACAAGAAATGGTGAATTTTATATATTTGCCCTTTTAAGTTTAGAAATCCATAATTAGGATTTAATTTTTGTTTCTCATTATCTAACTGTGGAAGATGACATTTAATTAGTATTAGTTTATCAACTTGATTTGAGGAAAAATTCTAATTAATGTTACAGTGGTTTTCCCTCCTTTGAAAAAATACAAAATGAAATTATGCTCTAAGTGTTTAGAGTTCACAGTATGTAAAAATTTTGTAAATTTATGGTGAAATAAAAATGCATTTGAACTGGTCAATATAAAAAAAAAAGAAGGGCCCTATGTAATGATTAATGGATCAATTCAACAGAAAGATGCAACTATTATAAACATATATGTACCTACTTACATGGCACCTGTCTATTTAAAAGAAATGTTAAAGGATTTAAAGGGAAACATAGACCCCACTGCAATAGTAATGGGGGAGGGGCATCGTGGCTCACTTGGTTAATCTTCCGCCTTTATAAAAAGTGTTATCAAGGTTAGCACGTGGCTCACTATGCTAATCCCTCTGCCTGCGGCACCGGCACTCCAGGTTCTAGTCCCGGTTAGGGCACCGGGTTCTTATCCTGGTTGCTCCTCTTCCAGTCCAGCTCTCTGCTGTGGCCCGGGAGGGCAGTGGAGGATGGCACAAGTGTTTGGGCCCCTGCACCTGCATGGGAGACCTGGAGGAAGCACCTGGCTCCTGGCTTCAGATTGGCATAGCTCTGGCCATAGCAGCCATTTGGTGGGGGGGAGGGGGTGAACCAATGGAAGGAAGATATTTATCTTTGTCTCTCTCTCTCTCACTGTCTAACTCTATCTGTCAAATAAATAAATAAAAATAGTAATGGGGGATTTCAATACCCTACTGTCAGCAATACTCAGATTAACCAGACAGAAAATCAGGAAGGAAATAGCACAATTAATCAACACTATAGACCAAATGGACCTAACAAATATCTACAGGACATTTCATCCTACAGTCACAGAATACACATTCTTCTCACCAGTGCATGGAACTTTCTCTAGGATTGACCACTTACTAGGCCAAAAATAAAGTCCCAGCAAATTAAATTTAAAAAAAAAATCATGAAATCATACCACATATCTTCTTGGACCACAATGGAGTCTAGCTGGAAATAAGCAACTCAGGAATCTCTAGAACATATGCAAACACATGGAAACTCAACAACATGCTCCTGAATGAACAGTGGGTCATAGAAGAAATCAAAAGAGAAATAAAAAAAAAATTCTAGAAACAAATGATGACAACAACACAACATATCAAAACATAGGGAAGACAGAAAAAACAGTGTTAAGAGGAAAGTTTATAGCAATTGGCACCTACATCAAGAAATTGGAAAGACATCAAATAAATGAGCTATCAATGCAACTCAATGATCAAGAAAAACAATAGCAAACCAAACCCAAAACTAGTAGGAGAAAAGAAATAATTAAAATTAGAGAAGAAATAAAATTGAATCAAAAAATTACAAAAGATCAGAAAACGAAGAGCTGGTTTTATGAAAAAAAATAAGCAAAATTTGCACACCATTGGCCCAACCAACCCAAAAATGGGAGAGAAGACCGAAATCAATAAAATTAGAGATGAAAAAGAAATGTAACAACAGACACCATAGAAATAAAAAGGATCATCAGAAATCACTACAAAGAGCTGTCTGCCAACAAACTGGAAAATGTAGAAGAAATTGATAGATTCCTGGACACATACAGCCTATCTAAATTGAGCCATGAAGATATAGAAAACCTAAACAGACTCATAACCAAGATGGAAATTGAATCAGTAATAAAGGCCCTCCCCACAAAGAAAACCTTGGGAATGGATGGCTTCACTGCTGAATTCTGCCAGACATTTAAACAACTAACTCCAATACTTCTCAATTTATTAAAAATAATTGAAAGGGAGAGAATCCTCCTAAATTCTTTCTATGAAGCCAGCATCATCTTAATTACTAAGCCTGGAAAATATGCAACAGAGAAAAATTACATACCAATTTCCCTGATGAACATAGATGAAAAATCTATGTTCTAACAACAGATCAGAAAGATCATCCACCCAGACCAAGTGGAATTTATTCTTGCTATGCAGGGATGGTTCAATATTCACAAATCAATCAATGTGACACATCACATTAATAAACTGCTGAACAAAAAAAAACCATATGATTATCTCAATAGATGCAGAGAAAGCATTTGATAAAATACAACACCCTTTCATGATGAAAACTGTAAGCAAACTGGGTATAGAAGGAACATTCTTCAGCACATTCAGGGCAATTTATGACAAACCCATAGCCAGTCATATTGGATGGGAAAAGTTGGAAGCATTCCCACTGACATCTGGTACCAGACAAGGATGCCCACTCTCACCATTGCTATTCAATATAGTCCTGGAAGTTTTATCCAAGCCATTAGGCAAGAAAAAGAAATTAAAGGGATACAAATTGGGAAGGTGGAAGTCAAACTATCCCTATTTGCAGATGACATGATTCTATATAGAGGGGATCCAAAAGATTCCACTGAGGAGACTATTGAAATATAGAAGAGTTTGGTAAAGTAGCAAGATATAAAGTCAATACACAAAAAATCAACAGCTTTTGTATACGCAGACAATGCAAAGGCTGAAATTGAGCTTCTAAGATCAACCCCATTCACAAAAGCTACAAAAAAAAATCAAATACCTCAGAATAAATTTATTCAAGGATGTCAAAAATCTCTACAATGAGAATTACAAAACATTAAAGAAAGAAATAGAAGAAAATATTAAAAAAATGGAAAAATCTTCCATGTTCATGGATTGGAAGAATCAATATAATCAAAGTGTCCATTCTTCCAAAAGCAATTTACAGATTCAATATGATACCATTCAAAATACCAAAGACATTCTTCTCAGATATAGACAAATGATGCTGAAATACATATGAGCACACAGAGACCTCAAATAGCTAAAGCAATCTTATACAACATAAACAAAGCAGGAGACATCACAATATCGGATTACAAGACATACTACAAGGCAGTTAGAATCAAAATAACATGGATAGATGGATAGACCAATGGAACAGAATAGAAATGCCAGAAATCAATGCAAACATCTACAACCAGCTTATATTTGACCAAGGATCTAAAAGCAACACCTGGAGCGAGGAGAGTCTCTTCAATGAATGGTGCTGGGAAAACTGAATTTCCACATGAATAAGTATAAAGCAAGAATCCTGCCTTACACCTTACATAAAAATCCACCCAATATGGATTGCATTTAATTTCAATGAGTCAGTTAAGTAAGACTTTTTAGCTCTATTTTGTCTCTTCAATCATTAAAATTTCTTTGTTCTTTATGTTGGTATGAAGTTAATTTTATTAGAATACATAAGGGGACAGCACTATAGTGTAACAGGTAAAGCTGCCGCCTGCAGTACAGGCATCCCATATGGGTACTAGTTCAAATAACAGCTGCTCTACTTCTGATCCAACTCTCTGCTATGGCCTGGGAAAGCAGTAGAAGATGGCCAAAGTCTTTGGGCCCCTGAACATGTATGGGAGACCTGGAAGGAGCTCGAAGTTCCTGGCTTTAGATCCACACAGCTGTTGCAGTTGCAGCTATTTGGGGAGTGAACTAGTGGATGGAAGAACCCCTTTACCCGTCTCTGCCTCTCTGTAGCTCTGGCTTTCAAATAAATAAAAAATAAATCTCAAAAAAAAAGAATTCATAAAATATGCTTATAACATCTTAGCAATCTAACAAGGGGAAGTTCACACACCATCAGCACAAAGAAATATAGTTACAGAATTTTGAAGACTTTTGTTATACTGCTGTAAACGTAAATATAACATTTTGTGTGTAATACGTTAAAAATATCTTCATTATATTTAGGAAATAGTGCATGGCAGTTGATAAATCTGACGTCAGAAGGTAGCATTGTGGTGCAGTGGATTAAGCTGCTGTTTGCAAGGCCAGCATCTCATATCAGAGCCCTAGTTAGAGCCCTGGTTGCTCCACTTCTTAGACAGCTTCCTGTTTATGAGCATGGCAAGTCAGTGGAGGATGGTGCAAGTGCCTGGACTCCTGCCACATATGTGGGAGGCCTTGATGGAGTTCCTACATCATGGCTTCTGCCTGGCTGAGCCCAGGTTGTTTGGCCTGTTGAGGAAAGAATCAGAAGATGGAAGATCTCTCTTTCACTCTCCGTATCTCCCTCTCTCTCTATCACTCTGCCTTTCAAATAAAATAATAGCTAAATCTTTTCAAAGGAAAGAAATCAGCCTAGGCTTCACTCAGTTCTTAGGTTTTCCCCTTTGAACCAATGTATTAACGTCAGAATCTTTGAGATGTCATGTGTGAAATGAGGCTCTTAATATTTGCTCTGCCTTCTCATGTGGATATTTTGAAGATCACCATAAATAATGAGTGTGGAAATCCACCAAGTGTTATTCTCCCATATGATACTGTTTTTCTATTAAGTGCAAAGCATCAGAGGAAACTTAGTGAAATCTCAGATCTTTTTACTACACCATACTCCCTGCCAAACTACATAAGCAAAGTCTGTTTTTCAATAGGTGGGAGTTGGAGTGATATAAAGACAAATGTGAATAAATTCAGATACGAGAAACTACCAACCTTGATGTCATACATATGAACGCACTAGGGATAAAAGCCCCATCACTCTTTGTCATGCAAGCAAAGCAAGCCTTGAGCCCCCATGGAGTGAAGAAATATAACTTTTCCCAGAGCCTGGCATGAGGATTCCAAGACATCCCTTCAACCACCCGAACCACCAGGCACAGGTGGCTCAACTGATGGAGTTTTTGTTAACGTCGGGTCCGCAATTCTAGCCCACATCAGGAAAATGGAGCTAGCTATTGCATGCCATTGGCTTTAAAAAGATTCTTGGAACTGGTGCTGTGCGTAGTAGGCTAAGCTTCTGCCTGCAGCACTGGCATCCCATATGGAAGCCAGTTCTTGTCCCGGCTGCTCTTCTTCTTATCCAACTCTTTGTTGATGGCCTGAGAAAGCAATAGAGAATGTCCCAAGTTCTTGGGTCCCTGCACCCCTGTGGTAAACCGGAAGAAACTCCTGGCTCCTGGCTTCAGATTGGCCCAGCCTTGACCATTGTGACCATTTGAAGAGTAAACCAGTAGATGGAAGAACTTTCTGTCTCTCCCTCTCTCTATGAGTCTGCTTCTCAAATAAATATTTTTTAAAAAAATCTTTAAAAATATTTCTTTATGTATTTGTTTGAAATGCAGAGTGACAGAAAAAGAGGAGGAATCAGTCAGAGATCTTCCATCCCCTGGTTTACTCCCCGAATAGTCACAATAGCTGGTGCAGGGCCAGGCCGAAGTTCAGAGCCAAGAGCCGAGGTCTCCCATGTGGTGGCAGGAACCTGCTCGGTCATCACTCACTGCCTCCCAGGCACATTAGCAGGAAGCTGGAGTTGGAAGTGGAGTAGCTGGGACTCGAATTGACACTCTGACATGGGAGGCCAGGCTCCCAAAGTGGTGGCTTAACCTGCAGTGCCACTATGTTCACAAACAAAATTGTCCTCTCGTTCTTAGTGTTTTTCTTTACAGATATCCAATCACCACCTGTAGCCCTCAGAATGGGCAAGGGAAAGCAGAGGGAAGAGCTTGCTGTCAGCACCGTCTTATCGTCACTTTTATAAAATGTACAGTGGGCTAAAATACTCAACTGCCTTTCTATGCTGTTGCTTCTGTTTTGAGAAGTGCAGTCACTCACTTTTTCCACATATGTGAGAGTATTTCCAAAAGCTCTTGGAAAATGAATTTAAAAGATAAGGTATAGGTGCCACAAATACTGAAATCCATGTATATGAGGGATCTTCAAGTAATGCCTGCAAATTCATATTGTAAAAACCTATGCATGGATTTTGAATATTTTTTGGCACTAGAGCAAATTTGCATTTTAATTACATTTTCCACAAACTTTTTGAAATACCCTGATATTCTTGATGGACTTTTGTGGAACAAGGACATAAGAATTTATTTCCTCTGAATAAATTCATTTTGGCTGTAGATTCATATACTGTATCCTCTCTATTCCACACCTTTTTTCCTAACATTTTTGGTGCCCTGTGTGAGGAGGCATCAATCTGCAACTCTTTCCTAACAGACTTAGCCAATCATGATGGCCAAGGTTGAGAATATGAAGTACAGAAGACATTGTGTTCTCAAGGCAATCACTTTTCCTGGAGGAGGTCAGACAGGTTAACAGGCACTGTTATCATCTGCTAAAGTGTTAGAGGGAAGCAGCCACACTAAGGACCACCAACGGCCAAAAAAAGCTTCACAGTAAAAGTGATACTTGAACCAAATCTGTCAGAAAAGCACACATTTGGCTATGGTCAAGGTATACAATGGAAAGTGTGGAAGAGGACAATGTCTTTAGAAATAAAACTTATGGAGAAATATGATTAATTTAGGGAACAGTAAGTTCCCTAATTATGGAGTGTGCCTGGAATTTCTGTAAATGAGTGCCCCAAAATGGATGGCATAGAACATCAGAAACGAGTTGTGTAAGACATTGGTAGTGTTGGTTCCTTCTGAGAGACATATGGGATAATCAGTTCTGTGCACACCATTGCAACTCAGCTTGGCATGCTTCCATGTACAGGTGCATCATGGCAACCCCTGCATTCATGTTCACATGGTGTTTGCTTGCATGTAGGTCTCTGCATCGAAAGCTCCCCTTTGTATAAGGATATCAATCACATACCTTAATTCACTTATTTTAACTTAGCTCCAGCAATATGTGAACTCGGGGGGGGGGGGGGGGCACTAGGCTCTCATACAGCTTTGGGCAGGGGTCATAATTAAACTCATTATGTATGAGTATAGCTAGAATCCAGGATGCATTTGAAGATGGAAAGGGAAAAGGGGAAATAGATCATGGATCCACAAGTAGTCCTAGTTTAAATAAAGAAAATGACTTATTAAGTAAAAAAAAAAAATGCTTATTCCAGACACAGAATTTTAATTGAAATGTCCCAACTCACCAAAAAAGAAAAAAAAAAAAAAAGAGAAGACCCAAATCAATAAAACCAGAGATTAAAAAAAAAAGTAACAACAGATACTACAGAAGTAATGAGAATCATTAGGAATTACTACAAGCAGCTATACACCAACAAATTGGAAAATTGGAAGAAATGGATAGGTTCCTGGAAACAAACAATCTACCAAAATTGAATCTTAAAGACAGAAAATCCTAAACAGACAAGTAACCTAGAAGAAGCAACACAAACCCTCCCAGCAGGGAAAAACCCAGGATTGTGTGGTTTCATGGATGAATTCTACCAGATTTTTCACGAACTAATTCCAATTATTCTCAAACTATTGAACATAATTTAAAGGTAGGGAATCCTCTCAAGCTCCTTCTATGAGGTCCATATCATCTTACTTCCAAAACCAGAAAAAGATAGAACCTAGAAAGAAAACTATAGACTAAAATCTGTAATGAACAGAGATGCAAAAATCCTCAACAAAATACTAGCTAATTGAATTCAACAACACATCAGAAAGATAATTCACCCAGAGCAAATAGGGTTTATCCCTAGTATGCAGAAATGGTTCAACATTCACAAATCAATAAATGTGACACATCACATTAAAAAAACTGAAGAACAAAAATCATATCATCTCAATAGATAAGCATTTGATAAAAGATAACATCCTTTCAAGATGAGCACCTTAAGCAAAATGGGTATACAAGCAACATTCCTAAACAAAATCAAGGCAATTAGGAATTAAAAAAAAACCATGGTTAGCATCTTATTGAATGGGCAAAAACTGAAACCATTCCCACTAAGATCCAGAACCAGAAAAGAATGCTCAATCTTACCACTACTATTCAATAGAGTTCTGGAAGTTTTTTGTTGTTGTTGTTGTTTTTTTTTTTTTTTTTTTTTTTTTTTTTTTAATTTTGACAGGCAGAGTGGACAGTGAGAGAGAGAGAGAGACAGAGAGAAAGGTCTTCCTTTTGCCGTTGGTTCACCCTCCAATGGCCACTGCGGCCGGCGCGCTGATCTGAAGGCAGGAGCCAGGTGCTTATCCTGGTCTCCCATGGGGTGCAGGGCCCAGGGACTTGGGCCATCCTCCACTGCACTCCCGGGCCATAGCAGAGAGCTGGCCTGGAAGAGGGGCAACCGGGACAGAATCCGGCACCCCGACTGGGACTAGAACCCGGTGTGCCGGTGCTGCTACGCGGAGGATTAGCCTGTTGAGCCACAGCACTGGCCAGTTCTGGAAGTTTTAACCAGAGCCATTAGGCAATAAAAGAAATCAAACAGATATAAGTTAGAAAGGAGGAAATGAAATTATCCTTGTTTGTAGATGACATGATTCTATATATAGGGGAACCAAAAGACACCATTAAGAGACTAATGGAACTCAAAAGAGTTTGGTTAAGTGGCAGGATACAGAATTAACACACAAATATCCATAGCCTTTGTATACACAGACCATGCTATGGCTGAGAAATAACTTGTAAGATCAGTCCCATTCATAATATTTACAAAAAATTAGGTATCTTAGCATGAAGTTAGCCAAGGATGCGAAAAGAGCTATAAGATACTATTTGCTGAACTCCTTACATATGTAGGATTAATCTTATGAGTATAAAGTAAACTAAAAGAAAGTAGATTATTGTAAAAATTAAAATGGGAATGAAAGGAAGGAGGATGAAGGATGGAAGCATGGGTGGGAGGGAGGGCAGGTGGGGATGTATCACTGTGTTCCTAAATCTATATACATGAAATACATGAAACAGATATGCCTTAAATAAAAGAAAAAAAGAAAAAACTCAAATTAATTAACTATTTTTTAAAAAAATGAATGTCTGAAGGATAGAGATCAGTACTCAAGAGGAAAGTTATTTTAGAATATTTATTTATTTTTTGAAAGAGTTCCATGTAGGGGGCAGGGATTAAAAAATAGAGAAAAAAAAATCTTTCATCTGGTGGGTCACTCCCAAAAATGGCTGTAGCAGCCATGGTTGAGCCAAGGCAAAGCCAGGGACTAGGAACTCCATTCAGGCCACCTACATGGGTGGGAGGGGCCCACACACATGGACCATCTTCTCTTGCCTTTCAGGAGCATTAGTGGGGAGCTGGATGGGAAGTGGACCAGCTGAGACTCCAACTGCCATTTGGATATGGGATGTCAGAATGGCAAGCGAGCTTAACACCTGTGCTAAAATGTGATTTCCTTAGAAGAAAAATTAAACTTTTCTATCATACTATTATACTTATAAATGAGAATGCTAGAAGTGCTGACACTGATAAAGTAAATTAAATTATTAAACTATTAAAATATAATTGACATGAATCCTGGAGTTTGAAAGTGTATTTTCTATTCTTTCAATGTAGCTGCATGTATTCTTAAGCTTAAACCATTTTAGTTAGCAGTTTATCTGGGAGAAGCATTCTTCCTTAACCTCGGCTTTTTCTCCTGCTTTGTAACCTGTTTCTGACTTGACTGTCAGCATCAGCTAACCTATGATGTTTAAGTTCTGTTCCTCCAGCAGTATGACCTATAGCCTATATTGCATCTTCCTTGAAATACTGGAAGATGGTTTCATTTTCACTTCTCTACCTTGGAGAAACCTTGCTAAAATATCAGTCTTCAGATGGACATTTGACCTGGTGGTTAACACACCACTTGGGATGCCCATATGTCATATCAGTGTGCCTGGTTCAAGTCTCAGCTGTGTCCTTCTTCTGCTGATGCACACACTGGAATGCAGCTGGTAGGGGCTCAAGTTGTTGTGCCTCTGACACCCAAGTGAGAGACTCAGATTGAATACCCAGCTCCCAGTTCCAATTCTGCCCTGCATTAGCTGTTGTGGGCATCTGGGGAGTGAATCACTGGATGTGACTGATTTCTCTCTCTCTCTCTCTCCCCTTCCTTATAATAAATGAATGAATAAATAAATAAGATAAAATATCATAGTTTTCTCAGTATGTCTTCTCCACTGCTACCTCTTGAATGTATTAAAGCTTCACCAAAAATGGGGGCTTTGCTGGTTTCTACCTCTCTACTTCCAGTTTGTATATCTTCAGTTAAAACTTGTGAGTTGACAAGTGATCTGCTTTATTACCTCTTGTTTTACAAAAACAAAGGCTCACTTACCTTCAGCAGCTCTAACTCTTGGTTGCTAACCTTGCATTTGTCTTACTTCCTCTCAGCACTTGTGGTCTTTACCAGACAGCTGACCCCACCCTCTGTTGCTCTCTGTCTCCACTGGTTCCTTGTGAGCAACCATCAATATATTCATAATGAGCAATCCCTTCCTCCACTTTCTCATCTCCCTTGGCTGATTCTTAGCTTACTGGGGTCTGAATTCTAGACCTACCACTCCTTTGACCCCTGCTTGCAAATCCAGTGATATTTTGCGCTTTCACCACCTCAGTTGAGTGTTCAGTGGGAGTCTTCTATGCCCTTCTTTAAAAACTGCCTGCTGGTCTCTGATGATCTTACATCTTTGACTCTTGGGTTTCAACCTAGTTTACTAGCAGTCTTTTATTTTATCTGGAGATCATGGAGTTGCATCTTAGGGTATTATTTATTGTCCCATTATGGATCTATCCACAGCTCAAATACAGTTGATATTTGCACGACACACATAACAGCAAGGTCAACCCAGGTATTTTCTGATTCCTGGGACTCTGGTTCCTGATACACATGTCCAGCTACTTTCTGAGTAGCTTCCTCGTGACCTACCCCAAGGGCTCTAACACAACCTTCCCAAAGTGGAACTGTACAGCATCACCTACACACAAACCAGAGATCTGGGCATCTTATCACACATGGCTCAGTCCCTCCCACTCTTATGTTTAAATAATAACTGAGTCCTTATATATATTAAATATTTATTTTACCTCTCCACTGTCATGTATACTGCTGTGATTAAATATACTTGTGACTTTCAAACAGACTTTTGTATTGTATATTTCTTAAATGTTTAAAAAGAAGTTAATTTTTCCTTCATGCCCAATCTCCTTAGAATGATATTGGACGGCTTCTTCCTCAAGTTTGGCCATGGTCTAGCGTGATTTTTGTGGGTTTTTGTTTTTGTTTTTTTGTTGTTATGGTGAGTCATAGACACACTGGAGGCTCCTTGATGAAAGGTGCAGATTGTTTCTTTAGAAATGGCACATTTGCCCACACACTCAAGCTCACACGTTGTGGTGATATCAGGGTTGGTGGACAGCCTGAGCTCTGCCCATGAATTCCATGATTTAACCCAGCTCTTTCCACACGGTTCTCCAACACCTCGGCAAGCCACCCCTGTACTTGTAGCTTCCCTTAAATGCCATGGTGTTTCTTGCTTTCTGATGCCACGTCACACAAGCCTTGCAAATCTCATTCAATTGTAACAGAACTTCCACTCAACTCCTGCCTGTTAGCCTAAGATCACCTCTTAGTTTTTCCTCATTCTTTCCCTGCGCTTATAGATCTTTGTTATTTCTCTGCCTTCTGATCCTGGTGTGTATGACTTCTGCCTTATTATTATATAATGACTCATGGTTAAGAGTGTAATTAAAGATTAAAGAGCCTGGTAATTGGAATGAAATGCATTTGGACACACGATAGAAACGGTTATATCTGATAAACAATTTGAAGACCTTGACTGAGGTACTCAGAGTTACTCTGAGTTTGAGGAAGGAGAAATTTCATATAAGGATTCGTACCAGAGGTGGCATTTGGATTGGCTTGAAAGGACACAGAGGATTTGGGAATGCAAAGAGTAGAGGTAGAATAGAAGGTGAATGAGAATTCTGGACCACATTTACTCAGCTGCTTCCAGTTATAAAAATTAAGACCTTGATTCTGTCAGGAATCTTTTGATAACATTGTATCTTACAAAAAACCTCCACTTGTGATTTTTGTGAATTATTCCCTGACCTGAACTTATAGTTCTCAATCCAAATACCCCTTAACTTAAAAATGTTTTGTCATAGGCCCTATATGTGTCCCAAGCCACATTCCTTATTAACCTATCGTACGATAATTGTCTTTAAATGGTGAGAAAAAAAAGCAAAGCAAAACAAATCATAGCACAGGTCTTTGCAGAACTGAAAGAATGCTGGATTGCAAAAAGCTTTCCCCTCACCACTGATGTGAGGCAACGGGAAGCTAAAGAAGTATAAGAACTCTGCTACTATTACAAGTGTAGCCTGTCACGGCAGAAGTGCTCACAGTGCAATCTACACTAATAGCCCAGAACTATTCTGCTGGTCACTGATCTACTCCACTGCTGAATAATCCAATAATCCGCTAGTAAATAACAAAGCTGAAGGCCTTGGGGTGAGAGTTGAGCTTTCCCTGACTTACATTTACAAGAGAAAACTAACAGGGTTTATGTAAACATCCAATTGGAGATGCGTGATCTTTGCCAAAACACTTGAAAAGACATGTTGTTCTTTTGAGAGCTAATGCTTTATCATAAATGTAGAAATAAAATGCTAATATTTAGAAGAAATGTTTTAAAAGTACCTAGTCTTTTAGAAATAAGGACCGTACAAAATTAAAAATGTCAAGCAGAAGTCGGATTCCTTTGACTTTGACCTGGTTGCTGAATTTTTCATTTAATAAAATGTTTCCTTCCAACATGAAACCACTCTTGGGGATCAAAGTGATTAGCAGGACACAGCAGAGCATGCTTGTTAGTAGATTCTGACCAATCTGTGGCTTAAGCATAAGTTGTTTTTCCAAGGTGGAGGCATTTCCGGCTGTGCGGAAATATGGATCTTTAAAATTAGTTTCCACTAAGGCACTACAGCCTACCACCTTCCGTATTAGCTGCAGGAGTGAAGAAGTAAAGTTCCTTAGTCCTCCCTTATATGACATTACTTCCTATTTTTATTTAGTTGCATTATTGAAAATGCCAGATAATAACAGAAAATTTGGGAGGTCAGAGATATAAAGGAAATACTCTTACATTTTTTTTTACTTAAATAAAATAAATATTGTGTGTATATATTAAAAAAAAACACCTTCTTTACTTCCAGGAAATATATCCAACCTTTTCAAGATGAAGGGAATAATACACAACATATGATAGTGTAGGTAGATAATATTAAATACAAAATCCAGTACATCTGCAGCTTTATCACCACATGGAAAATTAATATTTCAAAATCAAATAGGTAATAAAATGCACAGAATAAGGTGTATGCATTGGAGAAATATATACTCAGAAGGTTGAACTGCCAATAATAGAAAAATATTTATGTTGGGAAAGCATATACACAAATTAAATTGTTGCAAAATTTTTATCTTGCAGATTTTCTACTGTCCTCTGGCACTCTTCATACCACCTTCAGTGTATGCTGTGCATCTCCAGTTCAATCTCCTCTACCAATTTTGGATCCACACAGAGGTAAGCCTTTTTGTTTTTTTTTTTAAAGTTTGTACCTAAATAGCCTGAAGCAATGTCCTGGAAGTCTACTAGCGGCTGATTTATTGTGTAAGAAAAATCTTTGTGTGCTTTCTTTAAGGAGAAACATCTGTTCATTTTTATCCTTTTTTTCTGAATATATATTGCAAAGTTTATAAGAACCAATGAGGCCAGTTGGTCTCAATTAAATAAAACAATTTTTGAGCTATGAAGTACCAAAACATTTTAATACTATGTTCAATAGCATATCTTCCTGTATTACAGTTTATTAAACATCACTTCCTAGGACATGTTGAAATTCATTTCCATCTAAAGATAGAAATCTTATACATATGTATCAGTGAGAACTCTCTGAAAACTCCTTGAAAAATTTGTTTACAGAAATTAGTAAAATATTTTCTTTGATTGGAAACCTTGCTTTCATTATAGAGTTTAGGTTTTATGTAAGGTGTTCAAGATGCTATTAGGATTTCTTTCAGAAAATAGCACCTATATAATTTCATGGGTCAGTGACATCTCAAATTCTCAGATTCTGCATGCTTTGCAGTAAGCGACTGATGGTTTTATGTACTATTGTACTAGCTTTGTTGTTAACTATTAAAAACCACAGAACCAGAAAAATTCTGCCTTGCACACATGAGAACCCTTTCAAGACTCTGGTATTTACTGAAACCTTTTGAAGTTCCTATAGGAAGCACATTGACGGATGTTGCAGCTAGTTGAACAATACCACAAATCACAGTTGCCATTGGACACCAAATCCTGATGCAACAAAGTGCATTTATTTCATTAATCTGCAGTATTTCATGCTACTGACTTACCTGGAATAAAGAGACTGTTGCCCTGACTTTGGATGTATGGGGCATTCTGTGAAGATCTGCTGTGAAATACTATCATATTTTATGATAGCTGGCATGCATCAAACAGTCAGTACAACAACCATCAGAAGGAACTGTTGAGGCCAGTTCTGACTCGAGAGGTCAGAGACCAAATTTGTTTAAATCAGTAGAGGGAAGCTTTCTGGTGATTTACACAGAGGGGTTACATTTTTATAGTGGCACAGCCCCAGGGTCATGCCACGTGTGGCTCAGGTGTCACTCTCCATGCAGAACAATGGTGTCTAAGTAACTTCTGCCTTTTCCTGTGAACCTCTGAGACTAAGTCCCATCTCCTGAGCCGGGGGGGGGGGGGTGTGTGTGTGGGGGGGGGTGGCTGCGCCCTTTTAAATTCACACCACCAGTGGCTTTATTGTCAGTTCAAAAGCAAAGCATTAGTCCTCTGGCCTGTGTGACACCTCATGCATTTGAAATTACAAAGCCACTTCAAAAAGTGTGTGGGGCCGGTGCCGCGGCTCACTAGGCTAATCCTCCGCCTTGTGGCGCCGGCACACCGGGTTCTAGTTCCGGTCGGGGCACCGGATTCTGTCCCGGTTCCCCTCTTCCAGGCCAGCCCTCTGCTATGGCCCGGGAGTGCAGTGGAGGATGGCCCAGGTACTTGGGCCCTGCACCACATGGGAGACCAGGAGAAGCACCTGGCTCCTGCCATCAGTTCAGCGCGGTGCGCCGGCCGCAGCAGCCACTGGAGGGTGAACCAATGGCAAAAAGGAAGACATTTCTCTTTTCCCTCTGTCTGTCTCTCTCTCTCTGTCCACTCTGCCTGTCAAAAAAAAAAAAAGTGTGTGGAAACATGGAATTAAAAGATAAGTTTATTGTTGTGCAAAAAAAAAAAAAGAAAAAAGAAATCCATGATTCATTTTTTTCATAGTATACATTTCCATGGACTTTTTTTTTTTTTAATTTGACAGGTAGAGTTATAGAATCTAGAGAGAGTCTCTCTCTATAGAGAGAGAGACAGAGAGAAAGGTCTTCCTTTCCGTTGGTTCACTCCCCAAATGGCCACTACAGGCAACGCTGCGCCAATCTGAAGCCAGGAGCCAGGTGCTTCTTCCAGGTCTCCCACATGGGTGCAGGGGCCCAAGCACTTGGACCATCCTCCACTGCCCTCCCAGGCCACAGCAGAGAGCTGGTCTGGAAGAGGAGCAACCGGGACTAGAACCCGGTGCCCACAGGTGGAGGATTAGCCAAGTGAGCCACGGTGCTGGCCCCTCCACAGACTTTTTGAAGATCTTAGTATGCATAGATTTAAAAAAATGTTTTCAGTGCCGGCACTGTGGTGTAGTAAGCTAAGCCTCTGGCCGTGGTGCTGGCATCTCATATGGGTTCATGTTGGAGTCTTGGATGCTCTTTCCGATCCCTAGTCCTATATACAGCTATAGTCAGTTATTGGGAACTATCATCACCCCACCCATTATGAGAATTAGAATGCAAAGAAAACTTCTGATGACTCTCATCCTTCAGCCAAGCATATTCACGTCAGTTGAGTGGCACAGGTGCAGGAACACATCTTGGATTTTCTTGCACACCTGTGTAATTGCACTGGTTTACTGTATTCCATGCACAGCCATTTGTTTACAAATAGTGATTTTTCTAGAAGGAGGCCTGAGAGATGTGTAGCAGTATCTGCTGTCAGAGAGGGGGCACCAGGAGGAGAGAATTGCAATGAGGAGAGGACTCAAGTATTTTTTAAATATTATTTTTATGATGTGCTTGCCTTGCTTTTTCAATTAAATGTTAACACACAGATTAAGAATTGAAAAATAAAAAAGCCTGAGGATAATAACATTGAGCCTAGAAACAGCCCACTTGACTGCTATAAAATGTGTTAACCCCCTTAAGCCACTTGCACACACTTTAAGATCGGCATCATACTTGGCACTGCCCCCACAGAAAGACTGTATTAGCTATGGATACAACAGGGCTGGCCAAAGAGCCTGGCTCAGACATGAAGGTTTGATTCATTTTTTTTTACAGATTTGATTTCTTTATTTGAGAAATAGAATTACAGACAGAGAGAAGCAGAGGCAGAGAGGGCAAGGTCTTGCATCTGCTGGTTCACTCCCCAAATGGCTGCAATGGCCAGAGCTGGGCCAGTACTAAGCCAAGAGCCCGCAGCTTCCTCAAATTCTCCAAGGTGTAAGGGCCCAAGCACTTGGGACATCCTCCACTGCTTTCCTGGGCCATAGCAGAGAGCTGGATCGGAAGTAAAACAGACACACAGCCCCACCCTTATGGGATGCCAGGGCCACAGGCAGAGGCTTATCTTACTAGGCCACAGCGCCAGCTCTAAAGGTTTGATTTTTAGGGTGATTTGACTTCTAGACTAATTCTCATTATAAAGGAAATCTGGTTTTAAGGGGTCAAGGTCACCCAAAAATCAAGAAAAGTTGATTCTCTTAAAATCAATTGAGTTAGGATGGAAGGAGGAAAGAAAAACCTAAAAATGCTTTTGGAAGAGGGCATACGAGAGGAAAAAATAACTTGTAAAGTAAATTGAATAGTTTATTGAAATTTTGTTTGCTTTTGAGCTATTTTGATGAAAAAATAACAGTCTCTTCCTGACCTCTTTTTCGAAGTTATAGAGCATTTGGCTTGAAACTGTATTCTGTTACTTAAATTTTATGACCGCATTTCTGCTTGTTTATTGTTCTTTGACCTAAAGTGTCCACAGCACATATTCAAGTTTAATGATTACAATAAGAAAACCTTTTTATTTAATGCATGCTGTTAACTTCGTAACTGCAGGATGTTGTAGTTTTTGAAATATTAGGTGTTACTTTGGAGTTAGCTGAGCTGATGTAGTCGAGTAGTAGCAATAACATTATCCATGACCTGGGATTTTTCTTAAATTTTATATCATATCATTCATACACATATCACATGGTATTTGAATAAAAAAATGTTGCAACAGTGAAATAAATTCATTCATTGATATTGAAGATTTGAAACACCGGAGCCAATGATTTGTAGAATGCCAACCTGAAATTCCTAAGAGAAACAATGTGCAGATATGATGAATATCATGGCTGCTCTGGTAACACACTGGGATACACTCTGTGCTAATATTTACACATTGTGGTGTTTTATATGTTCAGATATGCATAAGATACCCATAGATGCAATGTCCTCCAGAGAAGGGTCCACGGGGAGGCTGAGAGGCAAGGAAAGGCGTGAGACATTTGCACCAACTGTGTTCATTCTAATGTGGATGAAGAATAATCTCCATGTCCTGCTATTTCCCTAATACTGAATGACTCTGGAAGCTTTTCCTACATTTACTAGAATTTGGTGTATTTATTTTAATGAACTGTCTGTTTAACATGTTGCTTAGTTTTTAGTTGCATGGTTTGCCTAATTGATCTGTTGGAATTACTTATAGGTTCTGGACACAAGTCCTTAGTGAGATACTTGTATTTTAAAATATTTCCTCAACATGTAGGAGTCTATTCATTTTCTACACTATGATTGATGATGTGTAAAAATACTGAATTTTGAAGAAGTTTATCATTTCCTTTTTAATGGTTCGTTTTCTTGCAATATTCTTTTTAAGAGGTCACTGTGACAAACTCTGAAAGGTATTCCCCAAGGGTTCCTTTTGGAACTTTGCAGTTTTAACTTTGGGCTTTAGGTGTGAGATATTCTTGAATTAACTTTTATGTACGGTGTGTGGTAGGGATCAAGATTCATCATCAATATGCACAAATTCACTCATTGTGAAGACTTTCCTTATCCATTAGATGGCCTTGATGCTTTTGTTGAGAAGAACTTGACAGTATATGGTCAGGTCTATTTTTACTCTTCTGCTCTCTTCTTCCATTGATAGATTTCTCTTCCTATACTAATCTTTCACTTTACTGATTGCTATAGCTTTCGAGGAAAAGATGTTTCTATAATTTGTAGGGTTTTTTTTTTTCAAACTTCTCTAGGATTTTTTTCTTGCTTAATTTTGTGGTTTTGAACAAAAGTAGTTCTATTTCTTTCCTATACTTATGTCATTTATTTGTTTTTCTTGCTTTGTTCCTCTGGCAAGAGGCTAATACACAAAACACAAAGAAGTGGTTAGAGAAAGATGCTGGCATCCTCTACTAAACGTGTTTCTCATTTTCTCTCCTCCCCACCCCCAGATATAGTGTGCGTATGTGTGTGTGTGTGTGTGTGTGTATATATACACAGGCACACACCTGCTAGTGGTTGCTCTAAGGTTAAGTATACATTCTACCTGGAATTAACATAAATAATATTTATTATAAATTTAATAATCTTATGGCAGTATACTTTAATTGATGCTTTCCCAACCTAGGCTCGTGTTCTTACATGGGATAATCCTTCACAAGATATAAATCTCATATTACTTTTATTATTCTGAATTTAATCAGTCACATTTTTTTAAAGAAATCAAGAAAATAAAAGAAGTACACTTCTATATTCTCCTTATACACTACTACTCTTCACTCTTTCTTTTAATCCAAATTCCATCTGTTATCATTTACTTTCACTCTGAAGAGTTGAGCATCTCCTGTAAGGCAGATCTATAGTAACAAATTCCTCCAGTTTTCAGGTATCTTAAGATGTCTTTATTTTCCTTTCATTTTTGAAGGATATTTTCATGGATGTAAGAATTTTAATTGATATTTTTGTTACATTCTTTCAGCATGTAAAAGCAGTTTACTTTATTTAGACTTTTATAGTTTCATAGAATTCAGTTGATGCTCTTACCACTATTTTTCTATATGTAATATGTTTTTTTCCTCCTAAATGTTTACAGGATTTTTCTCTTTATTTTGGCTTTGGTACTTGACTATGATTACTATATATGCTTTTCCTTTCTATTAATCTGAACTAAGATTTGTGGTTATGCACATTTTATTATTTTTACATTTTTTTTTATTACTTGAAAACAGGGGAGGGGCAGGAGAGAGAAAGAGACCTTTCTCAGTTGATTCAGTCCCCAAATGTCCACAACATCCAGGTCTCTCATATGGGCAGCAGGAAACCAAGTACTTGAGCCAACACTAGCTGTCTCTCAGAGTGCACATTAGCAGGTAGCTAAAATCTGGTGCAGAACTGGGGCGCAAATCCATACAATCAGATATGGAGTTTGGGCATCCTGAGCAACCTCTTACTCATGGGCCATGTGCCAGCCATTGTTATTTTTAAAAAATATACTTATTTATTTATTTATTTATTTGAAAGTCAGAGTTACACACAGAGAGAAGGAGAGGCAGAGAGAGAGAGAGAGAGAGAGAGAGAGAGAGAGAGAACTTCCATCCACTGGTTTACTCCCCAATTGGCTGCAACAGCTGGAGCTGCGCTGATTCGAAGCCAGGAGCCAGGAGCCTCCTCCGGGTCTCCCACGAAGGTGTAGGGACCCAAGAACTTGGATCATCTTCCTCTGCTTTCCCAGGCCATAGCAGAGAGTTGGATTAGAAGTGGAGCAGCTGGAACTTGAACCTGCGCCCATACGGGATGGAGGTGCTATAGGCGGTAGCTTTATCCGCTATGCCATAGCACTGGTCCCCTAGCCATTGTTATTTTTAAAATCCAATTTGAAGCATAAAAACTTGGCTGTTATTTCCTTAAATGTATTTCTATCTCTTTTTTCCTCATCTCTTGAGGCATCAATAACACATGTAATATATTTCTTGATAGTGCATCAGAAGTAGCACTCTATTATTTTTACTTTCTCTCTTGTTAAGTCTTATCAACTTCTGTTAACAGATCCTCAACTTTATTTACCCTTTTTTTTTTTTTGACAGGCAGAGTGGACAGTGAGAGAGAGAGAGAGACAGAGAGAAAGGTCTTCCTTTTGCCGTTGGTTCACCCTCCAGTGGCTGCTGCGGCCGGCGCACCGCGCTGAACTGATGGCAGGAGCCAGGTGCTTCTCCTGGTCTCCCATGGGGTGCAGGGCCCAAGTACTTGGGCCATCCTCCACTGTACTCCCGGGCCATAGCAGAGAGCTGGCCTGGAAGAGGGGCAACCGAGACAGAATCCGGTGCCCCGACCGGGACTAGAACCTGGTGTGCCGGCGCTGCTAGGTGGAGGATTAGCCTGTTGAGTCACGGCGCCAGCCAACTTTATTTACCCTTATACCTGGTCTCTCTCTAATCAACTACTAAGCCCATTCAAGGGATATAATACATTCAAGTTCAAGAGTTTCAATTTTTTCATGTAGAAATGACATTCATTTCTCTGAGAGTCTCTGTGTCACTCATTATGACTGTCTGTCCCTTAATTTCTCAATTACAATAATTATGTCAAAATTCCTGTCTCCTAAATCTAACATCTGATTGTGGTATTGAGATTTATTTCAGCTCTTTTCAAATTGTCTTTTACATTGTTCACATTTCTTCATTTCTTTTTGTCTTGTCATTGATTTTATCATATATGCCAATCTCCATGACAAATGTCTTGGTATTCATTTTTATCATATATGCCTTTCTTTTAGACAAATGTGCTGTACAGGCTCTGGAATGCTTTATATTCCTCCGATCATTCTTTATGTTCATTCTAGCAGGCAGTGCAATAACTAACTGTCCTGTCTATTTGGATAGACCTTCTTAGGAGGTGTGTCCATTGACACAATCTTTAGTCCTGTCCTTGGACTAAAGGACCTTCCCTATCCTGGGGGAGTCTTAGGTCTTGTGGAAAGACCGACATTGTTTGAATGAAATGCCTGCGGTGTTTACAATGCCTCCCTTGCTAAGAATTGAACTCTAAATTCTGTGCTGGCATCATTCAGCAGTTAAGGGACCTGCTCAGCAGTTTTCTGGCTTGTTGCTTTCGTAGCTTTTCATCAGGTTCCCCAGTGCTGAGCCATAGCACGAATAATTTGACTCTGTCAAGGTTGGAAGGAGATTTACACATGGCTCTCCTTCTGGACTTCCTTTCTGGAATTTCTTCTTTTGGTTTCCAGTCACAGTTGTAGCTGCAAACATTGATCCCTGACTCTTAATCTGGTAAGTCTAATACTTTCTTTTTGACTATTACTCCCTTTTTTTGCAATCAGGGCATGCCTTAGGGCAGCCATTCTGCTAGGATATGACTGTGTTGACTGTGTCCACCAAACATTGAGTGATGACATTGTCCATTTGGTGACCTGTTTGAGAAGCTGTGAGGAAAACACACTGTTCTTGTCAGCAGTACTCTGTACATAAGCAGTTGGTCCAATTGTGTCTTTTCTCTGGAGATATGTAGATCTGATTAATAAAGGTCAAAAGAAATCAGAGTATTAGGAGAGCTGCAGAGAGGTAATAAGCAAAATAAGAAAGTTGAAGAAATGTAACCAATGAGACACTGGTTAGAAGCTAGGAGACATAGGGGAGAACACAAAAATGTTACTTTATGACTGCAAGAACAATAAGATGATATCAGCATATGTAGGAATTTAGTATATCTGAGGGATACAACCGAGTGTTTTGATTATTATCTTTTTGTGTCCAAAATTAGTTTTTGCAAAAGTCAGGAAGAGTTTATTCTTCAAAATCTTACACAGCGTCTACTCAAGACACTGTCATGGGTAAAGATGCAATTGTATTTAAAGTAACTGCAGACATTTTGTTTCATCTTTTTTACTATCTCAGCTTTCTGCAGCTGCTACTTGGCCCTTTGTCTAGGTGGAGAATGTATTGGGATTATTAAGCAGTCAGCAAATCGGTTTCATTAACAATTTAAATATTTATTTTGCATAAAGCAAGATGACATCTGGGAAAACATTCTTGAACATTCCACATACTTTGATTACAAAAACTTAAATGTGAATATCGTAAGCACACGATAAGTCATCTCAAGTGCTTTTAAAAAATAAGACAAATTGCCGGCGCTGTGGCTCAACAGGCTAATCCTCCGCCTTGCGGCGCCGGCACACCGGGTTCTAGTCCCGGTCGGGGCACCGATCCTGTCCCGGTTGCCCCTCTTCCAGGCCAGCTCTCTGCTGTGGCCAGGGAGTGCAGTGGAGGATAGCCCAAGTGTTTGGGCTCTGCACCCCATGGGAGACCAGGAGAAGCACCTGGCTCCTGCCATCGGATCAGCGCGGTGCGCCGGCCGCAGCGCGCTACCGCGGCGGCCATTGGAGGGTGAACCAACGGCAAAAGGAAGACCTTTCTCTCTGTCTCTCTCTCTCTCACTGTCCACTCTGCCTGTCAAAAATTAAAAAAAAAAAAAATAAGACAAATTACAAATAAGCAACATGATTTCTATAATCTAAACTGTATCTTCCTTTGTGATTTCTGGGATTAAATCACCTGAATTCAAACCCTGACTACATTTGTTACTATGGTTATGAACTTGAGCAGTTTCCTTCATCTTCCTATTTCTCATTTTCTTCATACGTTAAGTGAAGAGAATAACAATGTATTGCTTTGTCATCAGGATTAGAAAAGATAGTTTATGTTCTCATCTGACAATTAGATCAGTACTTGACACACAGAAAGAAGAGAAAAATGTCTTCAGTATTATTTAGCATTTTTTTTGTAGTCTAGATACCTATTTTATTATATGTCAACTATTGTTATGATTATTTGTGTATATTTTGTGACAATTTTGATGAAATCTGTATTTTGTTTAATATAAAATACTAACATGAATAAATACAGTTGGATTCAGACTTAAACAGTTAATCCACAGATTTACTTTAGAAAATGCGTTCTTCACTGTGAGCATTTGGGATTCTGACCACCAAATGGATTGAGTAGAATTTTTTTTTTTTGACAGGCAGAGTGGACAGTGAGAGAGAGAGAGTCAGAGAGAAAGGTTTTCCTTTTCAGTTGGTTCACCCCCAGTGGCTGCTGCGGCCAGCGTGCTGCGGCCAGTGTACTGCGCTGATCCGAAGCCAGGAGCCAGGTGCTTCTCCTGGTCTCCCATGCAGGTGCAGGGCCCAAAGACTTGGGCCATCTTCCACTGCCTTCCCGGGCCACAGCAGAGAGCTGGACTGGAAGAGGAGCAACCGGGACAGAATCCAGTGTGCTGGTACCACAGGTGGAGGATTAGCCTATTGAGCCACGGCGCCGGCCCATAATTTTTGTTATATTCTTATATTCTGATTTTGAAGCTGATGAAAATACTAATTATGTAATTTGCCAGGTTAAGAAAACTCTTGACATTTGAGTTACTACATTCTATAGATACTTACTGAGTGTCAATTGCAGTTCTGCTCATGCCTATATTAACAAGTACAGAAAAGAATTAAAAGCTGGAACTATGAAATATGATATTCTGCATGAAGGGAAAGTAGCTGACTTCCAAGGATATAAAAAAAAAAATCTGAACTTTAGATGTCACAGGTATTAAGGCCAAGAACTTTGTCATTTATAGTTGTTATTGATCTGATAATTCTGAAGGGAAATTTGATGAGATGCTGTTTTTACTTAGCTGTATATTTATTTCATTTGGTTCTTTATGTATTTATCTAGAACTTACTTTTCAGAAAGTGTTTTAGGCATTTAAACAAGCAATACCTAAATCTTCATAACTGCTCTCTGGAATCATTCCTTTGCCCTGGGTCCCAGGACTACTAAGGGTTGGAGCAGGGAATTTGGACTCAACCCCCAAATTCTTGGCTTTCATAGACTGTGCTATGGAGTGTCCCTCTACGTGGGCCATTTCTGATTATAATTTACATTAAAATAGTCACCATGTATTAAATATGCCATATGTGCTAGGTTAAAAAGAATTGCTTAATTCTTACAAAATAATTTGGATCACTACTGCCTAATTAAATTTTTACAGGTTATAAAGAGCAAATGTAAGTTCAAGTTAGTTCAGTAATGGGACTTTATGTTACGGGTACATGTAGAAGGACATGAAGCAGGAAACTACTCCAGGAATTTTACAAACTACGTTTCTAAAAACTGGAATTTTTCCATCCACCAAACGGTGAGCAAACACCATCCCTCTTAAGGCTAAGAATATTGATTTTCTGTGGTTTCTATAAAAGGCGACAACAGCTGCTTTCAGAGATTTTTTTTTTTTTTTTGGACACTACTCAGCGTTACACCTCCTCTTCAAAGGATATGTATTTGTTTATACCTCATTGTACCATGGAAGACAGCGAGTTCGTGAAGAAATGAATGGGTACAGTGAAAAGATCAGGCTGCTGATGAACCAGAGCTCAGTAGTAATCTTGGTTCTACCAAACAAGGTTCTACACAGGTTCTATCTGTGGCCTTTTCCCATATCTGCTTCCCACCTTTAAAATCTAACACATTCCCAGAGACCAGTAGTGTTGCAGATGTTTTGACAATGTTTGGTTGATTACTGAATGAAGACTCAATTTTTTGCATTTCACGTTCCCTGTTTGTTGCTTCCAGTTGACATCTGCTGTTCTCCATCCCCTTGCTTTCCATCCTGTACAATTCAGTCAAACAGGACTATATTCTTTTTCCCAAATGCATCCAACATCTAATCATTGCAGTGTATCTCCTTTTCATATTTTCCACATTGTACATTTTCATTTTTAAAGTTTATTTATTTATTTATTTTTTGACAGGCAGAGCGGACAGTGAGAGAGAGAGAGAGAAAGGTCTTCCTTTTTTGTTAGTTCACCCCCAATGGCCGCTGGGGCTGGCATGCTGCGACCGGCACACCGTGCTGATCCAAAGCCAGGAGCCAGGTGCTTCTCCTGGTCTCCCATGGGGTGCAGGGCCCAAGCACTTGGGCCATCCTCCACTGCCTTCCTGGGCCACAGCAGAGAGCTGGCCTGGAAGAGGGGCAACCGGGACAGAGTCCGGCGCCCTGACCAGGACTAGAACCCCAGGGTGCCAGCGCCGCTAGGTGGAGGATTAGCCTAGTGAGCTGCGGCGCTGGCTGTATTTATTTATTTTTATTTACTTGAAAGGCAGACAGTGCTGGGGGGTTGGGGAGAGAGAGAAAGAGAATCTTAAATCTGATTCACTCCTCAAATGCCTGCAACAGCCCAGGCAAGGCCAGGCCAAATTCAGAAGCCAGGAGCTCCATCTGGGTCTCATGCTTGGTGACAGGGACTCAGGGACCTAACCCATCATCTGCTGCCTCCCAGAGTGCACATTAGCAGTGAGCTGGACTGGAAGTGGTGACCCAATCTCAGGCATCGCAGTACTGGAGAGTCCCAAGCAGCAGTAACCCAAAGCACCACAACACCCACCCCTTTTATGAGGCCCGATTCAATTCCCTGTTTTCCCATAAAATATGCCCCTCTTATGAGCAAACCTGCCATCTTCAGCTCAGATCATGAGTCAGAAAGCTCATGCTTTCTTTGAAATAACAACACATCACTTCAACTCAACACACTTCCATTTCCTCACTTTGACAATGAACTTGTCTTATGATTAAGTAAAGAGTACACATCAAAAATACTTAGGATGGTGACTGACACCTGGTCTGAGCAATGCAGGTCTTTGTGCTTTGGCAAAACTCTTCATGGAGAAGGGGTGTTTGAGCTGGGCTTTGAAGAATTTTCAGAATCAACATGTGGAGTTTTCTTCCCCAACAGTGCTTTGATCCCTCTGAGCCTTTCCATCTTTATTATTCCATCTTAATTTATGCTCCTTCATCGGTTACACAAATGCTTACAACAGAATTCTCTGGCTCTCTACCCTTGCAGGTGTTTTTCTCTTCTATATATTTTTCAAGGAACAGTGAATGCCATTTTATAACACAAGTACTATTAGAGTGCTCCTAGCACAAGAACAGACATCAACAATGAGCATTCTTAAAGGATTCTGTTGCCTACAAAAATGTTTAAAACTTAGGTTCATGAGAAGATTTCAAGGCCCTTTCTTACCTCTCCCATCCCATTCCATGGGTGAGTTGGTCCAGCTAAAGTACATGAGCATTTTCTCCTGAAGTGGATCAAATATTTATCTGTTCCCTGTGTTGCTTTTTTCCCAACCATTTTCCTCAATAGAACTCACTGACCACTTCCTCAAGAATGTCCTTTTTTGTGGTGAGAGTTAAGTGCACTTGTCTTTGCCCAACCTCAGTGTTTGTTTCTATTTCCACAATGATAGTTATGGGTTTACAACATGAGCTCGGTTGAGGGGTATAAGTGAGTTAGCACGTTATTTCCTGCATACGGGAGTCATCCAGTTAATAATATTGACGTCTAATTCTTATGCCACTCTTGGATTTGTTATTGAACTCTGTCTCTCCCATTTTTAATCTGGGTTCTTTAACAGCAAAAGAAAAATTCTCTCATCTGTTATGTGAGTGTATGCTGGTATATGAGTATATACACACATAAGTTTGAATAAGGACAAGTAATAATAATTAGTATTAGCTCTAAATATTAGTAACTGTATTACATCATATATATGTGCACTCGTGTTTACATTTGGAATATACCATAGCTCCTCTAATAGAATTTAATTGTTTTTATGCTTATAATCACCTACCTTTTGGAAATTTAGCAAATTTGGGGTGAGAAGTAAATTTTATTTCAAAATAGATGCTTTTGAAAATATTTCAACAAAAATTAAATTTCATGGTTCTTTTTCTTTAAACATTTATCCAAGTGGTATCTAATCTGAAAGTCCATTTTTCCCTTGAAGTAAATTGAGAAATTTCAAGACACTATTGTCGTATTGCTGTCCTCAACTCCCTTTAACTCCTTCTTGAATTTCTTGCTCCATCTCTCATTCTCCTTATGGTTTTCTTCTTCAGAGTTGACTTTACTGCAATCGTCTCATGTTGTCTATAAGTAATTGATTATTTAGTTTACAGCTGTAATGTCAAATTCTCTTATGAGTTTAAAAAAATCATTGTTTCCTGTGTCTGATATAAAATATTTTAGCAATGTTTGACAACACATTGAATCAACAAACATTCTCATATAAATATGAAAAAGAGAGAGAAAGATGTAAACATACCATTGGACTCACCTGACATGAATTGGTACTCCTTGCCACTAACATTTGGAGGATCACAGCCTCTTTGAGAATCTTTTGGGTTGTGGTCATTCTTTTGTAATGGAAATATATAAATATAAAACAAAATTTCAGGCATTTTATTGAGCTTCTTTAAGTTTATCTGTGGACTGTCTAAACCTTCGTGGACTTCCATTTAAAATTTTGCTGGTGAAAACATCGCTATTTGAGTTTGCAGACACAGGAACACAGCGGAGACCAGGTACCACAGTTGGAGAAGGGGATATTTCATGGACAACAGAGTCGTGTAATGTAATGGACAAGAGTACACATTTTATAATTAAAGAGAAATCACTCTCTTTTAGCTCCATTGGAAGTTCACCTTGTTATCAGTGAGTTCTTAGTACCAAAAATAGTACCTGCATAGTAGAAGCTCAATAAATGTTTGTTGAATGAAGGGATATGAATATTTACTAAACTTTTGTTTAAACTCTCTGACCTGGTTTCCTCACGTATTAACTAAAGACACACCATAAAAGTTTTCTAAGAATTAATGAACTAATAAATATAAAGTTCATATACAAATGGTAGCAATAATGCAATGGTAGTAATAATGAAATAGTAACCACAGTGAATGGCAGTAAGAATGAAATGGTAATAGTAATGAAAAAAATAGAAGATAGTAACAAAGCCAAAGCCAATTAACTATGTATTGAAATTGGTACATTAAGTCAGAGCTAGAATAGAACTGCAAATTGTGTGAACTACCTGGATGCATCAAAATTGTGCACATGTTAACTCAGGATATAGAATGACTCTCCTTCCAAGAAGCACAAAATCTGATTGTTTGGGTGAATATGGGTATCCACATTAGCACACAGAGAGATGAGACAATACAGATGGGATTAAGCTTAGCACCATATATATGGAAGCTGACAGTAAACTTCTTGAGGACAAGGACTGTTTTAGTCATCTCTGTTTTCCCAATGTCTAGAACTGGGCTGACCATTGGGAAGCATCTTTTAAATTAATAAATGAATCGATTGTGTCAACTAGATTTGCTGTGATGCAAGTGTGCGTTGGACAGGGGCAGAGGGAGAGACATAGCAAAGACTTGTACTCATAGCAGAGGCTTGGATCAGAAAGGATATACTGATCCCCAAACACTTTCAGAAGGGACAAATGGGAGAGCATACACCAGAGCAAATGGCAGGGCTTCAGCAGGGACTTTAGGCAAATGGCCATGAGCGGGCACGCGCACTTAGGGTACGCAGGTCCTTGTGGATTCTCATGTGCTCACTGAGAAGGTCTTTATTTTAAAAATATCAAGGACTGGAAATATTTTAATGAGCCTCAAAATTTATGATGGGAAAGAGTGCAGAAATCTGACATTTGAGAATGGAGGGTGAAATGTCGATTCACTTTTTTTTTTTTTTTTTAATTTGACAGGCAGTTAGACAGTGAGAGAGAGACAGAGAGAAAGGTCTTCCTTCCGTTGGCTCACCCCTCAAATGGCCGCTACAGCTGGCGCGCTGCGCTGATCCAAAGCCAAGAGCCAGGTGCTTCCTCCTAGTCTCCCATGAGGGTGTAGGGGCCCAAGGACTTGGGCCATCCTCCACTGCCTTCCCCGGGCCACAGCAGAGAGCTGGACTGGAAGAGGAACAACCGGGACTAGAACCCGGCTGCCATATGGGATGCCAGTGCAGCAGGCTGAGGGTTAACCAAGTAAGCCACGGCACCAGCCCGATTCACTTTGGTTTTGTGGAAAATGTATTAATTAAAACTCAGAAATGCCATGCACCTGATTGGTAACCCATTCACTTTTGTTGAAGGTAGAAGTCTTCCTGAAATTGGAAATCTTGTTATATGGGTAGTCACAATATGTGATGTTTTTAATGAGTTGACAGTGTGGAGGACGGTTTATAAGACTCCTGGATTGGATTGTTGAACATGAACCACTTATCCCTCAGGTTGGCTGTTGCCTTCTTTTAATATACAGAGCTACTATTTCTTAGAATATTATGGTTCCTTTTTACTGGAAGCCAAATTGTTGTAAGAATGACATTTTTTGCTTACAAATAGGTTTCCAGTTTTGGTGTTGCTAAAAAAAACTAAAAAAAAAAAAAAAAAGGCAATCAGAATCTACCTCCCTTTAAAGGAACATGTTTAGCAGTTACTTTTATTCATTTCTTTAAACAGAAACCCCCCAAAAATATTCAAAATGTATGTTGAAAGAAATTCAAATAAAATGCTAGCATGTCCAGACCTTGTCCTCTTGTTTGAGGGATAATGTAATCCTATGTGACAAGGCTGAACCTTCAAGATAATTTATTATAAAGCCAGTCCTTCAACCACTGTTGTTTACTGTCTAAACATTGCCTGGTCCCACTCTTTGTTAAAAGTAAGCCTTTCATTCTTTAACCCTACAGAATGGATTCATCAGAAATTTACTCCCTATGAAGCTCTTTATGATCCCAACGGTCCAGATTCCTCCAGATTGTTTTATTTCCAAACTATAAATATTGTTTTTTCACTCCTCTGTGTGGAAATTCAGCTACCTCCATATTACATGCTTACTGAAGTAGAAAACTGCCTAATCAGATAGGAAAACATTTGGCTGTGAATAAATCAGCATTTGTTGAGTATTTCAAAGTGTGAAACTAGGCAGACAAGTACATATCCTAAGAGCACTGCTTTCCCCTGCTTCCCTGTTGAGAAATTCAAGGCTAATATGGCTGCCACTACCATCTGTCTAAATACTTGAGTATGCTGTCTGGAATTAACACAGCAGAACTAGTGAGGGATATAATTAGGATTTTATTTTTATATTTCATCACCAGATGCACTTCAATATAAAGTCATCTGTAAATGTACAAATCGATTAAGCTTTTAACAAGGTAATTAATGGGTATTTGAAGATCAATTAGTTTAGAATAAGAAGTGGAATTCTTAATATGTCAACTTATTATATTCACAAATTTCGCCTTTTTTCTAAAACTTTACCTAATACTTCCTATAGATTTTACTAATAGACAGAAACATAGACACACATATATTCAAACAAAAAAATCTATGTTGCTACTCTATCTTTAAATTAGGAAAGAGCTAAACTATAAGATACTAACTTGTAATTTTCATTGTTCCACTTTGTGGCTTTTCAAAAGCTCTCAGCACGATATTTTGCACTCAGTAAATAAAAGTAAGTAAGCGATACCCATGTAGATTATTTTGAATTCCACATAATCAGTTGAAGAAAGCTATGAAAACAGGAGATTTCTCTAAAGCATTGTCCTGGAATAAATCGATGTGGCTCATTGCACAGCTTCACTATAAGAAGCAAAATAAAAGCAAACTTCTTCACTACAGGTGGCTTTCAGCTTAATACCTGAAAAGAAAACTCACTTTCTTCTTATTATGTAATTTCTTTGCTTATTAAATTCAAACTGATTATAAATCCAAATCTCTTTTTGTGAAGTAGTAATTGGAAAAAAAAGTTGAATAATTTTATTGATCTGGAGACTACAAAATTAAGTGAAGAAGGTTAAGTTTTTTGCTGAAACAGTTTTAACTTTTCACTGAAGAATCTATTGAAGTATAAATAAGTTTCTTTTATTAAATGCTCCTGTATTACTTTATTTCCATTTTAGTTTTAAAATCTAGTAAATTCTATAGAAATTCTATAAATGCTTACAAAAGAAATAGAAAGGCTAACAAGAGACTGCTTGTTTTGTTGACTATGCAAATAGCTTTTAGTAAGAGATTCTGGTAAGGGTTCATGAATATAGGGTTTAGTGTTCTGAAACACATTATTCCTACTGCTAACAGAAAACTCTGAATGATACTTGGGTAGTTAAAATTGTAGTTGTTTGGGATTTGAATATATGCTTAATACTTAATACATATGATGAATCTATGAGCAAATGCATGCATATTCACTAGTATTTGTATCTTGCAGGTTATCTGTCTTTAAATGGGACTAAATACATGAAAATAAATCTGAGAATCCTAGAATTATTCATAAGCAATTTTCAAAAAGATATGCCTGAGCCTATAGTTCACTATAAACATCTTTAAAAATTATCTCCACTGTGAACAGTGTAATAATTTAACAGCATGTAGTCAATGGATTTTGACCAAATCAGGTTAGTTAGCATTTCTATCTCCTAAACTTAAAAAAATTTGGTTCACATACAACACTTGTATACACCCATGAGATACATTATAATATTTCAACAAATATATACAATGTACACCAATCAAATCAAAGCAATCAATGTCCCCTATCCCTACATCCTCTAGGCCTGGAATCTTTGAGCTCTTCTCTATGTTCATACAATAGGTAATAGTTTATAGTGAAATAGAGCTCACCCACACTGCTGCAGAACACTAGAAGTATTTTTTTTCTAACTCTGTTTTGATACCCATGACACAGTGTCCATGTTTCTTCCCTCTACACAACCACCTATCATAACATCTAATACTGTCTACATTCAGATTGACTTTGTTCAGTTAACCCAAGGGAGAGTTCCATATTTGTTTCTTTTGAGTCTGACTTACTTACTGAACAAATCTTCCAGGTCCATCTGTTTTCCTGAAAGTGACAGGATTTCATTCTTTTTTTTTTACAGTTGAATAATATTCCCCTATGTATCCATTTTCTTTATTCATCTGTTGAATCCATATCTTAGGTACTATGACTAATTCAGCGATAAACATAGGGAGTACAGCTATCACTTTATAATGTTGATTTCATTTCCCTTGGAAATACCCCTGAAAGAGGATAGCTAGATCATGCAGTAAATTTTCCCTGTTTTGAGGAGCCTTCATACTTTTTCATAATGGCTGTACTACTTTACATTCTAACCAATAATAAGGTTTGCCTTTTCTCCAAAATATATATGCTTTTAAAGATGAAAAATTACCCAACTTGCTATGCATACATCCAGGTAGGTAGGTAGGTAGGTAGATAATACATGAAGGAATAAAAAACCAAAAAAATAGAGAGGGAGGGAGGGGGATGAGAAGGAACAAGGTACAGGAAAGAATATTATGTAGGAGAAAACTAATCATGCTGTTACTGTTACTCCATTTAATTTTAGTTTAGGCATGTGCTGAATCTTGTCAAAAATTTACCTGAGAAGCATTTTCTCTTTCCTATTTAAAATTATTTATATAAAGGGAATACATTTCATGTATTTCATATCTGTAGCATAATGATACTGCCCACTGTACTCTCCCTGCCTCCCTCACTCCCATCATCTTTTCCCCTTCCTTTCTTAATTTCCTTTTAATTTTTGCAAGGACATACTTTCAGTTTACTTTATGCTCACACCATCACACTAAAAAGTTGTGTTTAAATCATCCACACTAAATAAAGAATTCAACAATTAATTTAAAAACCACTATTCCTGGCCGGCGCCGGGGCTCAACAGGCTAATCCTCCGCCCCTGGCGCCAGCACACCGGGTTCTAGTCCCAGTCGGGGCGCCGGATTCTGTCCCGGTTGCCCCTCTTCCAGTCCAGCTCTCTGCTGTGGCCAGGGAGTGCAGAGGAGGATGGCCCAAGTGCTTGGGCCCTGCACCCCATGGGAGACCAGGAGAAGCACCTGGCTCCTGCCATCAGCTCAGCGCGGTGCGCCGGCCGCAGCGGCCACTGGAGGGTGAACCAACGGCAAAGGAAGACCTTTCTCTCTGTCTCTCTCTCTCTCACTGTCCACTCTGCCTGTCAAAATAAATAAATAAATAAATAAAAATAAAAATAAATAAAACCATTATTCCTGACTGTATTTTTGGCTGACTTAGTGTTTCTCTTAAATACTGACAATAGTGAAACAAGAAGATCCATAATGACATGGATCTTTCTGGAACACCCCTCATGCATAACACTGTCAAGGACAGGCCTGTGTCATCACCGTCAGCACCCTCAGTGGAACCAGCACCCACGTGAGTGTGGGTTTCATTTTAGTTTATTTGAATTGCTTTGAAAATGGCCTCATCTTACCTCATTGTGGCTACCAAGATAGAGAACAGACTGTCTAAACTTATTAAGAAAACTCTTCATGCAGATTTCGTTTTAGTTCACCTGCAACCCCTCTGTCCCTCAGCATTCATCATACTGCTTGCACATTCATTTTTATAACGGAGATTCTGGTGCAACACAGACTTCTTAGGACATATTTTCCCTATTATGATGTTTTTCCTACCAGACAAGATGCTTAAATATTTTTAAGCAGCTCTTATTTGGAAAGAAGTTTACAATTAACTTTAGGCTCATGCCTTTTTTTTTCCTGACTAGCAAATGATTTTAAATATTCCTATGTATTACTGTCAGTCCATTTAATCTATGTATTCCTATATATATATTCAGTATTTTAGTGCCAATTTTCAGATGAAAAACTGAATAGAAATATTTTATTTTAAAAAAATATTTATTAATTTATTTGAAAGGCAGAGTTACAGAGAGAGAGAGAGGGAGAGACAGGAAGAGACAGGGAGAAAGAAAGATCTTCCATCTGCTGGTTCACTTCTCAAATGATCACAACAGCTGGAATGGTGCTGACCTGAAGCCAAGATCCAGGTGGTTTCTCTAAGTCTCCTACATGAGTTCAGGGGCCTAATTACTTGGGCCATCTTCCACTGCTTTCCCACGCACATTAGCAGGGAGGTGGATCAGAAGTGGAGCAGCCATGACTCAAACCAGCACCCATATGGGACCAGCACTGCAGGCAGAGAGACCTTAGCCACTATGCCACAGTGCCACCCCGTGAATAGAAATAATTTATAGTACCTTCAGTATCCTTCTAGAATGAAGAGTTTTCTTAATAAGTTTAGACAGTCTGTTCTCTATCTTGGTAGCCACAATGAGGTAAGATGAGGCCATTTTCAAAGAAATTCAAACAAACAAAATAATTTGCATTGAATTAACCACGTTTTTTAAGGCAAGGGTTATTCTCCATCTTGATCACTGGTTAATTACTTTTGAACTCTGAATAAAGCTACAACAATCTAATCAGTCAGTGTTTTCCCAATCAAATAGCCTGTGAAAAATAATTAAGTCAGAAAGGTAGAATGAGCTAATTGTGTAAGAAATAATTTCAGACAGGACATGTATGATGAATATTTACTTTGATGCTTTGAATATTTACTTTGATAGCATTCAACAATCAGTAATATTTCAATTTAAATTGGAAATACCTATAGGAATAGGTTGTCAGGTAACATATGCTACACAGAAAACTCTGGAGAATTATATTGTAGAAAAAAATTACAATAAGTTCACAGCTGCCAATTAATTAATTAGTTTGACATAGGTATTTGGTTCGTCTATTTCCGTATTAAAATTAATCCAGACTAGTCACCTAGACACAATGAGAGTTTCATTCATCTGTTAGCTCTCTAAGTCGTTCAATGCAGAATGTGAGGGTAGGGCAAGAAGATCACAACTGTCAAAAGAAATGTTGGCATCCTCTGGTGATACGAGATTGCTATCTCCACCTCTGGCTCCATGAATTGAAATGAATGGTATACAAAGCTATCCTCAAAGACTGCAAACAGAAAAGGTATTCTCCTGGAAGCACTCACTAGAATTCAGCTGTGGCATTAACCAGGTTTACAGGTCCCACTCTGTGACATTTTGTTCTTGTTTTACTGACCCTTCTGTTCTTATCTGTTTATCTCAATTCCTCTAACTCATCTGATTATAGCTGTGCTTGATCTGAATTCCTTAACTTAAGCTGCAAGGGATCAGAATCATATTTGACCTCTGACCACTGTGCTCACTCCTTAAGGTGTCCCTCCCTACAACACCCTATTAGAAGATGGAAATTATGCAATGTTCTTCTCTGAAATATATTTGTACTCATAGGCAAAACTCAGCTTTGGTGCTATTGAAATTTTGAGCCATACCATTTTTACTGTGGAATTTGTCTTAGGTTGAGAAGCACTAAACCTGCAGCTAGCTGGATTGACAATAACACTTCCTCCAGTCACAACTACAAAAAAAAAAAAATCTGCAAATATTGCTAAGGATCACCTGGGAAGCAAAATGGCCTCTACTTGAGGACATTGCTACATGGGCATGAGAGTGTAAGAGCGGGAGGGTCGTTTATCTACTGAACAGCATCTTCTTGAATAATCACTTTGTGCAAGCACTAGAGTGGGTGCTCTGAAAAGGGGTAAGACTAGATTCTGTGCTCACAGAATTTGCAACGTGGTACGAGAAAGCAACATAAATCACTAGGAACACAGAGCAGGAAGACATGAGAGTTAATGCTGTCACCATTTATTCAGAGGAAGGAAAGAAAAGTCCTCCTTGGAGAAATCAAGAGGGAGTTTGGAGAATGTGGCATTTGGGAAAAGCAGGAGCTCAGCCTGTATGACAGTAGGTTCAGATCTGAAAGGAAGAACAAAAGACTGCAAATCACTCTCAGGAGAGACTAAATAGCCTGGAATCCTGAAGGCTCTGAACATTGTCTACTGCATTGCAAAAAGCCTTTCATTCAACATATTTCTACTTGTCGTCAGGGGGAATGACAGGATGAAATGCCAGCCATGCAGTCCCTGGTCTCTTACTCTGATGTTAACTCTGCTACTCCATCCCCACCAGGGATTGCAGGGGGAAAAATGAGAAGTCTGTGACCAGTGCAAAAAATGAGCCTCGGCACTTCTGTTGGATATAAGTTAATTGAGGGGCAGGGAAGCTTCATCCTGTATTGGAGTGCACAGGTTTGATTCCCAGTCCGGCTCCTGGCTGCATCTCCCTGCTATTGCAGACCCTCAGAGGCAGCTGTAATGGTACAAATAATGAGATTCCTACCATCCACATGAGACCTGGATTGAGTTCCCAGCTCAAGGCTTTTGCCTGGCCCCAGTCCTAGACAGTGGATGGCAGCTCCCTCTCTCTCCCCACCCCATCCCCCATCAAAGTTAGTTAATAGAACCAGTGGAGCTTATTGTGGAAAGGTTGGTATTTTTTTTTTATTACACATTGTTGCTATACAAACATAGAGCACTTAAGAAAAGATGTCATTGGAAAGATCAATGATTTCAAGAAGTAGGCAAAATATATTTAAGTTTCTGTTTTGAAATTTCCATGAAAGTCCAAGTTTTAATGTTATGAAAATGAACACAGTGTAAGTAAGAAGGGAAAGGAAATAATCTAAATTCATCTCTGTCCAGCTCAATGGTTCTTGACCCTTGGAGACTTACACTTCTGTTTGAAGATTTGATGGAAATGAAAATGGTAGAAGTTTTCTCCCCCTAAATACACAAATCACTTAATCATAAAATTTAGTAAAATTTTCATAATATCACTGATCTTCTAAAACCCATCTGTGGTCTTTCTAAGCATACGTGGTCTTTCTAAGCATATGTGGTCTTCAGGTTAAAAAACACTGACTGTCAAAAATAAATAAATAACACACAGGGCGCAAGACATGAACGTTCCTTCTAAGACTTCAGAAGTGCCAGAAGTCAAAGAATATTACTCAACCACAAAAAGAGTGACATTTGCAACAAAATGCATGGAACTGGAGATCATTATGCCAAAGGAAACAAGCCAGACACAGAAAGACCAATACTACAAGTTTATTTATATTTATATATATGTATATATATAAATATATATATATATTTACACAAGAGAAAATTTATATATATACACACATATGTACACATATGAATATATGCATATGTATAGATATAGTGGATGCCATATTTTCTGGAATATAGATACTTATATTTTCTTTACTGAATTATATCTCTTACATGATAATATATGCTTCACCTTTTTCATCAGTTTATTTTTATCATGAATCTCACTTTATGTGATATTGATATATCCATCCTTTATTTCAAGAAAAAATGTATGTATATGTTTACATAGGAAGTGAAGGTGAAAAATGTTAAATGCTGTGAAATCTACATCTGCTCATTGACCTCTCACTTATATTTCTCTGTATTATTTAAAATACTTTAAAATAAAAAAATTGGAAGTCAAAAAAAAGCACAAGAAATCACTAAAATACCACCAGGGACAGTTCAGAAACTGAAATCCTTGGTTCTTTATAAACACCTGCAAATCCCTTTCATTGATAAATAATAAAGAGTGATTTAATTGTCATTTTTCTATTAAAACTGAAAGTTCCAGTTACCTTTATTTGATGGAAAATTATGGTGTGTCTTAAAAGCATCACGACAGAAAAAGTAGAATTCCTGAGCTGAAATTGAAAAAAAAAAAAAAAAGCATTAGGTCTTATTCTGAGCTGTTTAAACTTAAGCTAATGATTTAATCTCTGTGAGCTTCAGTCTGATGCTTTTTTATAATAGAGAACTGGAGTAAATTACATTTAAATCCCTGTTGTGTTGATGTGCTCTAAGATTCTATAACATAAACATACTAATCTAATTCTTAAAAAGTAAGACAAACAAATATTTTTTTTCTGAAAATGGGAATAGCTACAATTATTCCCAGAGGAACATGTTTTCAGGAAGTGATTCAAAACTAGACGTGGTTGAACTGTAAACGGCTGAATCTGCAGAAGTGGGCGATAATTAAGTCGTGACGCTCAGCTCTTATTAAATATTAATGAATTCTCCATGACTTTGATCAGAAGGGCTTTCTCCATGAGAGGCCCTCATGTGAAAGATGAGTCATCTGCCTCTCAGAGGTGGTCTTGACCAGCTCCACAACATTCACAGGCACTACCAGGAAATTTTACTGTGGTTCCCTGTGTTGTACTTGGCTTTCAATTAAAAAAAAAAAAAATAGAACCTTCAATGTTGATATCACCACACACTAGCCTACAGGAGCTAAAGGTTTTCTCTGACAAAAAGAGCTTGGCATTTAATAATAATTAATAATAATAATAACCACAGCTAAGGCTCTCGTCATATGAATGCACTCACCATTTGTGTGGCTTTCAAACTGGTTGCACACATGTTAGGGCCCAGAATCAGGAATGCATCTGGAAAGCAGAATTTGGTCAGTGTAGTCCATGCTACCTCCTTTTGTTGTTTGTTTTTGTGACATATGCTATCCCCAAACAAACAGGATAAAATGGCTTCTCCTTTCCCCATGTGGTACTCCACCAGAGATACCAAGCCCCACCAAAGCATCGGGTTTCAGTGCTGAGACTGCCAGGGAACCGCACTTTCTTCCTCTCTATCCATCACCATTCTCCTTCACAAATGTTTTCCCACCAAGTACAAAGCAATGAAGTCCAGGAAAACACAGGGCTACTCCCACACGCTCCCTTCCCAGTGCCCAGAGCTTAAAACTGGAATTGCGACTAATCTCTCCTGTGCCTTTTCCCATTAGAATATAGTCAGATATATGGGTGATCCATTCACAGTCATTTGAAATCCTGAAATTTTAAAATGCAGAGACTTTCTGGTGTACAAATGAATTCAGTTTTATGAATTCATTGAAAGGTCTGCTGTTTGGAGCTCAAACTAAATTCCTTATTGAAATGATCAAAAAGTAGATAAGACCTGAGGTCAGAATAAAGAAAAATAAAGAAGGAATAAAAGTAAGGAAGGGAGGAGGTGGGGAAGGGAGGGAGGAGAAGGATAGACAGAGAGATAGCGAAGGAGAGAGAATAAATTGGAAAGAAAAGAGGAGGAAAAAAGAAAAGGAAGGGAAGAAGGGAGAGAAGCAAGGGGAGGGAGGGGAAGAAGACACCCAAATGAGCCTACAATATATAATATGACACTTTCTTTGCATGCAAACATTTCTGTCTATTCCACGTTGGAAAGTGAGTCAGCTGGGGAGCAGGGATTCAGGGCCTAATGTCAATGTGATGATGACTGTACCTGTCTGAGGGAGCACACAGCATTGCCTGTGGCAGTGTCACCACAGCTTCCGCTTTAAGAACGCTGGCATCCCATATGGGATGTTCAAGTCCCAGCTACTCCCTGTCCATTCCAGCTCCCTGATATGCAACCGGGAAAGCAACTTAAGATGGGCCTCTGCTACCCAGGTGACAGAGCAGGAGAAAGCTCCTGGTTCCTGGCTTTGGCCTGGCCCAACTCCAGCCCTTTTTTTTTTTTTTTTTTTTTTTTTTTTTTTGACAGGCAGAGTTAGACAGTGAGAGAGAGAGAGACAGAGAGAAGGGTCTTCCTTCCATTGGTTCACCCCCCAAATGGCTGCTACGGCCAGTGCGCTGCGCTGATCTGAAGCTAGGAGCCCAGTACTTCCTCCTGGTGTCCCATGCGGGTGCAGGGCCCAAGCACTTGGGCCATCCTCCACTACACTCCTGGGCCACAGCAGGGAGCTGGACTGGAAGAGGAGCAACCGGGACAGAACCGGTGCCCCAACTGGGACTAGAACCCGGGGTGTTGGCAGGGCAAGCAGAGGATTAGCCAAGTGAGCCATGGCACCGCCAACTCCAGCCCTCTTGAAGAAGAAACCAACAAACAGAAAATCTCTCTATCTCTCACTGCCTTTCAAATAAATAAATAAATCCTTAAAAGAATATTACAATTTTTTTAATGAAGGTACAACAAACTGAAGACAGCGTGGCTGCAAATTGCATTTGCAGATCAGTTGTAAGTTGGGTGTTTTGAAGTTAGAGATTGCCAAACACTTAACCAACCTTGTTAGATAAACAGTTTTTGGTTTGGGACTTGTGAAGATCCAGTCATACTATCAATTTGGCTTAATGCACATTTACTATACACGACCAGGGGCAGGGATTTCTTTCATGGAAAGTTTTCTCTTAAACTCTTAAAAATTTCAAACATTCAGAAGAGAGATTAATAGAGTACATTTATGTGTTCCTATCATTTGAGTTCAGAAATCAAGATCTTGATTCATTTGGATTAGCTATCCTTTTCCTCTGCTATTATATTTTGTAGCAAATCTTTTAGATATCATGTCATGTACACATCAGATATACACTTTAAAAAAGAACTGCATTGTCTTACAGAGTGAAACGGCCAGCAGAACTCCCCAAAGAAGCAGTATTTAAAAAATTATCTAGTAGCCTGTTTGTGATCAGATTTCACTCGCTGCCTGTAATAGGTCTTTTATATTTGGCTTGTTCAAGTGGCCTATTGTATATTTTCTGAGAAAATAGTAAAGAAGGATTTCAAGGTTCCAATCACGAAATAATGATAAAGAAGAATAAAATATTGATTACTTTGATTTGATCGGTACTCATTTTATACATTTTTGAAATGCCACACTGTACCCCATAGATATGTCAGTCAGAATTTTTTTAGGGTTTCAAAAAGTAAATTTTAAAGGAAGGGAAAAGATTGTCGTGACAATGTATTGATTTTATTGTTGGTAGCTATGACAAATCTGTTTATATTGTGATTAAAAGAATGTAAAATATTCTGTTATCTATCATGATTGGTGAAAGAGTGAATAATGTAATTGAGCTTAAAAGTTGCTGCAAACTGCCCAGTATTAATCGTATAACACACCAAATAACTCACACATGACCTTCTGAACTGGTTTTGTGATATCACCCTGGCTCCTATTATCCTGAGAATCTGGGGTTAGGGAGTTCTTACTGAGAAATGCCGAGAGAAATCATGGGAGAATCAGAAACCAGAATTGAAGCAGCATTAACGGCAATCAAAGGTTTCTTTAAATATTGGACTCAAAATTTTGCCTCCAGGAGAGAATGACCGTGCTCTGACAGGTGAGAGGCCACATAGGATGCTATTTGGATAAGCAGGGTCACCCTAATGCAATAGACAACACCTACATAGTAAGTGATTGTAGGGGAAAACTAACTCCCAAACACAAGCATAGCACATTGTCTCACTTCTTATAGTTATGTTCTGCTTACATAAATTACCAAAGTTGAAACTAAAAAAAAATACATACACACACACACACACACACTCACACAACAAAGCATGAAACCCAAAGAAAATGTGCCTTGTCAATAGTTCAGTAAGGTTTGCAATGCTCAGGATGTTACTACCTACATAGTCCTGTTATAGCTTCTTGTAAGCTGAGGACACTGAGCTATAAAAAGCCTAACTGCGGCCGGCGCCCCGGCTCAACAGGCTAATCCTCCGCCTTGCGGCGCTGGCACACAGGGTTCTAGTCCCGGTCAGGGCACCGGATTCTGTCCCGGTTGCCCCTCTTCCAGGCCAGGGAGTGCAGTGGAGGATGGCCCAAGTGCTCGGGCCCTGCACCCCATGGGAGACCAGGAGAAGTACCTGGCTCCTGGCTTCGGATCAGCACGGTGCGCCGGCCGCAGCGTGCTGGCCACAGCGGCCATTGGAGGGTGAACCAACGGCAAAGGAAGACCTTTCTCTCTGTCTCTCTCTTTCTCACTGTCCACTCTGCCTGTCAAAAAAAAAAAAAAAAAAAAAAAAGCCTAACTGCTTTTCCCAACATCACATAGAAAGAAATGGAGGATCTGAGAAGCAAACTGTGTCAATGTAGTTCTCAAAAACACAATATAAAATATAAATACAGTGCCTCTCATTATAGAGTGTCCAGATTATCATTGCAAGTCAGATAGGGAAACTTCTTTGTGATGCAAGCTCTAAAATTTGTTGTGTCTCATAACCCATAGGGTTTTCACATATTTATACATTGTACATACCTTCAATAATGACTGTGTGTATCAATATTCTTTTTGTTTAAAACAGGTCATCAGTAACCTAGGTCCCTTGGAACTGATTCTTAATACTCCCAGCCACCATAGAGTTCACCATGGTAAGAAGGATCTATTTCTTTCTTGCTTGTTTTAACAATTATAATGTCACAATTTTGTGCTAACTCTTCAGGATTGCCCAATGAAATTGGTACCCATTGCACAAATAGAGTTTCTTCTTGCGAATCCAGACAAGCCTCATCCCCAAAGCATGGGCTATGCAGGGGTTACAGAAGCTCTCTCTGACTTTTGGATTTTCCTTTCTTCCTCCATTGCAGCTCAGCAAGAGCAGAAAAATGAGTGAAGCAGCTGAGGAGACAGTCACTTTGTTGAAGGCTATTCCATGAGGGCTATCCCTGCCTGTGTCTAGAGAATTCTTGGCCTTGGAAACTGTAGAGATTTTAGGATCACCTGATAAACATCATTGCAACTTCCTTTTCTAAGTTCCAAAAACAAACAACATAACCTACTTTCACTTGACAAGGGGAAAATCCCCCTGGCTAAGTGTTAAAGATAACAACCTCAGAAACAACAGAAATATTTATATTTGTTCATAAGACCTTTCCAAGAATGTGCAAATCAGGGGAAAAAAAGAGAAAGAATTCAAATTTTTTTCAGTGGCAGAACACAATCATGTAGTGGAGAATCATCTAACAATGGAAATGCTCAAACCACTGCTACATTCAGTGGTCTGAAAAAAAAAATCTTACAAATGTTACACTGGGAGAAGGAAGCCAGTAATTAGAGAACAGATACACCTGTTGTGTTTGTGTCAGTCTGTAGGCTTCACAGGCAGCCCTGGAGCAAGCAGGTGCAGAGCAGAAGCAAAATCTCACGGGGGAAGAGCTGAGGCTAGGCTAGGGCACAGGCACGATGCACAAGCCGAGTCGCCCCTTGATGTGTTCCCATCCCCAGGCAACTGTGGAGGAGAAGCCAACAGCATCCTACCCTTTGGCTCCCTCTGTAATACAAGCATGAGTGGAGAAGAGCAAATGTGAGTTAATGTATTGATAATTGTTGCTGGTTTGCTGTGTGTGACTTGAGTTTCACGCTGCTGGTGCTGTTTCAGGATTTCTCAACCTCAGTGCTATGGGCAGTTTGGGGCTAATCCTTCTCCTGAGACTGATCCTTCTCTCTAGGCTTGTGCCGTGTGCAGCAGGACAGTCAACGTATTGCTGGCCTTACCCACTGGAAGCTGATAGTGCCCTGTCCTCCTTGTTCCTGCCACTAACAACTCTAGATATTGCCCAGTGTCACTTGAGGGGCGAACCTGCTCCTCTACCCAGGTGATAACCATTGTTTCCCTGGTGTGTGGCGATGGATGGGCATACCAGAAACCAATCTCACTCCACTTTTCACTGGGAAAGAAATTTCCCTGTGTCTAAGGTTTCAAATGTGTGAGTTAAAAAGCAAGGGTAATTTCATTTTTAATTTGTCTTTTATGTATAAAAACAAAAAGCTGGGTCTCCCTCTAAATAGAGAATTTTCATCCTAAAACAGATGCAGGGGAAAGGGGAAGGGTGCATCATACCAAAAATTAAAAATCAGCGCACATACAGAGGGCACAGGTGGTTAGCCTGGTGGTAAAAATGTGCAAACCTCACATCAGAGTGTCTGGGTTCAAGTCCCGATTTCTGCTCCTGACTCCAGTTTGCTGCAAATGCAGACCCTGGGAGGTAGCCATGGTGGTTCAAACAGTTATGTCTTTGCCACTTCCATGGGAGATCTGGGGCACTTTCATGGCTTCTGGCTCTGGTCCTGGCCCAAATCCAGACAGTACATGCATTTGCGAAGTGAACCAGTAGGTGGGTTCTTTCTCTTTCCCTCTTTCTCCAGCTCTCGTTCTCTCCCAATTTCAAATAAATAAATAAAATAAAACTTCTAAAAACATACACACATGTATTATTGTAAAGTCTGTTTCCTATTTACTTTTCTTGGCACATTTTAATTTTTACACATTACCTTTTTTTAAATAGGTAATATTTAAAAATATTTTAAATAGGTAATTTTTAAAGATTTATTTATTTATTTGAAAGTCAGAGTTACACAGAGAGAGAAAGAGAAGCAGAGAGAGAGAGAGAGAGAGAGAGAGAGAGAAAGGTCTTTCATCCACTGGTTCACTCCCTAATTGGCTGCAATGACCGGAGCTGTGCCAATCCGAAGCCAGAAGCCAGGAGCTTCTTCTGGGTCCTCCATACGGGTGCAGGGGCCCAAGGACTTGGGCCATCTTCCCCTGCTTTGCCAAGTCATAGCAGAGAGCTGGATCAGAAGTGGAGCAGCCAGGACTAGAACCAACACCCACATGGGATGCCAGCATTGCAGGCAGTGGCTTTACCTGCTGTGCCACAGCACCGGCCCCATATTACTTTTTCATAATCCTGAAAAGCAATTATTTAAATTTATCTCATTTTTCCCTAACAGAAAAGTTGTGAGAAAAAAAACCATGCATTTTGTTTTAAGAAAACCTTTGCCCTTGAATTAAAAGTAATTGAAAAATTAATAAAACAAAACCTGCATTATTGGCAAACAAAATCTGGTGTTGTCAGTGAGAAGGCATTCTCAGGAGAAGCATGCTGAATATTTTCACAAAACAAGGCAAAAAAGTGTTTCAAAAAGCATTATTCAGTGTTTTGAAAAAATCTTTTACTATTTTGTCTCCCAGGTAGAAATCGTTACTGCATCGACAAAAATTTTGCTGGCACTCTTATTATCTGGGATAGACTGTTTGGTAAGTAAAACGTACGATAATCTAATAGTTAATATGGCTTCTCCATTCATAAAGAGCCAAAGATTATTCCCTAATGTTTACCTTCCAGGGACGTTTGAAGCAGAGAATGAGAAGGTTGTCTATGGCCTAACACATCCCATCAATACATTTGAACCCTTCAAGGTCCAGGTAATTTAACTGGCTTTGTTCTTTTTTTTTTTTTTTTTTTTTTTTTTTTTGACAGGCAGAGTGGACAGTGAGAGAGAGACAGAGAGAAAGGTCTTCCTTTTGCCGTTGGTTCACCCTCCAATGGCCGCCGCGGTTGGCACGCTGCAGCCGGCGCACCGCGCTGATCCGATGGCAGGAGCCAGGTGCTTCTCCTGGTCTCCCATGGGGTGCAGGGCCCAAGCACTTGGGCCATCCTCCACTGCACTCCCTGGCCACAGCAGAGAGCTGGCCTGGAAGAGGGGCAACCGGGACAGGATCGGTGCCCCGACCGGGACTAGAACCCGGTGTGCCGGCGCCGCAAGGTGGAGGATTAGCCTAGTGAGCCGCGGCGCCGGCTGGCTTTGTTCTTTCTAACATTCTACCATTTCATAAATCACAGAGTAAAGAGAATAATCGGGAAACATGGAGACTATTACCCTCCAGTGAGAAAAAAAAATTAACTGTGAAAGAATCTGTCAATACCTCTGGCACTCAACCAAAACTTTGAATCAAGTCAGGCAAAGTGCATTTGAAGTGAACTTGTTATAAGAATTTTCAAATCTGGCTACTACCAAGATTGTAAAGAAAGAGGCTTTTTAGCAACTGTTTTGTTTCTCAGAATACACCTGAAATATATTCAGAAGGCGCAGTAGTGATGTGGATAATTAAGAGATCCCACATCAGAGAAATCATTTGCCTCCAGGCTGTGTGACTATGGTTAGACATACACCGGGCAGCCCTCGCCTCCTCTCCATGGCTCTAAGTGTCAGAAGCTGTTACAGATTAGATCCTTCTGTACGATCCCCCACCTGCTCATGGCTGGTGCACAGGACTGGCTTCTAAGTCCGACACGTGGCATTGCTTGTTCCTTGGCGTCAACGGTTGGTGCTAGAGAAATGAAGAATGTCTGTGGAGCCCCAGTCTGTCAGAGTCAGACCCCAACCCCTGCCACCAGTCCTTCTGGGGTCAGGGTCTACTAAATGAGAAAAAGATAAAAATGCTCACACGAAGCTGACGAGACAGCTCTATGCAGGACCCTCCTTTCACCAAGTCAGGAAGCTATAGGGCACTGCTCACAGCTCTGCCAGAATCTGTAACAAAACCACTACTAAAAACCTTTCTGAAACAGTGGCTCTTGTTATTTCTGTTTGCTGATGGAGGCTCCCAGGATTTCCATAATTCACCCAATTCCCACAGCTTCTTAGCTTGAATTTAATCAAAGTGGGTTTTAGGCCAAGACGCCGGGTTTGCACCTGACTCACGTAAACATTTAATTTAGCCTTACTGTGTCTTCAGTGGGTGTGAGGTTTACTCTTCTTCATGCTCATTTATATTGTCAGGAACACCAAGTCAGCAGGTTGCGACAACTGGGAGTTTTTGAGCTTACAAAAACCTGTAGTCACTTTCCCTTGTTTTTGCCTTTATTGTGGCTAAATTTCTCACCTAAGGCTAAGAAGCATCGACAGCAACTTATACCAGATAACTCTCTCTAGACAGGCCAGTGTTTTCTTTCTACATTATCATTATGATTTCTTTATTATTGTCATTCATGTTGTTCTGCTGGGGTTCCTACCATTTCACAGCATTGGGAAGCAAATAAGTGACCAAAAAACACCTCTAACTTTAAACTGTTATGACTTTTATCTGCAATGATAGAAATAAAATTGCAGTCAATTTGCAAAGCAAACAGGTCAGTATTCTAACGTGTGTTGTAACTCTTAACACATTAATTGTCTGTGTTGTTATTATTTCAATGTCCCAGACTAAAGCTTTAATCCATTAAATTCTGTCTTGTTCCTTAATTTCTTCCATGCGTTTTTGTAGTATCTCAAGCAATTTTAAAATCCATTTGTATAATCCTAGCATTTTACATGCTTCAAGACAGAATGAAAATACCAACAAGACCATAGATTCTGAAAAAAAAACAAACATTTTCCTCTCCATGTATGCATTCCACACTTCTAGCAGAACTTATCTCTGGAATCTATAGCTGATGCCCAAACACTAGAACTTTTTTCAATCCTATGGAGCATAACAATCACATCTACACAGCTAATTATCCAGAGTTAACATTTTCTGGACACTTATCCTCTGCAAGAATATTTTGTTGAATGTGTTTTCTTTATGAAATGTGGATTCCTGCTAAGAAACTCAAAGTAATTTTTCCCTTAAGAAGCAAACTTTTCCTTTCTAATTATAGAGTAAAGATACTTTAAAAACTCAAATGTCTGTTCTCCAAAAATATCTCTGAATAGTTTGGGTATATGATATGATTGTTCATAGCACAATACAGTAAGTATAGGTTTGTTTTTGACATATTTGGGCAAATATGCAAATATCATATATGTCCATGTTTAACTCACCTTAATATCCATTTAGCAAGACTTTAGAAAAAGTGTTATCAAGGCCGGTGCAGTGGCTCATTAGGCTAATTCTCTGCCTGCGGCGCTGGTACCCCGAATTCTAGTCCCGGTTGGGGCGCTGGATTCTGTCCTGGTTACTCCTCTTCCAGTCCAGCTCTCTGCTGTGGCCCAGGAGTGCAGTGGAGGATGGTCCAAGTGCTTAGGCCCTGCACCCGCATGAGAGACCAGGAGGAAGCACCTGGCTCCTGGCTTCAAATCAGCGCAGCACACCGACTGTAGCAGCCATTTGTGGGGTGAACCAATGGGAGGAAGACCTTTCTCTCTGTCTGTCTCTCACACTGTCTAACTCTGCCTGTCAAAACAAAAAAAAAAAAAAAAAAGAAAGAAAAAGTGTAATCAAGTAAGGATGTGAGGCATAGGCTGCTCATTTATTAGATCAGAAGCAAAGCCACTTAAATTGTTTTGTACCTTGCTGATTTTTCAAACAAAGTCTATGTTTTTATTCCCAAATTATAATTTGGGTGACTTTAAGAAGCAGTGACAAGAACACACTTCGAGGTACACAGGCAGCATAGAATGAATGACAAAAGGAATGTACTTGCTTATCCACCTGCATCAATATAATCACACCTAAAATATATGTAAAGTATATAAATTATATTGAACAATATCAAATATATGATTTTCGTATCTAATCACTAGTTAACACTGTGTTGCATTCAATACATTTTGCTACATTTGTCTTATTTTAATAAACTCTGTTTAATTCTTCCTAGTTCCATCATTTATTGTACATGTGGACTACCTTCTGGGCCACCCCTGGATTCTTCAATAAGTTTTCTGTCATATTTAAAGGACCAGGATGGGGTCCAGGTAAACCAAGGCTTGGGCTGAGTGAAGAAATTCCACAGGTAAGCAACACTGAGGCAGACAGATGGAAGTGGTGGAGAGCAATGTCCTAACGTCAGGTCCACAGTCAGACTGTCCAGCACTTGTACATGTTGCCTTCAGGCTGACCTGAGATGCAGCCCTGTGGTGTGTAAAGGGATGAACAGTGACAAGGCATGCCTTCTGCTGCCTCTCACCAGGGAACACAGTCTGGGGAGCAGAGCAGTGGGGGTTGGTGTGCAGTCCCACTCAGACCCAGAGCCAAGAGTTTCCATGCAAGAATACAGCATCACAGATTCACACAGCCCAGAGGATGCTCAGACTGCAGAGATGCAGGGGGCATAGGAATGATTTTGTGTAGCCCTCATTTTGCTTATAAACATATTGCGATTCCTGGAAGATCTCAAATCACCTCAAGACAGAGTGCAAATTAGATAATCAGATTATAACTATATGCAGTCTATATTAAAAGAGAAGCAGTAAATACAGAAATAAGAAATGTAGAAATTTTAAACACTGGGCATCAAATGAAAAATACAGTTTCAATATACAGTTTCTTTTCTAGAAAATAAATTTCTGTTTTAGTAATTGATTATATATGATTCTCTAGCAAATAAGTCAAATCTTATCTTTTTAAAAGCTTTATTTATTTACTTGAAAGTCAGAGTTACACAGAAAGAGAAAGAGAGGCAGAGAGAGAAGTCTTACATCCATTGGTTCACTCTCCAATTTGCCACAATGGCTGGAGCTGTGCCAATCTGAATCCAGGAGCCAGGAGCTTCTTCCCGGTCTCCTACACAGGTGCAGGGGCCCAAGGACTTGGGCCATCTTCTACTGCGTTCCCAGGCTATAGCAGAGAGCTGGATTGGAAGTGGAGCAGTTGGGATCCAAACCAGCACCCATATGGGACGCTGGCACTGCAGGCAGCGGCTTTACCAGCTACACCAAAGCACCTGCCCCGTAAGTCAAATCTTTATCAAATAAATATCATGAAGAGTAGTACAGAAACAACAACAGAAATGTATAAAACTGTTGCTTTTACTTGTTTATTTATTTACCTGAGAGGCAGAGAGTCAAAGAGGAAAAAGAGAGAGGGGGAAAACACAGACAGACAGAGCTCTCCATTTAACTGGTTCTTTTTGTAAATGCCCTCAATGTCTCCGGACCTGGGCTGGACTAACACTGAGAGCACGGAGCACAATCCAGGTCTCCCACGTGGGTTGTAGACACTCAGTTACCTGAGCCATCGCCGTAGCCCCAAAGTTTTCATTAGCAGGAAGCTGAAGCCTAGAGCCAGAGCCAGGACCAGACTTAGATATCCCAGTATGGAGCGCAGGCATCCTAACTATGAGGCTAAACACCTACCCCTAAAGATTTTAAACATAATACTATGAGTGTAAACGTTAGCATTGAGGCCTGCATTGTGGCACAACAGGTTAAGCCCCTGATTGCAATGCCAGCATCCTGTATCAGAGCCCTGGTTAGTATCCTGCCTGCTCCATTCCAAGTGGGCACCCATGTGGGAGACCTGGGTGGAGGTCTAGGCTCCTGGCTTTGACTTGTGCCAACCCCAGTGGCCATTGCAGCCATTTGGAGAGGAAACCAGTAGATGGAAGAACTCTCTTTCTGTCTCTCTCTCTGTCATTTTGCTTCTCAAATCAAATAAATCTTCCAAAATTAGGTAAAGGTCTGCTTGTGATATTTCAAGTAAATGAAATCATATATTTGCTTTATTTCAGTATTATTATTTTAGAACAGTCCTAAAATAAAAATGCCTTCTTATCCTCTTACCAACACTGTGCTTAAATTTCTCTAGACAGTTTTGTTTATATTTATAGTTAGGCTTTTCTTTTTATCAACACATAGTTAAAGTGAGTATCTCAATGTTGTAGGAGTGCAGCCGGCGCTGTGGTATAGTGGGTAAAGCTGCCGCCTGCAGTGCTGGTATCCCATAAGGGTGCTGGTTCTAGTCCTAGCTGCTCCACTTCCCATCCAGCACCTCTGCTATGGCCTGGGAAAGCAGTAGAAGACGGCCCAAGTCCTTGGGAGACCTGGAGGAAGCTCCTGGCTCCTGGATTTAGATCAGCTCGGCTCTGGCCATTGCGGCCATCTGGGGAGTGAACCACTGGATGGAAAACCTCTTCTCTCTCTCCCTCTGCCTCTGCCTCTCTGTAACTCTGCCTTTCAAATAAATAATCTTTTTGAAAAAAGTAAAGTTGTATGAGTGCAGAAGCCTACACTATGACAAGAGAAGTATAGCGTTTCTGAGATAGATTAGGAAAGTTGTTTCTAATAAAATACCATTTCCCATTGAATCATGACTTCCCAGAGTCCCCTGCCATTTTTCTTTTGTTTCCTGTTTGCTTGCTGTCTCATGCGATGATGCTGGGCATATTGGCAGGTGGGGAAGATCCGACCCATTCACTTTGACTGTCTTTATTGGCTGTACCTACCGTGCAGTATGTTCTTGCATTGCCCTTCCAAGCAGTTTGAAGCTCCCCTGCAGTGCTTCCGAAATGAGAAACAAGTTTTTCAACTTATGCACCATCTTCCATCTCCCAAATCCAGTGTTTTTTTAAACAAGAATGAGTAACAAATTTTCCATTTGCTTTTGCATAGCTCTTGACTCAGTGTGGATTTCTGAGAGAGGAGTAAACCCTGAAAAAATAAAGGAAAGACTTCTTTCTTGTCTCCCTAGGTTACAGGCAAAGAAGTTCCCTTCTCCTCATCTGCATCTCAACTGCTAAAGCTCTACGCAGTTGTGCAGTTTGCACTGATGCTTGGATTTTACGAAGACACCTTTGCAGATACGGCTGTAAGTGACACCCGTTTTGCATAGGGTGGGAGAACCTCTCTGTCATTGTGTTTGCAAATGAAATTAAGCTTCCCCCTATTATGATTATGTTCTATTCTTCTAAGTAATTCTCTGCTTCAATTTTGGCGATATCTCACATGTACACAGTTAACTTGATTCTTCTAGCCTGCTAAATGTAAATGAATTAACTGCATCCAAAGTGCTGCTGTATAGCATGAATACCAAATTCCATTTATCCAAGGGACAACAAGCAATATTTTGCCGGGCATAAGTTTCACAACAACTCTAAAAAAAATGCATCGGATATTAGAATAGGATGTGCTTGGGGAAGCACCGATTTCTCAGCAGTTTCAATGCACTGGTCCTCATGTAGAGAATACCCTGATAGAATGACTGCGGAGTTTTCAATGCCAGCTTGACTTCCTTTATTTGATCCTTTGAGAACACGGAGGATATTTTGTTTGTATGGTAGGAGTGCTGCATCAGGGTTTAGTTCAGGCATTATCACTTCAGAAGCCAATTTTTGACCACAAAAGAACACTTGCATCGTCTGTATTTAGAGAGAACAAAAATAACGAAAGTACAAAAGGCACTGTAGATGTGAAACACATACAAACAAAGTTAGCTTTTAAAAAAATCCATTTATTTATTTGAAGGCAGAGTTACAGAGAAGCAGAGACAAAGAGAGGGAGAGGGGGAGAGGGAGAGGGAGGGAGAGGGAGAGGGAAAGGAGAGAGGTCTTCCATCCACTGGTTCACTTACCAGATGGCTACAATGGCAGGAGCTGAGCCGATCCGAAGCTAGGAACTTCTTCTGGGTCTCCCACGTGGGTGCAGGGGCCCAATGACTTGGACCATCTTCTAATGCTTTCCCAGGCCTTAGCAGAGAACTGGATCAGAGCTGAACCGGCACCCATATGGGATGCTGGCACTGCAGGTACCTTCCTGGGCCACAGCAGAGAGCTAGACTAGAAGAGGAGTAACCGGGACAGAACCGGTGCCCCAACCGGGACTAGAACTCAGAGTACCGGCGCCGCAGGAGGAGGATTAGCCTAGTGAGCCGTGGTGCTGGCCATTGTTAAAGCAAACAAACAAAACTGGACCTGGTGGGATGGCTTGGCTCGTGTACACATCACAGAACAGATTACACATGGTCAAGGCCAGGGGGTTTACAACAGGTCATTACAACAGTTTAAGGCCTGTTCCCAGGCCAGGAACAGAAGGCAGGGAGCTGCTGAGTGTGAGAGGAGGGGTGGGAGGGCTTGGAGGAATAACAAGTTCCATTACTTAATAACAAGGATGCATTATGAGAAATACATCGTTAGGGAATCTGCCACTGTGCAGGCGTTGCAGGGTGTACTCACAGCAGCTGACATGGCCGCAACATCAATGGGTGATATTTCCTTCTGGGGTAGCCATTAAATATGCAATCATGCAGCACAAAATTATTTAGAGAGAAAGGGAAATAGATCTGAAAAGGCAAGAGTAACAAATGTTAGATCTAGGTAAATCCTCCTATGTCACAAATACATGACTTACATTGTCTCCAAAAAATTGTTCTTTAATCACTTATAAAGTGCATAGTGATAGGCCAGTGCCACGGCTCACTAGGTTAATCCTCTACCTGCGGTGCCAGCACACTGGGTTCTAGTCCCGGTTGGGGCACGGGTTCTGTCCAGGTTGTTCCTCTTCCAGTCCAGCTCTGCTGTGGCCCGGGAAGGCAGTGGAGGATGGCCCAAGTGCTTGGGCCCCTGCATCCACATGGGAGACCATGAGGATGCACCTGGCTCCCAGCTTTGGATCGACACAGCGCGCTGGCCGTAGTGGCCATTTGGGGGGTAAATCAACGGAAAGAAGATCTTTCTCTCTGTCTCTCTCTCACTAACTCTGCCTGTCCAAAAAAAAAAAAAAAAAATGCATAGTGACAGAGAGACCTGCCTTTAGGATCTCATCTGATTTAAGGTCTCTCTGGTGTGAATGTTCACTTGGTGTCTTGTGCTCTAAGAAAAAGAATGTGCAATTAAAGGCAGCTGGAATGTAACTGGAGACTCTCAGGCAAGGGCTTCTCAAAGGGACTAGTTCAGCAGCTCAAGCATGTAGAACCGACACAAGCACTTCTCCCTAATTGTCCTGAATTTCCTTACCATGAGATAAGGCATCCTGACCTCATAGACCTTGACCAAAGCCAGCAAGTTCTGTTCTCCTAGAGAGTCTTGCTCATTTCACTTACAATGAGAACCTAATGCTTGCAGATTTTTTTCCCCAGCAAACTTTCCCTTCGTGTTGTACTGTTCAGGACAAATTCACAGCCCACACTGAACCAATAATTCACATCAGGATACGAATTAACCATCAGGGGATTATACCAAACATAATTCATGCCCTCAGGGTAGAGGGCTCACCTTCCCTCTTTGAAGTGTCTTGACTTTGAGCAGGACAAAATCTGCAGGGATACAGTACAGAAGATTTTCGGTCTGTAGAAAATGTCTTTGCGAGTCCTCCAAATTAAAAGAGTTGCTTGGAAAGATTTTTTTTACAGAGATTATAAGACAATATATTAAAGAAACCTATTTTTAATGTTTTAAAGTTTGTTCATTTATCTGAAAGGCAGAGAGACAGAAAGAGAGATTTCTATCCACTGGCTCACTCCTCAAATGCCGACCACAGCCAGGGCTGGGCCAACATGAAGCCAGCAGCCAGTAACTCCACCCTGGTGTCCTGAGAGGGTGCCAGGAACCCAAGTAGCTGAACCATCACTGCTGCTTCTCCAGGTCCATGAGCAGGAAGCTGAGTGGGAAGCAGAGGAGGGACTTGATTCCAGGCACTTCAATGGAATGTGAACGTGCCAAGTAACAGCTTAACCTGCTGTGTCACAACTCTCACCCCATTTTAATTTTTAACATCATTTAAGGACCTTGAGGGTTGGTGTTGTCCTTTATGTTTTTTTTTTTTTTTTACTTTCAAAGTTAATGACCAAAATGTCTCCATATAGTGACTCTTTTCCAAAATGTACTCTTTATCCACAAAAGATTTTAAAGGAAAAGTAAAGAAAATGCTATGGGGTAACGTGTAAGAGACTTTCCCAGCTGTAGCAGAGACAATGCCTGAGATTTGAGCTTCCATCTTGTAAAGTGAAAATAAGAGCTAGGATGCAAAAAGAGCAGAAATGTCAAGGGTATAATGGTTGGTTCAGTACTTGCTCTTATCTGTATTGCAATTAATGATGAACCTGACTCCATGCTGTTCCAGATTTGTTTGCATTTAGCCCCCCAAAACATAAGATTTGAGCCCAAAAATTTCTTTCAGGAGCAAAGCTTTCACAGAAATGCATGAACTGCTTCAATCTTTGCACTGTACACATAGACATCAATTAGCCAGACTACCAAGCTCACACAGACATCTCTCCTACCGCACGTATCAAAAGGCAAAGATGCTCCGGTGTCTTATATTAAATAGCATAGTATTTGTATATAACCTGTCCATATCCTCTCAGGAACTCCTCAGTTACTACATCCCCTATAATCCCCAACACAATGTAAATGCTGTTTAAACAGTTGTTATTCTGTATTGCTTAAGGAATAATGACAAAAAAAATGTGTATACATCTTAAGTACAAACTTAAGTTTCTTTTTAACCCAAATATATTCAACCTTCAGTTGGCTGACTGCACAGGGAAGAGTCCATGGTTACGGAGGCCCAACTGTAGTACTTAATCTAATTTCACATAATCATTACTTCACATTATCAACTTATCAAGATTGCTTTCTTTAATACCCATTTGTTATCTTAATACATTCACCCCAATTATGACTAAGATATACAAGCATTAATAGACCTTGGAGACTTGAATGAAACCAAAAGAAAATTTAGACCATCTGTCAAAATGCCCAACTCTTGATACGCTGACCAATATTGAGTAAAATTTACGTTACTGATACCTTTGTTAGTTGTGCTAAATAAATGATACTAATTTATAGGAGGAAAAATAGAAATTTACCCATTTAAAGCTGTGTGAGACTCCATTATGATTTTGAAATAGAATTCCTTAACGTTAAAGTTAAAAATTTGAATGTATAGGCATGTCTGAGTATTTGTTAGGTGAAAATATTACCAGGCACTGTGTATCTTAGAAGATATGATCTATCACAAGGCATTCACAAGATTTTTCTACTGTCCTAAAACTATATGAGAAACTTGTATAGATGTGTTGGTGAAGATAAATAGTGTTAAACCCCTTTTCAAACTGGAGGCAGAATCGGAGACTGCTTCATTCCTGACACAAATTAATTCTGAAAGGTTCATTTGCTTATTCCCCACATGTATTTTTCTTTGCTAAAAACTTGCTGTGCGACTAGGAAGAAAGGTTGCTTATTCACAAGATTCTGTAGTGCCATTCTCGTCTCAGGCATGTCTGAAAACTCACGAAGACTTTAAAATCCAACAGCAATATTTTGTTTTCTGGATTTGCTGTGGCCAATAATCACATAGAAAAATTGTGTCTGACTTGTAGTTGGGGATCCTGCTGTGGTCCCAGAGCCCTTACTGTTTATGCGTTCAGTAGAATAGATAAATACTGACTTGTATGTGTGCAAGTTCTGTATAAATAATGTTGGGCGTCCAGAAATGGCCACCACAAAGGTGTAAAAGGCACAATTCTTTCTCACCGAAGCTTGCAAAGAGTACGTTTGAATATAGAAAGTTTAGTTTAGCGATACGACCACAGGCATTTGTGTTGATTTTGGTTTAGAAATGCTTGAGAAATCAATCCGTCAACTCCCAGGGTCTCCTTCATGGGGTGATATCGTGAGTACACATTTGAAATAAAAATACGGCCTATACTAATATGATCTCTACACTAAAAGCAATGCTATCTTTGGATAGCTAATAATGTGTTATAATAGAGTGTGTAATAAAGTTTCTACAGATATGTTTTAACACAGATTACTTTGATTATATATTTCAAGTTAACAAGGCATCTGAGAGTATCCAAAATAAATTGGAAAACAGATTTACACAGTTTTAAATTCCCCTGGATGCTGTGGTCTGTAAAACATTATGGGCACTACAATTTTGAAACTCATGTTTTCATGTTGACAGTTTTTAATAGACCCTCTGAAAAAAAAAAGTCAATATATTTAGTTCTACTCTCATAAGAGAGTGTGTTACTAGCACTAGATTAGATCTAGCTTAGGTCCCCAGTGAAGCCTCTCAAGTCAATATCCAGAGTACGCTGTTTTCCTCCAGTCTAGTCCCTGGGGATTCCATTTAATTTCCTAAAGTTTTTAGGTGGTAACAAACATAACGTGAAAAAAAGAAATGTGATCTGCAATGAGCATCAATTATAACTTAAAGCTATGAAATAAATGTAGCAAGTGTGGTGGGGGAAGGCTATTAGCACGGACTGCCTTTCCAATAAGCAGGGACCTCAGAAATGTAGGAGAGTGATCATTGTGCACTCCCATGAAAATTGGAACGCCTGTCCACTAGAATCAAAGACTATAATGAAGTGGGAAACTGCACACTTAGGACTCTCATATGTGTCAGGTAATGAAAGGCTCACTTTGAAATTAAATATCTCCTCATGCTGTTAGTGTTGTCCCCGGGTTTGTCCAGTGTCAGCAACAGCTCTATTAAACATTGTGATGTAATAAGCACAATCAAGACACACTGCTTGTCATTTGCATAGTTTTATTTTTACTTCATTAAGTATGAGTTGATCTCAGAAAGTATATGGAGACAAGGAAAGAAAAAGTGAAAATTAAAAATATAATGTTCATTTCTTAGCATAGATTCCTTCAAGTTCAAGTTCAATTTTACAAGGGATGATACCAGCCATTTAGTCTGTCTTTTAAGAACTGAGAGTCCTGGGAATCTTCCCCTGTCAACGCAGTCTTTGTAAAATGTTGACTAATAGAAGTAGGTGTCCTTGAAAATATTTTAAGGTTAGGAAACAAAAAGAAATAAGAAGGAGCAAATTGGGGCTGTAACTTGGAGGCCTGATATTTCCATTGAAACTATTGAAAACTCAACATTGTTTGATGAGTGGGTTGATCAGGAGCATTGTCCGAAGATGGGCAATGGTGCTCTGGAGAAGCTTACCTGGACGTTTTCCTGCTAAAGCTTTGTCTGATTTTCTCAAAACACTCTCATCTTCAGAAGATGTTTTAGTGCTTTAGTCTTCAAAAGTCAATACGAAAATATCCTGAGCATCGCCAAATCCTGTTGCCATGAGCTTCACCCTGCGTTGGTTCACTCTGGCTTTGACTGGTCAGCTTCTACTTCTAGGTAGCTGTTGCTTTGATTGCTCTTTGCCTTCAGGATTACCCTGGAAAAGGGGTCTCTCATCTTCTGTTCTCATTCTGCAAAGCAATGTTCAAGATCTTGATCCCACTTGTTTGAAATTTCCATCGAAAGCTCTACTCTTGTCCACAGATGATCTGGGTAAAACCTATTGGCACAGATCCAGCAGAAAGTTTGTTCTGCTGTAATTTACAGACAGAACTGTGTAAGCTGAACCAACTGAGAAGCCCAGGGAATTTGCTATTGTTTGTGCTGTTAATTGTCAGTCCTATTTACCATGGTACAAATGAGATAAATCTTTTTCTGGGAAACTTATTTGCATAGTATCTTTTGTCTTCTTAAAATAAGTTATCCATTTTGTTTGTTTGTTTGTTTTACAGGCAGAGTTAGACAGTGAGAGAGAGACAGAGAGAAAGGTCTTCCTTCTGTTGGTTCACCCCCCCCAGATGGCCACTACGGCTAGTGTGCTGTGCTGATCCTAAGCCAGGAGCCAGGTGCTTCCTCCTGGTCTCCCATGCAAGTGCAGGGCCCAAGCACTTGGGCCATCTTCCACTGCCTTCCCGGGCCACAGCAGAGAGCTGGACTGGAAGAGGGGCACCGGAACAGAACCAGCGCCCCAACCGAGACTAGAACCAGGAGTACTGGTGCTGCAGGTGGAGGATTAGTCTAGTGGGCCGTGGCACTGGCCAAGTTATCCATTTATAAACAGATTTCTTTAGACATTGTCCCCATAAACTTTTCACAAAACATCAATGATCTCATCATTCTCCCACCTAATCTTTATCAGAAATTTGATGTCTGTCTTTGCTTCAATTTTGCAGATTTCATGTTGCTTTGATGAGGAGTCCTTTCAAACTGATTTATTAGCCTTTTTAGTGCCTGAAGCTATGTCCTGTTTAGACAATTTACAAAAGTTATCATGAATTTATTTTGGCTTAAAAACTTTCTTTTTTTAAATAAATGCATATGTGATGGGCATTTGGCTTGGAAGTGAAGCTGCTGCCTGGATTCCATGACCAAGTACTTGAGTTCAAGTCCTAACTGTGAATTCAGTTTTAGTCCTGCTGAGGTATTTGGGTGGGGGGGGGGTATGATATCTGAGCCAGCAAATGGAAGCTCTCTTTATCTACCTCTCTCTCTTTCTGCTTCTCAACTAAATAAAATAAATCAAAATTATTTAAAAATGAAATAAATTATGGATTTTTTTCATAATACTAATTTTCCACAAACTTTTGGAAGACCCCTCTTCCATGTAAAAATTAAACACTTTAATTCACTTTTTTTTTTTTTTTTGACAGGCAGAGTGGACAGTGAGAGAGAGACAGAGAGAAAGATCTTCCTTTTGCCGTTGGTTCACCCTCCAATGGCCGCCGCGGTAGGCGCGCTGTGGCCGGCACACCGCGCTGATCCGATGGCAGGAGCCAGGTGCTTCTCCTGGTCTCCCATGGGGTGCAGGGCCTAAGCACTTGGGCCATCCTCCACTGCACTCCCTGGCCACAGCAGAGAGCTGGCCTGGAAGAGGGGCAACCGGGACAGAATCCGGTGCCCCGACCGGGACTAGAACCCGGTGTGCCTGCGCCGCAAGGCGGAGGATTAGCCTAGTGAGCCGCGGCGCCAGCTTTAATTCAGTTTTTAAAGCTCAAATTCTAACAGTTCTTTTCGGAATCATATTCCCTTACTAAAGTGATGTACACGAAAAGGATGCTTGTCTGAAGCTGTATTTAACATTGTTTTCTTTTGTATTTTTGAAAACAACTGAAGGATATACTACTTACATCTGCACTTGTTAGTGAAAAAATAGAAGTTTTCTATCAAAGTATAGAGCTCTGGAGGTGGTAAGTTATGGCTGCAGGGATCCTGTCTCATATATTCCATTTCTCTGAGATCACTGCCCTTTGTGGCCTGGTGTCCAGTATTTATAAATTAATTGCTTCCAATATTGTTACTTTTTTCTTCAGGTTGAAGGGTAAATCTACTCCCTTTTTCTCTCTCCTGTCCAATGTGCATTCTTTTTTTTTTTTTTTCAATAGAGTGAAGCCATAGTTTAAAGTATAACTGTAATACCTCAAATCTTGTAGTAAAATTCTTTAAAATTGTCATTTTTGGCTTTTAATTCTTTCAATTTTTTGTTGAAACTAACTCCAGGTCAAGTCAATGTTTCTGAACTGTATTTGCGTTGGAACTTTCAGTTAATATTTTTTCACCTTCAGTATAGTTCTCATTTTTGCTGTTGCTTGAAATTCTAGGAAATATTCATTCTAATCATCACTTTTAATACACTTCAGTGGAAGTCTCTTAAAGAGGTCTGTAAATAAAAAAATAGAGAGCTATGTCTCATTTTGGGAGATTCATGAGATCCACTAGGATTAGAAGCTATGTGACAGTGTCCGTTGAGTTCTGTGCTTGTATTTATGCTGCAACACTGAGAAGTGTCTTCATTTCTTAGGAGTCCATATGACAAGTCCAGAAGCTTGAGATTCTTCTAGATTCTTCTGGGTGCAACCTTCATAGTCACGCAGGGATGACAGAAGTTACGTAGCGGGGCCAACAAACCCAATCTGTTGTCTTCACTTCAGAAACTATAGAGGGTTAGGGCTTAGGAAATACTAACTTCACATTACAGATGTTTGGAGAATGAGTACTTTGAATTGAAATAATGGTTTTGTAGCTCTTATCAGACATCTTCTAGAGAAAATTCTATAAATGCACCATATTGATATAATAACCAAATCCCTTCTAAATTTTAGAATGAAATTGTGAGAAATATTACCAAATCATTTTTTGGCAACTTATAAAGCTTACAATCAGGAACCATTTTGCATACATGCATATTATTATCTCAACACATGGTATATGCTGCTGCTCATTCCTTTGGTGGGAGTTGTTGGGTGGGCAAATATAAAAGGTGGTTCTGTTGATCACCAGAGTTTTCCCGAGGACTGGGAAGAGGGAGACAGCCCTGTCTGAGGACAGAGGGGAAGCATGGCCTTTACCCTGTCTGTGGGCACAGGAAGGACTCCAAAGCGTTCATGGATTGCTAGAGTCGCATAGTACTGGACTTCCTGGACTTCATGCCTCTCCTTATTTTTCCCATCTAGTTGCAGGAAGCTGGAGGAAGGATGCTATTCAGTACCTGTTGAAATAAGGGCTACTGAACTGCTTGGAATTTGAGACATGATTTCAAAGGGGGAAAAGTCATTCCTTGCTTCATTCAGCTTTTGATGGTTATGACCTTCCTCATAGACTTTTCACAGGAACTAATGATACCTTCATGGGGCAATCGAAAGTAGCTCCACTTTAGTGCTTTAGGACAAAGATATTTGATGTCAAATACAGTCAGTGATGCCTATCTATGGGTTCCACATTCACAGATTGCACTAAACATGAATGGAGAGCATTTGAAAAAAAATGCTTCTATACTGAACATGTAAAGAATTTTTTTTTGTAATTATTCCCGCAACAATACACTGGAACAACTATTTACATAGCAGTTGTATTGTAATAGGTTTTAGCATTATACTAGAGATGATTTAAATCATCCAGAGGAGGTGCATAGCTTATATGCAAACACTGCACCATTTCATATAAGGAACTTGGGCTCCATGAACTTTGGCATCCTCAGGAGGGTCCTGCAACCCATCCCCTGTGCATTTCCAAGATGACTGTGTACTAATGCAGCAGCAAGATATGAAATGGGAGTGAGACCAATGAAAGCTAAAGCCTTTCCTTTTATAAAAAGCCAACAAGGTATACATTTTCTTATGTATTATCTAAAACACAGGAGACTAAATATGTACAATGGACAAGGCTATATTTTTTTTCTGCCGCTCTGGTGTAACTCAGCTGAGGTCCCATCTGCATAGATTACAGTGCTGTGAATGCAAGAGCAGTTTTGTCCTTGTCGCTCACTGTCTTAAGCTTGTATTTGGTATAGTGGTGCCCAGCACATGCTCAACAAATACTCATGGAATAAATGTGTGGAAGTCAGAAAGAAATCCATTGGCTAAATGCCTTCGTTAATCTATCAAAGGATTTTATATGGAGAAAGGTTAGAACCTCATGGGAAAAAAACACTTTCTTAAGAAAACATTGAATTTACTTTTTTTAGTATCTTAGTTTAGTATCTTAGCCTTTAAACCTAGACCTTATGGGGCAACTCTATTCTTTAAGGAATTAAACAAATGAATATTAAAGTAATTCATAATTGAAATATTTAATATTTGAAAAAATATCTTAACATTAAATTATTGATTGAATGGTTGAACTTATTTCAAAGCTTAAGCAATTAAAATATCAGATTATTTATTATAATTATATATTATATATACAATATATTATATATTATATATAATTAAATATAATACATATTAATTATATATTAATATATTATATAATTAATATTATATATTAATTATATATAGTATAATTAATATAATATAATTAAATATTTAATATTGTTAGATTATTGAGTAATTAAATCAATAATGTAGTCAGTTATTGAAGTGGAAGGTATTACTATTATAGAAAACATAAAATATTCTTTTATTTGGCCATTCAACAAACACGTGTTGGGTACTTAACTATGTACCAGGCAGTGTTCTCAGCATTTAGGAGTATGGCAGTGAATAAAGAGAGAAAAGCTTTCATAGAGATTGCAATTCAGTGAGAGAAGACAGGCAATAAACAAAAATAAAGGCACAAGCAACCAACGGATATTGAAGTGATACGTCCATATGGCGGGCAGGCGAAAAAAAAAGGACCACAGAGCCTTATGGAAAAGGATTGCGCTACTCAGAAAGGAGATAGATATCTGTTTATATAGAAACCTGCATGAGATAAACCCTATGGGTCCCCAGAAGAAGTTATTCTAAGCAGAAGGAACAGTCTGTGTGGGGAAGATGATTGTCATGTTCCAAGAACAGCACTGATGTGGTTTAAGAATGAAAGAGAGAGACTGTAGGGGATAATGCTAGGGTGTTGTGTGTCAGAGTCAGAGTGACGATGTTCCTGGAGGATTTGGAACAAGACTGATGTGATCTGATTTAAGCTTTAAAAGGATAACCTTACATATGGTGGGTGGTGAGGGGGCCACGTGAACAGGAAATTTGAGAGGCAGCAAGACTGTTAGGCGGGTACTTCAATGATTGTGGTGGATATTGTGTGAGCGTGGAACAGAACATTAGTTCTGCTATTTTCCGTAAATGCCCTTATTCTGGATACAAAGTCAGTATGGTGCTGACATGCACCTTTGAAGCATTAGAAGGACGTGAGAGAGTTGAGGACAAGTCGCAGGTTTTGTTTTGAGCAATTGAGGAAGCAGAGGTGTCAAATTCTAAGATGAAGAAAACTGGGGAATCCGTGATGCGGAAGACGAAAGCAAAGTCAGTGTTTTAGGCAGGCTGGGTTTCGAGTCCCTATTAGCCATACACAGATGTGGATGTCATGTTAGGTTGATTTCCACCCTGAATCCAGGAATTAGGAAGCAATTTGGGAAAGAGGGTTTTTTAGTTTGGTCCAAGCGCGTAAATATCCTGACCAAAGCAAAATATGTACTTTACCCTGTCTGTAAGCTTCCTATGATATTTGGAAGAACAAATAGATTGTTTATTTAAATCTCTCACATCTTAATCTCATGGTAATTCCTTAAAATTGCTTAAGCCCCTGAGCATAGCAACACTGATAGTGATTGCATTAATTGACTTTTACTTGGGGTAGGCACCTTCCAAATGTTTTATTACCGTTTCCACCAAACTCATATTTTATTTCAAATGTACCAAATGTAGAACCAAGCCTTAGAAACATCAAGTCATTTGCCCATAGCTACATGGACAGCACATTCTATGTATTTATACAACATTTGCAGTCCCACTTTGCTTTCTTGGTGCAAATTGTTTCTCCTTTCCCTATAAATATCTCCCTGCCCTCTCCTGAAAAAAAAAATCAGAATGAAGCAGTAGAGGGAAAGAAAGATTTTTTCAAGGCAAAAAGTTTCCCTTAAATGAACATTAATTTACTCAAGCACAACTTAGTTACTGTACACCAATACAATATTTTTCTGGTATATTTTGCCTTTCTCTTTCAAGATTGACTTCTGCAGATTCAGCACTGTCCTACTCTCCTGTAAGGCGCTGGGCCCCCATGGAGCTCCCCATTTTATATCTGATTCCTGTCATTGTCCCCATATTCCTAAAAAAGTCTGCCACTTTTGATTCAATAAGCTGTTGGTCTGGAGAGTTTAAAATATCTTGACAGTGAGCAGTTAAGATGCCCACATCCATCAGAATGCCAGGGTTCAATTCCTAGTTTCAGCTACTGATTTCAGCTTCCTGACAATGCAGACCCTGAGAGACCGAGTCGGCAACTCAAGTGGTTGGGTCCCTGCCTCCCATGTGGGAAACCTGGATTGCATTCTGGCTCCTGGCTTCAATCAGTCCCTGCTGTTGCCACCATTTGGGGCGTGAACCAGTGAATGGGAATGTGTGTGTGCTCTCTCTTTCTCTGCCTCTCAAATGAATCAAGAAAAAGTAAAGCAAAGCTTCTCTTGACAATTCTGGCTACCATTCCGGGTGGTCCTAAGAGACAGGGCTGGTTTGTAAGGTGGTGTGGAGTTGAGATGTATGTGAGCAGCCATTGTAGCTGGTGGCTTGTATTTATTACTCATCACTTTGGATGGATGCAGTGCAGTTATAGGTAAAGATATTGCCTAATACTGAGTTAAAACTACCTGTCGTTATTTCTGGAAGGGAAAAAAGAGGAGAGAGAGTGTTTTCACAATATCTTGACCACTATTGTAGCCAACCTGTATTCTACTGCTTATTTAAGTACCATCTGTGAATAGGAAAATCATCTAACATGTGTGCACACAAACCATGGAATTCACTGATGCCCATTCATTCTGAACCACTATTCACCTGGCTCTAACCCTTGGCTGCATAACGTGACATAGATTTCTGCCACTGGCCCCTTTAAATCTGTTCTACCATTATCATGCTTTGACATCAGCAGATCTATTTTGAATTTCAGTGATGCTATTCATTTTCTGTGTGATGATGGAAAAGTCACATAAGACTTTGATTCCTAGGATTTTTTTCCTTTAATATATAAAATGCATGTATAATGGCACCAACTGTGCAAGGTTATCGGGAAAATAAAAAGAACTATAGTGTATCAATCTTGTAGCTGGAAGCTATAAAATGGTAGATGCTCAGTGAACATTGTCAAATTTGTTCATGTATACTAAATGCATGCTTCATTTTTAATTCTTGCAAAATACAATCTTGTGCATTTGAATATGCAAATTTCATCAAATATGAGTGTTTAAGTGTATAAGTCTAGTCCCTTTCATTTATGTGTTTGCATTCATAATCTATTCTCCTTTATATATTTTCTGCATTTAAGAAAACTTTGAATTTAAGCTGCAAAATAACTGGTGATCTTGAAAATCATTACTGGAATGTAGTATCTGTAAAAATGTTGAGTGATTTCTACACACATGGGGGTTTACATTGCTCAAAATGAAAACTTTAAAGGAGAACATTTAGAAAGGACACATTTAAGAAAATATCATGATAGAATTCTCTCATTCATGCTCCAAGTGTCCAACAAGGTAAGTAAAAGACGTTAAGAAAACAAAAATAGGCCGGCGCCGTGGCTCACTTCGCTAATCCTCCACCTACAGCGCTGGCACTCCGGGTTCTGTCCTGGTTGCCCCTCTTCCAGTCCAGCTCTCTGCTGTGGCCCAGGAGTGCAGTGGAGGATGGCCCAAGTGCTTGGGCCCTGCATCTGCAAGGGAGACCACAAGGAAGCACCTGGCTCCTGGCTTCGCATCGGCGCAGCGCGCCCAAAGTGTGCCAACCATAGTGGCCATTTGGGGGATGAACCAATGGAAAAGGAAGACCATTCTCTCTGTCTCTCTCTCACTATCTAACTCTGCCTGTCAAAAAAAAATATGATGAAGGATGCAGTGGGAAATAAAATTCGGGCTCTTTTATTGCCAGCTTTAACTCTTATTGCTCCTTCTAATAACTGCTAATGGGACCACTGAGCTCTGTATTTGTCTGACAGGTGCTGTCACAGGTAACGCTCCTTCTGAGGGTCTGCTTCATTATCCTGACCTTGACATCCATTGGATTTCTTCTGGATCAAAGGCAAGAAGTGAAGATATTTCACTTTTTCTTTTACTCAAAGCAGTAAAATATTGGTATTTGTGTGGCTTTATAGTGTAATTACTATAAATATAAAGATCTTGGTTTTTATCTCTTTGTTATTTTAGAGTCGTTTACCATATCAGTCCTCCCAAATGGGTCATTTTGTTAGGGAGTGAGTGCAAAGGGTATTGAGGCAGTGATGGGAGCCTCATTTCACACGCTGGAGGTTCAAAGTTGAATACTTTGCTGAACAGCTGACAGTAACCCTCACTGGGCCATCAATGCTCAAACTAAGCAATAAACTGATAACAGAATTTCTGTATAAAGACACATTATCTTTCTCAGCTTCACACGGATATGCAAGTATCTCCAAATACTATATATTTGTTAGAATTAAAAGAAATGCTTATTACTATATTGACAATAACCTATGAACATACGAGGCATGTATTCAAAGCTGATGCATGTGAAATGACATGTTATTTCAGACCCAAGGCTGCTAGTGTGGAAACCCTTCGTTGCTTGATGTTCCTGATGCTGTTCAGACTTGGTCATCTGAAGCCACTGGTCCCTTCCTTGTCATTTGCTTTGGAGGTAGGACTCCAGCATGGATTATACATCTATTGCATATTGAATTCTTTCACTAGATGATGTTTTTTTTTTTTCTACTTCATTAGTGCCCAGTACTTATGGGAGTTTCCCCTTCCTTTCTTATTCTTGCTACTTGCATCACTTGGAGCTAAGTGTGCTGAGCAAGTTCTCTCATCCCTGAATCTGGGTTGATACATGGTGGAGTTGTTGGGCGAGTCAGTCACAAAAAAATCAGATCACGTTGTGTGTTCTCGGGAAGTGATTTTACACTTTTTGGTAAACTTTGCTATTCGATAGGGTTTTTAATCTCTTAAAGGGCAAATGGCAAGTAAGATGCCTTGTCAATCTACTACAAAAAGTTATATTTGTACAGAAATAAAGTCATTGAGGGCAGTGTGGTTTTTCTGAAACTGAAAGTTATGTTAGTGAGATGATCTTCTGAGATGATTGAAGCTGTCTTCCAAGATCTGCACTGGGCTTTGGGTGCAAGTTTACCAGCTCAGATCTGAGGCAACAGTTAAAAAGTCTTTATTTCCATTATTTGCTATCTTTTTTTCTAATCTAAGGGTTATATTGTTTTCCGTAGTTACTAAGCAGCCTACTAATGTCATCAAAATGTATAATGTGAAAGTTCAAGTAAGCATGAAACACCAGTACTTACCCTGCCAAGCATCAGTGGAAAACTAACTTAGAAACTTTCCTCACTTTATAATAAATATAATTTGGAATAGTCTCCTTTGGAGAAATGTGGCGGTATCTATCAAAACTGACAACAAGGATACCCTTTGACCCAGTATTGTACTTCTATATTGTACTTCTAGAAATTTATGCTGCAGGAGTGAAAGGCTCATCCTTATGTGCACTGATGGATATGCAAGCCTATGCATTGCAGCTTCATTTGGAATGGCATAAAACTGCTAAAGTCTAATGGCCATTAATAAGGGACTGAGGGAAATTACAGTTCATTCATAAAATAAAGTGCACATCTATAAAATAAAAACAGGAACTCCTTGGTATCAATATGAAGCGATCTTAATAATATGTAATAATCCAACATGATACTGGTTGACATGTGGAGTATGCTACCATTCAATATGTATATGTATAAATATCATGAGATACACTCATGTGTATATAAATGTATAAATGTGTGTTATTATGTGTATGCAAATATATCTATTAAGATCAAAAAGAACTTGCAGGATTGCCTGTGAGAGTAAATCTGAATTGTATACTAGAGGAAAGAGAGAGGATGAAAATTTATTATTAAATTAATATTACCTACCACCTTTAAATTTCTGAACAATGGGGATTATTTTATTTTTTTAAATGTGAATATAAACAGTGAAACATAAAATATTAGAATCAGTATCTTGGATACCATCTAACCAAATACATTCTGTATTTATTTTTTATTTATTTGTTTATTTAAAAGGCCGAGTTTAAAGAGAGCAAGAGAGAGAGAGAGAAATTGAGCTTCCATCTGCTGGTTCACTCCCCAAATGTCTGCAGCTTCCAGAGTTGGATCAGTCCAGAGCCAGGATCCAGGAGCTTCTTCCAGGTCTCCCATGTGGGTATAGGGGCCATAGGACCTAGACCATCCTCCACTGCTTTCCCAAGTGCATTAGTAGGGAACTGGATCAGACTCTAACCAATGCCCATAGGAATGCCAGTGTCACAGGCAGCAGCTTTAACCACTGCATCAGATTTCCAGCCCCATACATTCTGTAATCAAATAGTTATTAAAGTTCACATAATGTGGGGGCCAGCGCCGTGGCTCACTTGGTTAATCTTCCGCCTGCAGCGCCGGCATCCCATATGGGCACTGGGTTCTAGTCCCGGTTGCTCCTCTTCCAGTCCAGCTCTCTGCTGTGGCCGGGAGGGCAGTGGAGGATGGTCCAAGTGCTTGGGTGCCTGCACCCTCTTGGGAGACTAGGAGGAATCACCTGACTCCTGGCTTCGGATAGGCGCAGCGCTGGCCATAGTGGCCATTTGGGAGGTGAACCAACAGAAGGAAGACCTTTCTCTCTGTCTGTCTCTCTCATTGTCTAACTCTGGCTGTCAAAAACAACAACAACAACAACAACAACAACAAAACTCACATAATGTGTACAGATATTTTGTGGGTTTGGGGGGGGGGACTATAACCTGTACCACTTAATGAAATTCATAAATCTTTATGCCAGGAAAAAAACCATACAATTGAAAAAAAATAAAATTATTGAACTCTAAACAAGGGGCACATTCTAATTCTAACAGTTAGTGAATTGCATCTTGGGTACGTGGTGGCAGTTTGTCTTACATGCTTCAGAAGCAAATGGAGAACGTAGGCTTTTAAACGAGCAGTGGTTTCAAACATGTGGGAGTGTGTGCTTACCAAAACCCCTTCAGTGTGGTGCTCTTTGATGATGGATGGTGGAAGGCTGGGTAGTTTGTGCAGCTTTTGTGTTCGATGAACTGCAGAGGTGAAATGCGTAAGTAGTTCATAGGTGAAAGTGAATGGTTAAGACAGAAAGTTTGAAGTCCCTGACTTAGGAACTCACCAACTATGTGCCCAAAGACAGTGCTTGGCCTCTTAAATATTAAAGCCTTGGCTTTCTCATTAGTGAAAGGACAGAGCAATGGTATTTATCTAATAGGATTTTGAAGATTAAATGAAATTACATATAAAAGAAACAGTACAGCAATTAGCACTTCATAAGTCTTAGGCACTATTACCTTTATTGCTACAATGATGATTGTGTATGAACTTAATATCCTTGGAAATAATTCTTTGCTTCGCATTGAGATCAACAAGTCAAATGTGTAGACACCTGGTATGAGGAGTGGGAAGAGCAGCTACAAGCAGCCAACATGCATTAGCTCTTACTGTGTTCCAAAGGCCTCATTGTATCAGTCCAATCAACCCTTCTACCAACCCCCTGATGTGGCACAATTCATCTTTATTTTCACGGTGAGAAAATTAAGGAGGACAAAGAACCTGTTATGATGCACAGAGATTATAAGCAAAGCATTCAGGATAGGGGTGCAGGCAGTAGACACCATCACCCTTAATCCTCAGAGAACATGCAATGATAGCAATGCTTATCTATTCAAGGCCCTAGGTGCAATGTAGCAAAACAAGGTTGGAAAATGTGAAGCATGTCTCATGAATTTCACTGCAAACATATTCTGAAAGACGGGTCATTCAAACAGTTCTATCCCTGAGCTAGCTTTGCTTTATGATTCAAGAAGGAGAGGTCACTTACGGAGAACTCTTTCAGGATGCCCACATCCTCTGCCTAGAACCTGTTTCTGTCCATCTTGGCACATACACAGTCAAAATCAGCGTAGAATAGACACGGTCCAAGGTTCGCAGCAAAATTTGTCTTGGAACAGTGCTGATATCATGTGGTTCACCAGAAAAATTAAGAGTGAACAGAGGTAATGCTGTACAAACTTTGGTTACTGTCATCACTCTTATTACTATTATTTACATATTGCTTATTAATGTTACTGTAGCATCATTATTGTTATTGAAACTAGGCCTCTGAATCCCCACTTGTGATCCCAGAAAGTTTACCAGGGGTTAACAGGTAGAGAGTTGTAAAATCAAGCAACTGTTTAACTATCAACATTTCGCCCTGTGGAGTAGCCTTTCCTCATTTCTACTTTTTGTTTAAAATCCAAGCATCACACAGTTATCTATTTTGGAGTTCTTAATTGTGAAATTCAAAGCTGTGTTTTCTTCCAATGTTTACCTTTGGGAACAGTAGGTGAGCCTCTGCCATTTGTCATATTTTTAAAACAACTGTTCCTAGCATGTCACCAAGAGTACAGATATCTCATCAAACATCTCAGTGGCTTCATTCACTGGGAACTAAGGCTGCTGGACCAAGAGTGACCAGGCCAGAGGATACAATGTCTTTGTTGTTCTCCTTGAAGCTATCAGGAGAACCAGTGTCAGTGAAACAATCACTCCCCTTTCTCTTGTAAATCAACATTGTGTCTGTTCTCATAAGCAGCTTGTATTCCTGTGGCCCTTCTCTCTGGGTCTAGAATGGTGTTCTGCTTTATTGTTTTATCATGTAAAGTTTGCTTGGTATTAGTGCTTCTGCACCAAGAAAACACATGCCACACACACAGAAAATGGAAAATTGACCTTAAAGTTATTTTTCACTTAGATTATAGTGGCAATTCTGGATCAGAAATACAAGGTGTAATTTGAATTTGATCCTATGACCCACACCCCTTTAACTCATATCCACACGAATGTTAGTAACGATGGGGGGTTCTTGCTACTTACAGACATGAGACATGATACAAATGTATCCCCAAATGTGCACTGGTCACTTTAGTATGTGCCCTTTCACAACAATTCACATCTCTTCATTTCTGCTGGCTTTCTGATTCAGAACAAAGTTGAAAGAAAGTAAAGGCTTCTTATCCTTGCATTCTCTCACTTGTCTCTCTCTCTTTTTCTTTCTCTTTCTCTCTCTCGCTCTCTCTCACACACACAAACACACACAGGTGTCTTGTTTGCTACCTCACATATCATGTGTTCTTTTTAACATACACCTGTAAATTGATCTTTGAATTAATTCCCTCATGTCAGTAGCATTAAACATGTCCAGCCTGATGAACACCTGTTAGGAGAAGAGGTGAAGGGTTATTTTTGATAAGTATGTAGATATAGAAGATAATGGAAAGCTTAAGTCTACCAGCAAAAAGAATACTAATAACCAAAGCAGGTTCTTTGGAGATTCAAAAGAAGAAACAAGACAATCTAGAGTATAACATTGTATCTGTAGTGTAAATGTGAATATTATTTTTTAAAAGATTTTGTTTGTTTATTCAAGAGGTAGAGTTACAGACAGAGAGAGGTAGAAACAGAGAGAAAGATCTTCCATTAGCTCATTCACTCTCCAAATGGCCACAATGGCCAGAGCTTGGCCAGTCCGAAGCCAGGAGCCAGGATCTTTCTCAAGGTCTCCCAAGCACATGGGCCATCCTCCACTGCTTTTTCACACTATTGCAGAGAACTGGATCAAAAGAGGAGCAACTGGGACACAAACCGGTGCCTATATGGGATGCCAGCATTGCAGGAAGAGGCTTAGCCAACTAAGCCATAGCGTCAGCTTCAGTGTGAATATTAGGAATAATAATTACACCTAAGGATCTATACCATGCACACATATATACAAGCATATGAGTACCTTTAAAACACTATTTTGAGATCTGTGTCATTTAAAAAATAAAACATGTACCTCTGAATATCTGCTCGTCAATATCAAATGATGTAATTACAAGAAGATGTAATGACTTTACATGTAGTGATCTTGGGCATGTGTTTGGCCTAGCAGTTAAGTAAGATGGGGTGCCTGGGATCAATATTCATTCTAGCTCCTGACTACAGTGCCCTGCTAATACAGACCTGAAAGGCAGGGATGATCATTTAACTAACTGAGCTTCTGTCACCCGCAAGGGGGAGGGGGGGGATGGACTGAGTTCCCAAATTCTGTCTTCAGTTTCCAAACATCCTCAGCTGCTGCAGGGATTTGAGGAGTGAACCAGCAGATGGGAACTCTCTCTCTCTCTCTTCATCACTCTGACTTTATTCCTCTCTCTCTCTCTCTCTCTCTCTCTCTCTCTCTCTCTCCCTCCCACTCAACTAAATTAATAAGGCTTATTTATTTATTTGAGAGGGAGAGAAGGTGGATGGTAGAGGTATCACTCCCTAAATGTCCACAACAGCCGAGCTGGGTCAGAAACTCCATCCAGGTCTCCCACGTGAGTGGCAGGAACCCAAGTGATTGGGCCATCATCAGCTGCCTTCCCAGGCATGTTAGAAGGAAGCTAGTTTGGAAGGACAGCAGCCGAAACTCAAATCAGTGCTCTGATCTGGGATGCCACTGTCAGAGGTGGAGGCTTAACTCACTGTGCCACAGAGCCAGACCCAGTGATGAATGGTTTTTAAAATTAAACTTAGAACTCAGTAAAACAAAATCTGACTTATAGTTTTTAGATTTTTAGTTTCAATACTGAAAACTGAAGCTTGCACTGCTAAATGGTAAACCAGCTTGTATCTGCTGAGAATACACACAAGAGATGGGTAGGAAGGGAAAGAAGGCAGTGAGGAGTTCAGAAGCAGGGGTGGCCATGGAGCACTGAAGGGATGCTATGTACCTGCACCAGCAGCTCAGGACCTGGGTCCTTGTGGAGATGAACAAATGCCCACATAAGGTGGAATCTGCCCACCCAGCGCCTCCACTGCAAGCCGAAGCATTTATTCAACTAAGCCTGGTCCATCAAAATCACAGCAAAAGCCCTGTCTCTGTGGAGCTTACGTTTTCATTGTTACATTAATTTTTAACTGCTGCTCAACAAATTACCCCAAGTGTAGTGGCTTACAGCAACATCCATGTATTAGATAATCATGTAAATTTCTACAGTTCAGGAGGTCAGGCATCCTTGTGGGCCCCCTACTCTGCTCATGGTCTCAAAAGTCTGCATTGAAGGTGTCAGCCACATTGCAGGATTATCAGGAGGCTCAACGAAGGAAAAAATCACTTCACACCTACTCAGGACTTGACAGAATCCACCTGCCACAGGTGTATGACTCTGGGCTGTGCCCTGTGCTAGCCTTGGCCTGGAGGCTGCTCGAGGGCCCAGAGGGTGCCTGTACTCCTGAATATGTGTGCGTCCACAACAAGACTGCTTGCTCCATCCAGGCAGGCAGGGCACTGGCTTCAGGGAAGCTCAGGATCTCCCTTAAAGGTGTTGCCCTGATGAAGTCAGGCTCCTCCAGGGTGGTCTCTGGTTTCAAAGAATCAAATACAACAAGTGAGGACCTGAATTCTATTTGCAAGATCTCTTCATGCTTCCCACATTGTGTTGGCTAATGCAGGTCACGGGCCCACTCCCACTCCAAGGGCGGGGGTGATTCAGGACACATCATGAACAGCAGAGGTAGAATTGAGAGCCATGCTTGACTCTGTTGGTCATAGCTGGGGAGAATGTGTACAATTCAAATGTTTACATCTCTATACATGCACATGCGTGGTCTCATACATGATCTATTAGGAAATGGTCAGTACTGTCAAGAAAATGATCAGAGGTACAGGAGGCAAATTAGGAAAAACAAAAGTCAAAGACAAAGCATTACTCAGGGAAGGCTGGTGGCATTTCACTGAAGATTGACCAGACGACCAAGTGTTTAGCCTGGCAGTTAAGACAACTGGATCCCACACGGAAGTGTATGAACTCAATTTTCCCGGCTTCAGCTCCTGACCCCAGTTTCTACAGATGCAGACCCTGGGAAGAAGGGATGATGATTCAAGTGATTGGGTTTCTGCCACCCACATCAGAGACCCTGAATGAGTTCTCCAGGCCCAGCGGTTCAGGCATTTGAGGAAAAAACCAGAGGATGGGAGCTTTCTCTTTGTGTATCTCTGTCTTTCTCTTCATATCTCCGCCTCTGAAATAAATGCATTCCTTAAAAAAAAAAAAAAATGATTGGTTGTGGAGGCAAAACCTGTGTTGAGTCCTAGCAAAGAGCAAGCAAAGGAAATATTGAGCTCAAATGCCCCCGGGGCAGGGTATACCTGGTGTGCTCAAGACGAGTGCACCTGCAAAACTAAGGGAACGAAGCAGAAGATGTGGTCAGAGCAGCACTGAGCTTGGATCACGTAGGAACTTAGGGTTACTGTAATGACCTCGACTTTTACATTCGCTGATTCAATCCTTAAGAAGAGAAACTCCTGAAGAATTTGAGCTCAGGGTGTCCGTGAGTTGACTTAACATTGTTTAAAAGGTCCCTTCACCGAGGGGTTGAGGACGCATGGAAGAGGAGAAGCAAGAGAGGAAGCAAGGATGGCAGTCAGGAGACTGTCGTCACACAGGTGACAGATGCTGCTGTTCTTGAGTGACACCCTAGAGAATGTAGGATGCAGGAAGCAGTTTTCAAAGTGGAGAGGGAGCCACATTTAGCTGCCAGGTCCGCTAAAAACCGGATGAGTTGAGAGTTTGGCCTGAAGATCATAAAGAGTGGAGTTTCCATGAGTTGAGAAGGAAAGATCTAGGAGGAAGAACTGGGAGGGTTAACAGGTCTCAAAGCTTGTTTTTTTTAATTTTTCATTTCTTTCTTTCTTTATAGTTACTTTATATCATATCTATTATATTATATATTATTATATTGTCACTTATTTATATTTGGTTATTTGAAAGACAGAGAGACACAGAAGTCTTACATTCGCTGATTCAATCCTTAAATGGCTGCAATGGCTGGGCCTGGGCCAGGCTGAAGCCAGGAGCCAGTTGCTCCATCCAGGTCTCTCACATGGGTGGAAGGGACCCAAGCAGTTGAGCCATCTTTCATTACTTGCCCAGGCCACTAGCAGGGTCAAAGCTCAATTTAAAAAAAATCATTATTTATTATCATATATTAGAAAGGTAGAGAGAGACACAGAAAGAGGTCTTCCATCCACTTGGTTACTCCCCAAATCCCCACAATAGCTGGGCTGGGCCATGCCAAACCAGGAGTTGGGAACTCAATCCAGGTTTCCCACGTGAATGGCAGGGACATAAACAGTTGAACATCACCTGCTGCCTCCCAGGGGTGTATTAGCATAGGGTGGAATTGGGAGTGACCTTGTACTCAGACTCCTGCTCTGATGAAAGCAGGAGGCATCTAAAATGCTGTACCTAATATCTACCCCCATGAAAACTCAATTTTGTTTGGGGGGATTCTGTCTATCAATTATTTATCTTCTTTCTGAAAGGCTTGCTAATCTGTGTAAACAAATGAGCAGTTCAATGCAGAGAAAGTGTTTGGTAAGAAGTTTTTCCCATAGTTTATTACCGGTTGTATTTTGTGTGCTGCAGCTTAAACATTTTTTTTTTTCTTTCTCATTTCCTTTTTTTTTTTTTTTTTTTTTTTTTTTTTTTGTGATGTGTTTAATGGACATGTAAGACCTTTAATCTAACATCTTGAAGTCCTGGTATTTTTCAACTAAGATTGCATATTTAGAGTTTATAATAGGTGCTCCAAAGAAATGTAAAATAAATATTGTTTGGTGACCACAGAATTGTCACCGCTTCCATCAAAAAGCATCAGCTCGCTGTTGACAATGCAGTTTCCAGGGAACCCAGGTCACAGGAGGGTTCACTGAGTACCTGGAATGGTTCCAAGGAAACACGATTTTGAAAAATGTCAGTGCTGGGAATCCTGCACGCCTCACGGAGGGGGAGGCAGCACAGGAATTAAAGATTTTGTTTATTTATTTGAGAGGTAGAGTTACAGACACAGGGAGGGAGAGACAGAGAGAAAAGTCTTCCATCTGCTGGTTTACTACCCAAATGGCCACAACAGCCAGAGCTGGGCCGATCTGAAGCCAGGAGCCAGGAGCGTCTTCCAGGTCTCCCATATGGGTTCAAGAACCTAAGCACTTGGGCCATCTTTCACTGCTTTCCTAGGTCAGCAGCTGGGGGCTGGATTGGAAGTGGAGCAGCAAGGACATGAAGCAGCACCCATATGGGATGCTGGCGCCACAGGCAGAGGCTTAGCCTACTATGCCACATGCCAGCCCCTGACTACTTATTATTGCTTTGAAATCACTTTTATCTGGCTTTTCTTATTTTCATGGGGATCATAACCTGATGTTATCTGCATAGGATTCCAGTTGTGAGCCTGAGGACATGTATTTGCTGTTTACTAAAAAAAAAAAAACCAGGAGCTACTTGCCTTTCTAAATGACTGCGTCCCAAAGCTAGTACAATTTTGCATACATACTTTTAACTACATAATACTTTGATGCCATTCATAGCCATTTTCATTTTGTTGTCAGTCGTTGCAACTACAAGCACTTCTGTCTACTTTTATTTCCTCTTCTGTAAGGTGCAGATAATTATAATAGAACCTACATCAGAGAACGGCTGCGTGAGTTCAGTTCTACAGCGAAGTATTTATCATGGCGTCAATCCCTAGCTCCTCTGCTTCCACAGTCACTAAGACTGGAGGAGAAGTTCAGGTTCAAGGACGTTGATTTGGAATGTTGAGCCGTCTGTGTATATCACAAATAAATCCCACTTGGGCTGAATGAATGATCTTTCTGATGTGTTTTTGGATTTGAATGGCTGGTGTCTTGTTGAGGATTTTTGTGTTCTTCAGGGAAATTAATCTGTAGTTCTCTGTTGTATCTTTTTTGGGTTTATGATTTTTGGTGAATGTTGGCTTTATAGAAGGAATTTGGGAGGATTTCTTTGCATTCAATTGTTTTGAATAGCTTGATCAGTAATGGAATTGTTCTTCTTTAAATGTCTAGTAGAATTCAGCAGTGAAGCCATCTGGTCGTGGGTTTTTCTTTGATGGGAGGGTCTTTATTACTATTGATTGTTGATCTGTTTGGGTTTTCTATGTCTTTGTGGCTCAATTTTGGTAGGTTTATTGTGTTTAGGAATCTATCCCTTTCTTCAAGGTTTCCTGATTTGTTGGTATACAGTTGTTTTTAGTAATTTCTGATGCTTCTTTTTATTTCAGTGGTATCTGTTGTTACAGTTCCTTTTTCATCTCTGATTTTATTGATATGGGTCTTTTCTTTTTCTTTTTTTTTTTTTTTGGTTAGTTGGGCTAATGGTGTATCAATTTTTTTTTTTAAATTTTTTCAAAGACCAGTTCTTCAATTCACTGAGCTTTTCTATTTTTTGTTTTAATTTTGTTTATTCTCTAATTTTAACTATTTATTTTCTCCTACTACTTCTGGGTTTGTTTGTTGTTGTTTTTATGTTGTTGAGGTGCATTGATAGCTCATTTATTTAGTGACTTTCCAATTTTTTGACATAGGCACCAATTGCTATAAATTTCCCTCTTAATACTGCTTTTGCTTTATCTCATAGTTTTATTTATTTATTTGACAAAGTTAGACAGTGAGAGAGAGACAGACAGACAGAGAGAAAGATCTTGCTTCTGTTGGTTCACCCCCCAAATGGCCACTACGGCTGGCGCTATGCTTATCCAAAGCCAGGAGCCAGGTGCCTCCTCCTGGTCTCCCATGCAGGTACAGGGGCCCAAGCACTTGGGCCATCCTCCACTGCCTTCCAGGGCCACAGCAGAGAGCTGGACTGCAAGAGGAGCAACCAGAACTAGAACCCGACGCCCTTATGGGGTGCTGGCGCCACAGGTGGAGGATTAACCAAGTGAGCCACAGCGCCAGCCCCCCCTCAACAAGTTTTGATATATTATATTGTTGTCTTCATTCATATCTAGATTTGTTTTGTTTATCATTTGATTTCTTCTATGACGCACTGTTCATTCAGAAACACGTTATTCAGTTTCCATGTGTTTGCATATTTTTTAGAGATTGTTGAGTTGTTGTTTTCCAGCTTCAATCCATTGTGGTCAGAGAAGATGCATGGTATGATTTCTATTTTTTTTTTTTTAATTTGCTAGAGTAAGTTCCATGCACTGGTTTGAAGAATGTGTATTTTGTACCAGTAGAAGGAAAAGTTCTGTAGATATCAATTAGGACCATTTCATCTGTAGTGTCAATTAACTCTGTTTTTTCTTTGCTGATTTTCTGTCCAGTTGATCTATCAGACTATTGCTGAAAGTGGGGTGTTGAAGTCCCCCATTACTATTGTGTTGTAGTCAATTTTTCCCTGTAGATCCATTAACATTTCTTTTAAATAGCCACATGCCCTGTAATTGGTTTTTTATAGTCAGATCTTCCTGCTGAATTGATCCCTTAATCAATTGAGCCCTTCTTTGTCACTTTCGACAGTTTTTGTGTTAAAGTCTATTTTGCCCGGTATTAGGATTGCCACAACTGCTCATTTTTTATTTCTGTTAGCATGGAGTATCTTTTTCCATCAGTTCACTTTAAATCTCATGTATCTTTGTTGGTGAGATGTGTTTCTTGTTGGCAGCAAATAGATAGGTCTTTTTTTTTTTTTTTTTTTTTAATTTTTGACAGGCAGAGTGGACAGTGAGAGAGAGACAGAGAGAAAGGTCTTCCTTTTGCCGTTGGTTCACCCTCCAATGGCCGCCGCGGTAGCGCGCTGCGGCCGGCGCACCGCGCTGTTCTGATGGCAGGAGCCAGGTGCTTCTCCTGGTCTCCCATGGGGTGCAGGGCCCAAGCACTTGGGCCATCCTCCACTGCACTCCCTGGCCACAGCAGAGAGCTGGCCTGAAAGAGGGGCAACCGGGACAGGATCGGTGCCCCGACCGGGACTAGAACCCGGTGTGCCGGCGCCACAAGGCAGAGGATTAGCCTGTTGAGCCACGGCGCTGGCCAGGTCTTGTTTTTTTTTAATCCATTCAGTCAGTTTGTATTAACTGGAGAATTGTAGCCACTCAAGGTTACTAATCAAAAGTAATGACTTGACTCTGCCATTTTTCCATAAATATTCCTGTTGTTTACTTTGGATTTCCTTGGGACTTCTACTGGGAGATTTCTATGCCTTCACATTCTTTCATAGTGATGATATGTTTATGAATGTAGCACATCATTACGCATCTTTTGTAAGGCTGGATGAGTGGCCACAAATTCTTCCAATTTATGTTTTTAATGGAAGGTCTTTATTTCACCTTCATTCATAAATGAGAGCTTTGCAGGGCAAGGTATTTTAGGTTAACAATTTTTTTCTCTTAAAGCCTGGACAGTATCTCACCATTCTTCACTAGCCTGTAGGGCTTCAGATGAGAAGTCATATGTGAGCCTAATTGGAGATCCTCTGAAAGTAATCTGAAATTTCTCTCACGTACATTTTATAATCCTTTCTTTAAGTTTTACTCTGGAGAGTCTGAATTCAATGTATCATGGTGAAGATCTTTTCTGGTCATGTCTATTAAAAGTTCTATGTTCTTGTATTTGGACATCCCTTTGTTTCTCCAAATTGGGGAAGTTTTCTGTAATTATTTCACTAAATAAGCCTTCTAATCCATTCTCTTTTTCCACACATTCAGGAACTCCTAAGACCCATATGTGGGTCATTGATAGCATCCCAAAAATCTCCAACACTGTTTTTAATTTTTCTAATTTCTTCTTTTGTTTTAGGCTTGACTACAAAATTTCCATAGATTTTTCTTCTAACTTGGATATCCTTACTTCTGCCTCACTAAGTCTGTTCTTAAGGCTTTTATTTGATATATTACATTCTTTTTTTCTAATGTTTCATTTTTATTTCTCTTTAAAATCTCAATTTCATAGGAAAAATTTCATTCATGTCATGTATTGCTTTCTTTAATTCATGGATTTGCTTCTGATTGCTTCTGAGTAATCTATGATTAACTTTTTGAATTGCATTTCCCACATTTCATCCATCTCTTTATCTTCACATTCTAGTATTGAAGAATTGTTGTATTCCTTTGAGAGCATTATGTTGCCTTCCTTATTCTTGTTTCTTGAGTTTCTGCATTTAATTTTAGGCATTTTTGGAGATACTTGTTGTTTTTGTTATTTCCTCTGATGGCTTTATCTTTAGACTATGCCTTTGTGGCTCAGTGGAAGGTCTTCTCTCTCAGTGAATACTCAGGGGCATGTCCAGGGTAGGGCCATGTAACTGTTCAGTGATCCAGGATAGGGGAAATATCCAGGATGAAACCCAAGTTGGACATGGTAGAGTTCCCTCTTTTTTTTTTTTTTTTTTTAATCAGAAGGCAGGGTTTTATGAACTCTGATTGCATAGTTTCACCCTCACCTCCTCACATCCAAGGTGATTAACACCCAAGCACTAGCCACAGCTGTTGCAATATTCACCCCCAGTGTTACAAGAACCACGCAGAGGATGCATGTAGTCCTCAGTGTGAGCATGAATCCTACCCCAGGCAATCAGGGAGCCCTGAGCAGGTGGGGCCGCCCACAGCAGCTGCCCAAAGACCCTGCCACACTCTATACCCTCCCACACAATGAAAATGTTTCCAAAGTCCCAGCACAAAAGGCTCCCACAGTCATGAGATATTGAGGATCCACTCCTCCCTGTCAATCTGTCCTGTCTACAGAGAGGTGTAGATGCTCCCAGAGCCAGCCGCCTATGGGTACTTCATGTAGGGAGTTTGAGCCCCAGAGCCTAGGATGTGTTGGAAGGCTGTGGCTCCTCACAGTACTTTATGGGTGCTCAGACTCCTGTCAATCCTCCTAGCCAGACTCAGTTGTCTTTTTTCAGCTGGTTGCTGGGTGTGAGGACACAAGCTAATGCATCTGCAATGTATAACCAAAATGGCACCTGCCCCCTATCAGCCAGTTGCAGGGCACCATTCTTGGGGGACTAGGAAAGATAAATGTGCCCCCTTTTTCTTCTAGATTGACATATACCCTGTCCCCCACAGGGCTCCAGGCCAGACTCATGCAGGCTCTCCCCACAGCTATTGCCAGTGGCCTGGGATGCTACAGTCTGATCAAGCCTCACTCTCCAAAGCTGATGTTCAGGTTCTTGGCTGCTGGTGTCCTGGGTTCTGTTCATGCTTGTGCTGTGCATCCACACCCTCTGCATGGAGCCACAGAGAACTCTTTCTGTGGCGTTTCAACTGCAGTTTTCCCCTTATCTCTTCCTTGAAATTTCACCCTCTTCACTTTTTTTGTAAACTACCTTCTCCTAGTGAGTGCCCTCCCTATTCTGCCATCTTGGAATCTGTTTTCACAAGTCAGGTGTGTTGTTTCTCTAGAGTATACTGTAAAGTGTAGAATTGCCATTGGCAGGAGATGCATCTGTTCAAATCCTTAAGAAATGCCCAGTTGTTTTCTAAGTATAGTAAAATTTATGAGTATCAGAGTCTAAACTTCCTTGCCGAAGCTGAAGTTATCCAATTGCTTAAACGTTGTCCATCTGGGGAATTAAAAAGTATCTTATTATTGTCCTGTTGATTTTCTGTTTATTACTGAGGTTGAATCATGACTTCATGCTTATGGGCCATTCGTGTTTCCTTTCCTGTGGTCTGTTTTTCCATGTCTTTTACACAGTATTCTACTCAGTTGTTTGCTTCTTGATTTTTAGTAATTCTGAAAGTGATGATAAGTCTAATCTTTAGACATTTATGTTTATGAAAATATCTCCCAGATTGTACTGTCACTTCAGTCCTCCTTTGAACTCCAATATATTTTTACCAAATAATATAATTCTCCCTCTACATTTGAAGATTAAGCTACTGAGCCATCCATAATCACTAATATTCAGATAAATATAAACTTTTCCCATATACTGCTAGATTCATTCAGCTACAATTTCTCCTGTAGCAACATGTGTAAATTTATAGCACTTTTGAGCAGGGTTATGAATACAGGTTATAGTTATGTGAAAATATAAAAACTCTGTAACTTGAGATTAATTTCACCATCTTGATTTCTTTAGCAAAGTTTATTCTGCAAATGTTAAGTACATAGATGTACTTAAAGTGCATAGCTGTACCTCTGTTCTTGTATAGGAGTAAGAACTTGCATTGAAAATGAGTTCAAAATTAACCCTGCATTCTATCAAAATTTCTGAAGCCCACTGGAAGTGCTCCCATATCCATGGTGCTATATTACTGAGCCCATGAATTTTCTCTTAAATAGGCCAAGTTTTAGCCATTTTGCTCTTCCTTAGCCATCCACAGGTCACTATAAGATGCTCCACCTGCAACTATAGCCCCAGATGGCGTCCTTCTAGTGTTCTTCTGTATATGAAAATTTCCTTCCTAAGACATAGAAGAGACCTTGTTTTATAGGACATGCTGTGTTTTTAATTCTAGCAAAGATGTAGAACTCTGAGGATAGCATAAAATACACAAACGGCATGGCTGATAGCAAATCTCAGGGGCTGGGTTGCATTAAATACAACAAAACTCCTTAGCTCCTCTCTTCCTCATCTCTTACTCAGTGCTTTAAGCATCCAGCCACTTTCTGTAAAAGTATTTATATTCTTCCACTTCCACTTGCTGTCCTTGCACATGTTTTAGGGCCTAAGATTTATCATAATCACCATATACAATTGATTAGCCAATGGTTCTGCTCTAGATCCTCTGAGGAGAGCAGTCTCTGTGTAATCTCATTCATAATGGGTCTCTGTTGCCCATGTACTAGTGGCCTGCTGTTCTGTAAGGAGGGGTGGAAAATAACGGATGTTCTGATTTATGTAGCAAGGTAACTAGAAAGTAAAAATAAACCATGTAGGGTGATTTATATGAGGTGATCTCTTTTTAAAAAATATTGTCCACCTCCTACGTTTCCGCTAATCTCTTTTTATTTCCATAAAGACCACAATACTAGATCAATAACCAGGCAAGAAACTAATAAAGCAAGATTAGAATAGAGGACTGCTTTTTCTGTCCACAGAAAGAGAAATAGACTAGTTTTGACACAGTGGAGTGCAGATTACTACATGAAGTTTCCTGAAACATTTTGGTCTTTGTGTGAGATTTTCAAATATTGAAGTCATATCCAAGAAAATGTTGATACATGATGGTTTCCCATATTTCACCTTTATTCAGATAGTTGGAAATGGAAAGATATACACACAGCTTGCAGGAATATTTTTATCCCTTTATCCCTTCCTACTGGGGGCCTTGTTTTACAAAAACGAGTGCAACCATCCACCAGGTACAGAACTTTTCCTGCATTCAAAGTTAGTTTTATAGCTTTGTCATTAATGTTTACTGCTATCATCAGAATATAGGTGTTTTAAAGAAAATTTTACATCCAAAAACATACTGTGCTTTTTAATAATGTGTTTTAAATGCATCATTTTAGCTGTTTGTTTCATTTCATTTCATCTTGACTGTTGATTTGTTTCCCTTTTATACGCAAACAGGGAGTGTTTCCCTGCCAAGAGTCGATCATTCTAGAACTGACACATTGAGTTTAGTTGCAAACTCTGGGATTTTAAGTCAGTTCTAAAATGGATACAATCTCTGTGCGTTGTATTCTCTGGGTGAAAACAGGGACCCGGCAGGGACTGGGATTGTGAGAAGTCAAGCTCTCCCCGTGGTCCGTTCTCCACCACAGAGCCAGTTTCAACCTCGGCAGACTCACATCTGCGTTCTCTAGGCTGTCCTTCCCTCTGACCTACTGTGGCTGTAATCCACCTTTGTCAGGATGCACCAGGAGGGGCAAAGTCTAAAGCAAGCATCAGCTAGTCCTCAGAACTTACTTTTCTATCACTCTTGGTTCCATGGTTGGTGTTTTCAAAAGAAACACTGCACACTGTTTTATTTATTTATTTTTAAATATTCACCTGTCTTAGGTTTGAGATAACAAAGAGCCTGGCATTTTGCCTGCTCTGGATTGTGTGTGCCCTGCACTGTCCTGTGATTTATGACCTGAGCATCAGCCCCTGGCCATGCACTAGCAAGATGACCTATAGTGTTTGAAATATATCTGCAAAATGAAAGCAAACATGGCCGTGTGATATAAAGCCTTGTCAGCACACCAAGAAGCTAGCACACATACCTCCTAATTTTCAGTCTCTCCTTTTCTATTGTCTTTAAGAATGGCCAAGTTAGACGAAGACTCCTGTGTGGTCAGGACCTCATACCCCAGACCGGAGGACACTGCCCCTGAGAAGAAGGTGCAGGGATGGTTGGCAGAGGGTCAGAGTGGTTTCCACCCTTACATGACAAGGACTCATTACCGGCTCGCTGTTGCCTGTAAGCTAGTTTCACTACCATCAGCTCTGAGGCCAACATGCCTGGTTCCAGATGCTTTAGCCAATTGACCGTAAAATTGCTATGCATTTCTGGCCAAGCCCGAGATTTTAAAAGCTCCCACCCCCCGCCTCCCCTCAACACCCTAGCCCCCAATTCCCTCTGAAAAGCTGCTCATTATTCTTCTTTTGCCCCCTGATCTAAGCAAAAGCAATACTTCTGGAATCAATTAGAAATGTCTGCCCTTGATGAGGCTTGCACGTGAGCACGGAGCTGTGAGGCTCCGATAGCAGCGGCCAACAGCTGCGTTTTCAGGTGGTAAAATCCGAGAAGGAATTTTCCAGGGTTTATTTACCATCATAAAAATTTTTTAAATAGGCAAGACATGTATGCCTTTGAAAATGAGGCTGAATTAGGAGTGTGTATTTATTTAATCCACAGTGAGCACACTGAAGATTTTCAGTTGGGGATCTTGTGACTGCCTTCTTAGATTGTGTCGTATACTGGAATGAGATCCCTTGCTGTCAGTTTATGGTAAAGGGGCATTTTTTTAAATTTCTCCTATTATCATGCTAATTTTGAGGTTAATAGAAATCAGAATTCATCTTCTCTCAAAAAATGTGAATTAGTACAATGCTTTACTTATGTGTTAGTCTAATTTAAATACTGTGTAGGCTTTAACAAGTCAATGTTACCCAACTCAAACGCTGCTATGATAAGAAATCATCGTGCATGGCACTGTTCATCCTTCTATTTTAACACTTTCCCAATGACTCATTTCAACATGGCATTTTGGAAAATAACCTGCTGTGTACATTTGCCTGCTTTTACTCTCTTGCTAAATGTGCTCCTAAGTATTTAATTAAAAAAAGGATTTTTTTTTCCCCTTCAACTAAGGTCATTTTGGTAAGCTCCGTGGTTTTTTCTTTCTTCCCTTATGTGAGTTGCCACTTGGAAGTCTGCTTTGGTTTCTTCTGTGGGATAACAATCAGAAAGGATTTCCAGTGTACATTTTTATCACCAAACTTATCGCTCATGCTTATACAGAATGATACCCATCTCTTCCTGCTCTGGAATCACTGTTAAATGCAGCTTCAGTCCCAAGATCTACCTTTAACTTCTATTATCAAATCAGACTTTCAAACACCCGTTTGTACTTTGCAAAGTGTTGCAATTTCTGGAGAGATGAGTGAGGAAGCCTGGCAGCATCTCCATAGTTAAAGACAGAGAAGTAGCCATAAAACTTCATCAAAAAGAGCATTTCTCCCTGTGCAAACATTTGCCTTGACTGATTTCTAGACTTCAGTTTATCAGGTAGTAAAACTAAGTTAATTCAGTTGCATTATCAAGTGTACCTAAAATACACTATAATTGTGGTATAGTCGTTAACCTTATAGTATAGGTTATACATAGTCATATAGTCATAACCTTGTGGTATAGCCAATAACCTTAAGGTGACTGAAAAATTCAGTGACTTGTAATATTTAATAGTCAATGTCTTCTGCATGTCACTGTGAGATTTAGTCTATTAAAAAGACATATTTTGCCTAATAATTTCCTGGATAATGTTACAAAGTTACACATACCAGCAACAGCAAAACCAAAACGAAACAAGGCTGCATAACTTCTAATTACCATCTTTAAAAAGCAATGCCTCATTTCTCTTTCTCAATGTCCCCCATATGCTACTGGTAAACCAAGCTTTCATCTGCTAAGAAAAAGCAAAATCTGTACATCATTTTTTAACAATATTCTGGAATGTACTTCCCTGTGGTCAGAATGACACAACAAGGAAAAGCTGACTGTGGTTCATTGCTTTCCTCTGAAATGAAAGATGGCACACACCAGGTTTCCCTTAATGTATTCAGATGTAAGAGCTGGAATCTGCACTTGACATTGAACCCATTGATGGCTAAGGCATGCTCTTTTGAGAGAAAGCAGAAATCTCCTCTCTTATCTCTCAAATATGAGCTTGTTCCTAGATGTCTAGAGATAGTGCAAGCTCTCTAGGCACCATTCGGATATGCAAATGTCAGGGGAAGTGGCTGTCCGTGGAAAATGACTGCCCCAAACCCTCACACTTGCCACTCAGAAGTTTGGTGTGCTGGCGCCGCGGCTCACTAGGCTAATCCTCCGCCTAGCGGCGCCGGCACACCAGGTTCTAGTCCCGGTTGGGGCACCGATCCTGTCCCGGTTGCCCCTCTTCCAGGCCAGCTCTCTGCTGTGGCCAGGGAGTGCAGTGGAAGATGGCCCAAGTACTTGGGCCCTGCACCCCATGGGAGACCAGGAGAAGCACCTGGCTCCTGGTTTCAGATCAGCACGGTGCACCGGCCATAGCAGCCATTGGAGGGTGAACCAACGGTAAAGGAAGACCTTTCTCTCTGTCTCTCTCTCTCACTGTCCACTCTGCCTGTCAAAAAAAAAAAAAAAAAAAGAAGTTTGGTGTGCAAGTGCTATCGTCTTCTCTGCACGTTTACGTGGTCCATGCATAGACATGAGAACTGTGAGTTTCTCCACAAAATGTAATCTTTTATATTGCCTACATTTTGTATATGCTGAATTTTCCACCAAAATTTAATACTGATCAATCGTTTTATAGGATGCAGGAGATAGTGCAAGAAGGTAGTATCTCTGCTCAGATGTGTTTGTGTCTGACAGCATCTGACATTGGCTTGGCCTACGCTTGACACAAATATTTAAATGATGACATGGAAGGGCCAGCATTATAGCATAACAGGTTAAATCATCGTTCAAGATGCCAGTATCCTACTTATGGCAGTGGCTTCTTCAGATCCAGCTTCCTATTAATGCACCTGGCAAAGTAGCAGAAGATGGCCCCTGCCACCCATGTAAGAGACTCAGATGGAATTACTGTGTTCTGGCCCTGATCTGGCTGTTGTAGCCATTTGGGAAATCAACCGGCAGGTGGAAAATCCCTTTCCCTACACCCCACTCCACCATTTTGCCTTTCAAATAAATAAATTAATAAATATATCATTATAAAATAAATAATGAGATGGAGCAAAGAGTGGACTCAGTTTCCAGACATGTGGCAGTCATGAATTAACATTGCAGGGAGAGTCACGGGGTTCTCGGTTTCAGTATCTTTGAAATCAAGGAAACAGGGATTTTCTTTCTTGACCTTTTTTTTTGAATTTTGGAATACTTTTAAATTTACCAAACAAAAGCTGTGAAGTAATAAAATTCACATCTATCCCTCACTCAGCTTTTATTATTTACATCTTACATTAGTATATTTGTAATAATTAATGAACCACACCCAAATTCCCCAATTTTTTTTTTGTTTGGATTAGGAAGTGACTTTCTGCAGTAAGCTCCATGTGTAATATTTCCTACTAGATGTGCAATTACAAGCTTTAGATAAAGAATTCCTATTGGTCCACATTCATCCTATCAGCTCACCAAGAAGAGTGAAATTACAATGCAGTTTGTGAGAAATGAAGGCAACAGTTATAGGTTCATGAGATTTTTCAGTATATGATGAAAAAAAAAACATGCAAAGCAGGACTTGCTAGTAATAATTCAAACTGTGCATTGAGAGAATTACTGCACCTCTGTGTAGTCACCACAAGTCCCATTTCCACCTACAAAGTCCATCCAAATAAGTGAGTAATCAAGGTAGATAAAGGGCAGTTTGCTTTCTCTAAGTCCATTCCAGGCAAGCTCATTTCCTGGCAAGGCTGCAGCTGACAGGGGTCCAGTGCAGGGGAAATGGAGTCAGATCACTGGACAGCAGCCTGGAAGAGATTTGTGATGAGGACAACATTGGAGACTGAAGCCCTACAGCCGGTATCTTTGATGTAAATGACAGCAAGTCTTTAAGAAGGCTCTCTGACAATCCTTGTGCCAAGAGCTGATGATAGCTCTGCCTAGAGAACATGCAGCAAGATTAAGTAATGGTCCATATGCCTACAGTAAAGGCAGCCATGGGTATATATGAGTATTTCTTCCACGTTGTTCCCATAAACTTACTTATAAATCTCTGAGCTCAGTGTCACTCATAGGAAGAAGCTGTAATGCAAGACACTTCAGTGGTTTCTGATAAGCATGAGGAATTGATTAATCACAATGCATTAGACATATTATTTAGAAAAACTTTGAGCTTTGCTTTTGAATTTCTTACTGGTAATCCTATGTGGAAATCACAGGGCAAAACTTAACTTCTTTTTCAGTTTGTGGAATACACTTCCGATGATTGCTGAAAGCTATGGATAATTTTGTGTGTGGTTTCCATTTTCTATTTAGTCCACCCCACCTGAACTTGAACAGCAGACTTGTTTCTACCTACAGTTGTCCTTTTATGCTTATTGCATTACCTGCAGGAAAATTTGCAAGGCAATGCTTTACTTATATTTAACTCCAGTCAAAATGCCTTGAAAGAATCAGAGTGATCCTCAGCAAGTCCATCAAAAATGTATATAACGAAACAACCATGCATGCTTTCAAAAAGTTTTATAGGAAAATAAACTTATCTTTTAATTCCATTTTTCACAGATTTTTTGAAGTATCTTCATAGATTCTTTGTCTATATAAGTCCACAAAGAATAATATACAAAGCAGCCTGTGCAAAGGAATTCAGACAAAGCTAGGGCAGAATAGTCTATATCGTAGAAGAGCTTTCCCAAGCAACCAGAGAGTAGATTCCAAGGCATCTCATTTTACTTCACAGTTTCAAATTCTTTCTACTCTTTCCATGAAACCTTCTTTCATCTGCTCCTCACTTTCTTTTTTCCTGGCAATTACATTTTTCCCTTGGTTCTCTTTGCCTCTTCATACCAAGCAGGTTCATGTGTCGTCGACTGCAATTTCACTTGCTTATCCCTGGCCAGGATCATTCTGAGTAGCATGTGTTTGATCTCATATAGATGCATGCTGATGGGGAAGTCTCCCAGGAGACAGGCTATCGATGAATGAGCTCAAGCCGTCCTTAGAAGTGGGGTTGAGTCATTACGATATAGGCTATGGGGAGAATGAGAGAGTATGAAACAGTACACCATGCCCTTTGATTAACACATCAAGGGGACGTCCATGTTCTCCCCACTTCTGCTAAAAATAATGATTGTAAGAGGAAAGACCATCATGATGAAAATCAAGGCTATTCTGGGAAAACAGAAGTCACAAAGCAACAACAGTTAAGTGGGGAAATTGCTGTTGGGAGCGTCGTGAGTGACTTTTATTTTCTGAGTGAAGGTGAGAGAGGAGGTTATGAGCAGCTACTTTCGACACAAAGGCAGGTCCAGCTTCCTATCTTGGATCAAGGTGGGCACCATAGCAGTGACTGTGTACTTGTGCTGCCTAGCAATAGAGGTTCTAGGCTGAAACACACTTCAGAGTCAGAAGCTAAATCTAAGCCTGGGTTGTACTCTGTGTACTCTCCACAGAGCTATTTATTTTTAACTTAAAGTTTCACAGTTTACTAATGCATTCGATTGAAATTAGATTAAGAGTTTCTGTTGAGGCTAATCCTCCGCCTTGCGGCGCCGGCACACCGGGTTCTAGTCCCGGTCGGGGCGCCGGATTCTGTCCCGGTTGCCCCTCTTCCAGGCCAGCTCTCTGCTGTGGCCAGGGAGTGCAGTGGAGGATGGCCCAAGTGCTTGGGCCCTGCACCCCATGGGAGACCAGGAGAAGCACCTGGCTCCTGCCATCGGAACAGCGCGGTGCGCCGGCCGCAGCGCGCTACCGCGGCGGCCATTAGAGGGTGAACCAACGGCAAAGGAAGACCTTTCTCTCTGTCTCTCTCTCTCACTGTCCACTCTGCCTATCAAAAATTAAAAAAAAAAAAAAAAAAAAAAAAAGAGTTTCTGTTGAAAAACTCAAAGATCTGCCTGCTCTCAGCCTGCATTCTCTCTGGACATCCATGTGTTGGACTAAGGAACCGTTTTGGGTTGATAAATTTGAGTCCTTGCCTCTGGGACATCAGACTCTATTTTCTACAGTATAAAGAAGTTGTTTATACTTTGAAATGGAACTAAATGGAGGGTAAACTGTTGTCTGATGCTGGTGGAAGAAGCCTAATTGTCATTTTTAGCATCGCGGTTTTACAGATATAAAAGGACACCTTAGGGCCCAACTTCCTTGTTCTGAGATACGTGGTTAGGGAATCTCCAGTGCATGGGTATAGGTCTTTTAATATTTGTAGGTACATAGGGTGGCATGAGCATAAAATTTGTCAGAAGTTCATACAAAAAACCAGTAACATTGAAACCCTCTTGGGAGAAAAAGTGCGATGTGAAGGGGACAGATGTGGGGAAGAACATCTTTTTTTTTTTTTAAACTTTCAATTCTCTTTATATGCAGAAGATCAGTTTAGTATATATCAAGTAAAGATTTCAACAGTTTGCACCCACATAGAAACACAACGTGAAAAATACTGTTTGAGTACTAGTCATAGCATTAAATCACAATGTATTATGTAGGATCTCTGTCTTTAATGTGCTATACACTGTTATTTAATGCTATAACTAGTACTCTAACAGTATTTTTTCACTTTGTGTTGCTATATGGGGGCAAACTGTTGAAATTTTTACTTATTATATACTAAACTGATCTTCTGTATATAAAGAGAATTGAAAATGAATCTTGATGTGAATGGAAGGGGAGAGGGATCGGGAAAGGGGAGGGTTGCAGGTGGGAGGAAAGATATGGGAGGGGGGAAGCCATTGTAATCCATAAGCTGTACTTGGAAATTTATATTCATTAAATAAAAGTTTAATGAATGAAAAAAAAATCACAATGTACAGCACATTAAGGACAGAGATCCCACATGAGGAGTAAGTGCACAGTGACTCCTGTTGTTGACTTTACAAATTGACACTCTTATTTATGGCATCAGCAATCTCCCTATGTTCCAGGCATGAGTTTCCAAGGCTATGGAAGCCTTTTGAGTTCACCAACTCTTATCTTATTTAGATAAGGTCATAGTCAAAGTGGAAGTTCTCTCCTCCCTTCAGAGAAAGGTACCTCCTTCCTTGATGACCTGTTCTTTCCACTGTGATCTCACTCACGGAGATCTTTCATTTAGGTCATTTTTTTTTTTTTGACAGAGTGTCTTGGCTTTCCATGCCTAAAATACTTTCATGGGCTTTTCAGCTGGTTCTGAATGCCTTTAGGGCTGATTCTGAGGCCAGAGTGCTGTTTAGGACATCCGCCATTCTATGAGTCTGCTGTGTATCCCACTTCCCATGTTGGCTCGTGGGAAGAACATCTTCTAAAGTTCATTCATGTGAATGTGCCACCTATTCTGTTTTTAAATAACCTAAACTGACACTCCAGAGGATGATTTCAATGAATATATAGGGAATAGAAATAATAATTCATAGGCATGTAAATTTAGATATATCAGTTGCTTGATAATACCATTTTAATTCAAACAAATGAACCTAATGCTTAAAAAAGAATAAGAATGTATAATGCAGTTCATATAATGTCATTTTACTTACGATTATCACTAAAATAAATGTTTTCTGAAGCTATATGTTGCATATGATTGGCTCAATTTTTGGCCTTTAATCATTTTAAAATTAGCCCTTTGACTACAATCAAATTGTTTAATTTTTCTGAGTAGTATTTTTTATTATATGATGTTTTCCTTCTTAGTATTCCATTCAGTATTCCTTTTATTATGTAGGTGTTATATGAGAAAGAGTCATTAAAATAACTTTTTCCTATAACTATCAAATAAAAACAGTCTGATGAAGAGAGAGTAGCAAACTTCTTATTTTATAATTGCACTCAGAACACTTGAAATGCTGTAGTGTTTAGATACTGTAAATAGGCGTTTTGAAGAAATGAGTATACAAAGCTCAAGTTATTTACTAAATAAAGTATATTGGATGTAGACCAAATAATGCTGTTACCTCTTTCCCAGTGGAATTTGAGTAATTACATATGTGTTGGCAAAAGTGGTTTGGTTTATCTTAATATAGAGTACATGTAATGCTTATATTACAGTGTTTACATTGCTGATTGAAAGCTGATATACACCCTGCGCAGTTGGAGATGCCTGTTTCCAGTTTGAGAAGTATAGTTTTTACATGGAAAAGGATACTACCATCTTATATTCAAACTTACCTGAATTTCACACATTCTTGACTACAGCTACCACGAATGGATCATTATTTTTCTTGCTACTGATAACAAAATTTGCTTAAATGACAAACTATTTGATTTAAAAGGAAAATATTCACCTATACAGAGCAACCATTGTATTAGTATTTTTTAAAAGATTTTATTTATTTGACAGGTAGAGTTACAGACAGTGAGAGAGAGAAACAGAGAAGGTCTTCCTTCTGTTGTTTCAACCCCAAATGGCTGCCACGGTTGGCGCTGTGCCAATCTGAAGCCAGGAACCAGGAGTTTCTTTTTGGTCTCCCATGCTGGTGCAGGGACCCAAAGCACTTGGGCCATCCTCCACTGCCCTCCCAGGCCACAGCAGAGAGCTGGACTGGAAGAGGAGCAGCCAGGACTAGAACCTGGCACCCATACGAGATGCCGGCACAGCAGGTGGAGCATTAACCAAGCGAGCCATGGCAACAGCCCCTGTATTGGTGTTTTTAATAGGAATTAACATACTATTATTCAAACACTGATGTTTCATTCATCTTACTTAGATCCACCAGCCCTCACTCACATACTCAAAAAATATTAAGTATCAACTTTGTAAGGAAATTATGATGCCTGTGCTATAAATTTGATTTGAACTCTGCCTTTGCATTTATCAAATGTGTGAATATTGGTAAGTTTTCAAGTTTGCTATAGCTAAGAATATGTACCCCTCAGGACTGCTACAAGAACTCAATATTATATTATGTGTCAAGGGCTTAGAGTACACCAAATATGTATCAACTGTTACATGGTCTACAGTGATGCAACACAGTCAATATCTGTGGTAAATATTCAACAGTTGCCAACTACGATTGTTGATGATGAGGAAAAATAATGTCAACAGTACCAAGTTTTGAGACAGATGCTGGGGGGAATAGCAATGTAGACATGATGCCAGCCTCGAGGCATTTGGTCCAAGCAGTAATTACAGTAGAGTTTGGTACTTGCTATGTTAGGGTTCTTCACAGTGTGCTCTGAAAGGACACAGAGGGAAGCATAAATAATCCAGCAGTGGTGTGTGATAAGATCTCCTGAGGGGAAGATTCATATCTGGAGTATGAGTTCACTGTGCTCCCGTCACACTCAAGGGTGTGAGGGAGGGCATCCAGACCCAGCAACTTGGACCTAGGCCAGGAGGTGAGAAAACACTCATACCTGGGGGAATTGAAAATAGTTCCTTATGGTGAGAGTGTTAAGTGAGGGTGGAAGCATTGCCAGGAATAATGCTAGAAAAATGAACAAGAGTGACATCAGAAAAAGATGTGTATGCATAAGGAACATACATGAATTTGGGTCTTTGTCCTCAGGGCATGCCAACAACGCATTTTATAATTTTAAGCAGGAGAACTGATTGATTGGATTTGCATTTTGCATAATCTCTGAAATGGTTTGGTAAAGAAGGAATTGATGGGGAACAGGTCACAGACAGGGACACATACCAAGAATATTTTGCGGTAATCCTGGTAGGATCTGACAGTGGTTTGAACCTGAGTAGTCACTGTGAAGTTAGAGGCATAGAATCAGAAAGCTGAAAGAAATTTAGGACCATTCATCTCATTCTCTGCATATCAAGAAAACAAAAATTCACAAGACAAAGGAAGCCGATAAACAGTAGAACATTAGTACAGATAAAATGTTGACAGGTGTTTTATTTAAGTTGGGAGATACCCTAAACATTGAAAAAAAAAATCATACAAATCAGGCAGTTTTGCCTTGTTTCTAATGCAAAATCTTCCTTGAAAGCAAAGAAAATCTGCAGCCATAGTTCTAATTTCAAATGGTGACATCTTTTTATTATGAGGATAAACTCTGGACTGAAACCATTTGTCTGGTTGCAAAATCAGTTTTGTTGGCACCTCAGTAAGTGTTGCTGTAAGTTTGAGTAGAGAAGGTGAAAGAAACTCTTTCAGAAAAGTAGGGTATGCAGATTTGAAGTATATGCAAATTCTATTTGTATATATAATAAATTATAGGAGTCAGCACTGTAGCATAGAGGGTTAAAGCCCTGGCCTGCAGTGCCGGCATTCCATATGGACACCGATTCATGTCCTGGCTGCTCCACTCCAATCCAGCTTTCTGCTATGGCCTGGGAAAGCAGTAGAAGATGGCCCAAGTCCTTGGGCCTCTGCACCCACGTGGGAGACCCAGAAGGAACTCCTGGCTCCTGGCTTCGGATCGGTGCAGCTCCCGCTGTTGCAGCCATTTGAGAGTGAACCAGCGATTGGAAGACCTCTCTCTCTCAGACCCTACCTCTCTCTGTAACTCTGTCTTTCAAATAAATAAAATAAATCTTTAAAAATATATATAATAAATTATATTTGTGAATTATTTGATTACAAGCTTACAAATCATATTCAGATAATGCATATGATATCAATTATATACACATTGCATGATTCATATGATGCAATTTGTTCATTTGACAAATGTGGCATACTGTTATACTGTTATAGGGCTTCAGAAATAAAAGCAATCATAAATGTTTGTTTATTTATTTATTTATTTGAAAGAGTTACAGAGAATGAAGGAGAGACAGAGAGAGAGATATCTCCCATCTGCTGGTGCACTCCTGAAATGTCTACAATGGCCGGGGCTGGGCCAGGCCAAAGCCAGGATCCAGGAGCTTATTCCAGGTCTCTCACGTGGGTGTGAGAGCCCAAGCACTTGAGTGGTCCTCTGCTGCCTTCCCAGGTGAATTAGTAGGGAGCTGGATTGGAAGTGGAGCAGCCAGGATGTCGGCTGAGGCAGAGAAGACCTGCTTAACCCGCTATGCCACACCACCAGCCCCAGTGTCTTGTTTATTCAGAGTAATCAGGAAATTCTTGAATGACTCTCAAGCATGCAATTGTTCCTTTATTGTTTGTGTCAGCCCCCGGGACTGACACATCTCTATTTTTCGGTTCCCAAAACTGTGGAAAGAAAATTGAGCCAGAGACTTCTGGTGCATTTTGTGAATGGAAAAAAACAATCAGTACTGACTAAATGTCATGTTCCTTGTGTTCATTAGTGAGTGCGCATTTCAGTTTTTAAGCTGTGTTTGTCTTAGACACTCAACAGGAAGGCAAGTTCCATCCACTGCTGCCAGTCTGGGTCAGGAGTGTCTCTTCTCTCCAGCCATGTTGCAGAACCATTTGTGAGTGGTAAGCACCAGTTTTGTGGTTAATATTACAGCAAACTATGAAGTTCATATCATTTTCAGGCATATGTAGATGAAAATAAAACAGCAATGAGGTGAAGGAAGGTGGTTATAACGAGCTGGGTGGGTGACTCAGAATGTTCTGTATTGCTTTTGTAAGTTGAGCTTTTGAATATTTCTTCAGCTGATGGTAACAAGTCCCGAAGTACTAAGCTATCACAAATGCTCTAAAAGTAAACCTATATCGACTAAAAGTTCTTTATACTCCTTTTCCAACTCTTTTCATTCTACAGTCCTTTAAACCCCATGATTTGGGGTTGTCTGACCTACATTTCATATCGCTTAGAGGCAGGCTGGTGTTGGGATAGGAACTAAACATTTGACCCAGTACGGTCTGTAATTAGTACTGTGCGATATTGAATGCTTAATTTTAAATGAATAAGAGTGAATGAAGGGGCCGGCATTGGGGCGTAGTGGGTAAAGCCACCACCTGTGATGCCAGCATCCCATATGGATGCCAGTTCATGTCCCAACTGCTCCACTTCCAATACAGCTCCCTGCTAATGTTCCTGGGAAAAGCAGTAGAAGATGACCCAACTGTTGTAGAGGATTGCTACTCATATGGGAAATTTAGATGAATCTCTTGGCCCTTGTCTACAGACTCGCTCAGCCCTGACCCTAACAGTCATCTGGAGAGTGAACCAGGGGATGGCAAATTCTTGCTCTCTCTTTCTCTCTCTCTCTGTAACTCTGACTTCCAAAGAAATAAATAAACCTTTTTTAAAAAAGACTGAATGAAAGCATAAGATCTCATTGACAGTTTTCTTTTCAAGTTGTTCACAAAATAGGCCTTGAAACATCTTACTGTTAAATAGTTGTGAATAAATAGAATTGCTCATTTTACATTGGACTATGTTGATAAATTATCACGCTTATATATTATTGTAAGTGGTGTCTTCAGTATCTAACAGAATATCATGTAAATTTCAGGTTCTACTTATTGGTGTAAGAGACATTTGGCAATAGATTCTTTTTCAAATTTTCCATTTGTGTAAGTAGAATATTATGTAGCACAGCAGATATAGAGAGCAAAACTTTCCTAAAAAGGAAGCACATCACTATTTTCCAAGTGTTTCTTCCATTCTAAACTTGTATTTTCATTGGCTGTTTTGTATCTACTGTAGTGCATGTCAATACCTATTGTTAGCTACAGTGTTCAAGTACGGTTGTTGAGACTTGGAGAATCCATTCCCTTGGCCAAGCTGTCGGCTTTTAGGTAGAATTCAGCTCCTTTTCCTCTTTGCTTTTTTGCAACTATACTATCTTCCCACATAAGGAGTTAAAATCATGAATTTATTCATTGGACTATGAATACACATAACAATTTTTTAACGATTTTTTTTCTATTTATTTGACAGGTAGAGTTATAGACAGTGAGAGACAAAGAGTAAGGGCTTTCTTCTGATGGTTCACCTCCCAAATGGCCACTACAGCCGGCGCTGTGCAGATCTGAAGCCAGGAGCCAGGTGCTTCTTCCTGGTCTCCATGCGGGTACAGGAGCCCAAGCACTTGGGCCATCCTCCACTGCCCTCCGGGGCCACAGCAGAGAGCTGGACTGGAAGAGGAGCAACCGGGACTAGAACCGGGTGCCCATATGGGATGCCGGCACTGCAGGTGGAGGATTAACCAAGTGAGCCACAGTGCCGGCCCGGACAATTTCTTTTCCATATATAATAAGAAATAAGCTATTTCTGTAAAAAAAAAAAAGAAAAAAAAAAGAATTAGAAGAAGCACATGTCAATCACTCACTAACAAAATATTTCCAGTCTGCGCATTTTTATTGACGAACCTGAGTGAAACCGTGGAGGACATGACGCGATGAGGCTGAATGTGTGCCCTTTCTGCCCTCCCTGGCATGATAGGTTCTGACCAGTGGCAGAGCAGGGAACCTTGGAGAGGAGGAGAGTTTGCCAGTGAAGTCTTAGGTGCTGGATTTTAAGGATGAGTGAACTTTCCTTAGGTGGAGAAGGATTTGGAAGAATTTGTTTCAATTGAATTTTGGAGCAACCACTTCAACCTTTCTGTCTTCTGGTCTCCAGGGCAACAGTCACATGCAGGTTGTAGTCCTGCTTCCTGTTCCACATGCCGCCCCGTGCCACCTCATTGGCTAGAGTTCTCTTTTCCTCCAACCTCAACTCTCACAGTGATTCAGGGTTCTGTCCTCATCCTATGGCTCCTGGCTCCACCTCTGATTCCAGCTTTTTGCTAATGCACACCTTAGGAAACAGGAGGTACTGACTCAAGTACATGGGTCCCTGCCACCCACGTGGGACAGCAGGAGGCAGCATTCTCCCTCTCTTCCTCCTTCCCCCACTTTCAAATAAATAACGTAGAGACCGGATTAGCTACAAAGTTGGTATCATCATTTCTTCAATACTATATCAGGCATCTGACATTCTGTTTCTTAAACCCGTCCAAGCAGCAGTGGAGAGCTACCAGGCCTAACACGAACACTTAAAGGCAGTGTGGTGAGTTGTAGATGATTCCTTCTGATCTCTGCGCTTTTAGTGAAAAATTCAGTGGAGGTGCTAATGATAGCTACTTTGAAAAAAAAAAGCTTTCTTTCATTCATTTACAACTCAGCAAGTAGTTACTTTAAAGTTTCTGTAATACAAGACAGTTTTCTATATGCACTGAAAAATTCAACAGTGGTGTGAAACTTAGAATGTGTCCCAAAAGTAGAAGGGATTACATAGTTTCCAACATGAACAGAAATTTATAAATATACTGAAACGGACGCAGCTGTCGTAATTTAGAGGAGAAATTCACTATAGCTGGTGCTCTGCTGTGATAGATTTTAAGAAGTGAGTTAGAACTCACTTGCTATCAATCTTTGCTAAACACCTCAGATTGGTTTGTCCTTCTCTCCTGTTAAGCCTCTTTTCCTCCTGTGTTTGCTGCAGTAACTGGAAAGCTAAAATGCAGGAAATAAGCATTCAGCCTAGGATTTAAGATGTCCTGGCTCCACATCAAAGCATCCAGGTTCCATCCCTGGCCCCCAATACTGATTGCAGCTTCCTGCTCTTGCAGACACCGGGAGGTGCAGCAATGACTCAAATGCTGGGATATCTGCCCTTCATGTGGGAGACCTGGGTTGAGTTCCCCTCTCTCAGCTTCAGCTCCAGCCCAGGCCAGCCCTTCAGGGCATTTGGGGAGTGAACCTACTAATCAGAGCCTCTCTCTCTCTCTCTCTCTCTCTCTCTCTCTCTCTCTCGTGTGTGTGTGTGTGTGTGTGTTATATTTTAAAAAGCAAAAGAATACATTTTCAGAACTCCTTACATCTAGAGGCCAGCCTGTAACCTGGGCAAAAGATTGAAGGCACAGGTGACTCCCCTTAGGGGACCACCCAGAGGGAGAGGGGATCTTCTTGAGAGTGTGGGGATGGATGTGCTTAGTTTCTATGTGCTGCGAGGGAGGACTATGCAGGGTCCAGTCATCAGGGCATCACAGGTGCTGAGCTGTGCCAGTGGGGGTGCCTGGCCTGGACAGTCCTGGGAGGTCTTTACCCCATAGGGGTACCTGGAGGAGACTTTTCTTGAGGGCAGCACATCTCACGCTACTGCAGAATAGATGTTTTTGACAGGGTTGAAAGAGAACAACTACTTCTTATTTTATTTCAAAAGCAATAAAATTAGAGAATCCAAGTTTTACATTATGGGCTGAATGCACAGGAAACAAAACACTAAATAAAAAAATGCTGTACAAATAATGAAGTTTACTTATAAATAAAAAGCACATACTGTTATTATTGGGATACTGTATTATAATATATTACTGTAAGTAATGCTATAGAATTAACATCAATAACAAATACTATTTATAAATAATAGTTTTTGAGTAATGTATGAATAGTTATTTAACTTATTCGCTTGTCAGTTTGTAATTTTCCTTCTCTCTTCATCCACATGGCTGAGGTAACTGGAATCTGAGTGTGTAGCTATATGCACTGGCACCTTTGACAAGAGAGCAGAAGTCTTAACAGCCATGTGCACTTTGTTCATTTTAACTGTCTCGGTCACATGCTCATGTTGATAGCTTAGCATTTATTGGATAAATTATAAGCTTAGCAGTTACTGACCTCCATTAAATGTCAGTGATGAATGTAGCAGTTAACTAGGGTGCAGGAATAGCAAATTACGATTGAGTCTTGGTTTAAGAAGACCTACTTAAAAATCCCACACTCCTGTTTACACAATGTGGTTGAAAAAATAGTGGCTGAGCATAGGAACTTGCAAAGAGGGGCTGGATTTGCTTAAGGTATTTCTTAAGGAAAAGGGCTATAGTTCTCACTAGGTCTTTACACAATTTTCATACTAGGTGGCAAAGTTAGACACTTTAACCCCTCCATGTATCTTTGATAGCTTTAATTTCTCCAACAGGAGAAATTAAATTCTGATATTTGTTATAGTGGGTGGCGAGTGCCCACTTTTCAGTGACAAAGTCTGTATCTGACAAACGGTGCTGTGCTTTGACTGAGCTTGGAGCAGCCACTCCCGACTTAAGGACCCTGACCAACATTGTCATTATAATTGCCAGACAGAAGTATAAACTGGTGTCTCCCACTTGTATATGCAGGGAAGTACTTCAAACTAAGGTGTAGCTATCCTTATAAACTTCTGTTCATTATGGTCAGATCTTCAGGCTCAAGGACAAAAAAGCATTCCATTCCAATCTCTAATTCTGTAAACAGCAATAAGGATGATTTTATACAAATTTTTCCTCCCTTCTCAGGGCTTTGGGCGGCAGATCCTGCTACTGTAGATATTTTTTTGCAGTTGTCTCAGCAAGAACTGATCAACAAATAATCTTGACCTAGAATGTCCCTCCCCTGCCTTCTTGCATCTCATTTGCCAGCTCTAACGGGTGGCGGCTCCTGCAGTAAAGAGCTGAAGATGAGCAGCAGGTGCCACTGCATGCAATGCATCCACCAGGGTCTCCTAGAGAAACGGCAGAACGCTGGCCACAACACCCAAACGTTCCTGCTGACTCTGTGAGTTAGCCAGGTAGGAAAGCGCATCTGGAGAACTGAAACCACCTCACACCTGACAAGCAGCCGTTTCCTCAGTACTGTTGGAGGTAGAAGGGTTTACTTTTTATCTAACAGCTAAAAGCCACTGTTTTGCTTTGAGTTTGCTGAGTGGGATATGTAAAGTGAAGGTGAAGCTGAAATATATTAGAACGAGAGCACCCTTTTCCAGAGGGAGTACACTGGGCATTAGCCGCAAATGACCCAAAGAGCACGCGTGTGCATGGATCATTCTAGAAGCACATGCTGCTGACTGCATGCAGCCCTTGCTCCTCGTCACATGGAGACACATCTTTAGCAAGAGTGTCCACAAATTATTAATTTGCTGTAAGGTTGGTTGAACTTTTAGGAAGCTCAGAAGTGTAAGGTTTCCTGTTTCCCAAGTAGAGAATGTATTGGGAGAAAACCTATAAAGTTGAGTACCTGTGGAAGATAGTTAAAAATGTAACCGATGTGTAAAGGTTGTACATATCAGTGGGGTGCCATGTGATATTTTGAAGCATGTGTTCATTGTGTGGTGTCCCATCAGCCTAAACAATCTCCTCAAACGTTTGGCAGTTCCTCATGATGAAAAAATTCCAAATCCTATCTCCTGGATTTGGGTTTATGTTTGTTTTAAAGAAATATACACTATGTTATTGTCTGTGGTTGCCCTACTGTGCAATAGCACATCAGAACTTCTTAAATCTATTTTACATATTTCAGTGCCATTAATTGACCTTTCCCCATTCCTCCCTTCCCCCTGCTCTCTCCAGCTTCTAGTCACTACCATTCTATTCTCAACTCTATGAGATCAAATTTTTTTTAAATGTTCCTCACATGAGTGAAATCATGTGGAACTTGTCCTTCTGTCCCTGGCTTATTTTCTTTAACAAAATGACCTCTAATTCCAACCCTATCATTGTAAATGATGAGGTTCCTCCCTTTTGTAGCTGAGTAGTATTCCATTGTGCATCTGTACTGCACTTTTTGATTCATTCATCAGCAGATGGACATTAAGATTGTTTGCATTTTTTGGCAGTTGTGAACACTGCAGCAATGAACATGGGAGTTATGATGTCTCTTTGACAGACTGATTTTACCCTCTTTGGGTGTTTACCCGCTAGTGGGATTGTTAGATCCTACTGGAGGACTGTTGAGGGTGTCTCTCCATCAAGTGTAGATTTTAACATAAATAATTTATAATCCAAGCTTCACAGCTACCAAATCCCAAAACTGAGATCTAGCAACAAAATATTTTATTTAACAATATTCTGAATGAACACAAGGAAATTATAGTTCTCTTATCTGCATTTTAAATATATTCATATTCCTTTTAAATATTTGCTTATCATTTGAATAGGCAAACACTGGGATGATAAGTTTTGGAACTTGAAAGAGGGGGCCGTGACATAGCATTGTGAATGTACTAATTGCATGGAGTTGCACGCAGGGTCTTCAAAATGAATGGAAAATACTTATTATGAAAAAATGATTTTTGCACCAAAATACTTATCTTTGAATTCTGTTTTTTCCTAAGGCCTTTTTGGTGTATCCTCATGTACTTTCAAACGATTAATTTTAAATTATGCAAATATCATCCTAATAAAAATGTTTGAAATTAATATTACACAGTTAAAACATGAAATCTATGTATTAAATGTCTCTAGATGATTTTTTAAAACATCCTTTGTTCTCATATATGAAAGCACTCTTAAGGTACTTAGAAAAGAGTCCTGTTCACTCAAGGTTAAAGTTTTACTGATGAGACCGGGACTGTGATGCAGTGAGTTAAAGCTCCGGCCCGCAGCGCCATCATCCCATAATGATGCCTGTTTTTGTCCCGGTTTTTCCACTTCCAATCCAGCTCTCTGCTATGGCCTGGGAAAGCAGCAGAAGATGGCCCAAGTCCTTGGGCTCCTGCATCCACATGGGAGACCTGGAAGAAGCTCCTGGCTTCTGGCTTCAGATCGGCTCAGCTCTGGCCATTGTGATCATTTGGAGAGTGAACCAGCTGATGCAAAACCTCTCTCTCTCTCTTTCTGTCTCTACCTCTTTCTGTAACTCTGTCTTTTAAATAAATAAAATCTTTTTTTTAAGTTTTTCTGGTACAGGAGGGGATTTATAAAACTTCATAGATGAGGTGAGCCTTTGGCACAGTGATTAAGAGACTGCTTGGTATGCCTGCACCTCGTGTGCAATAGCTGCGTTCTGGTCGCAGCTCCAGCTCAGATTCTAGATTTCTGCTAATGCATACCCTGGGAGGTGCCAGGTGATGGTTCAAGCAGTCAGGTTCCTGCCACCCCTGTGGAAGGCACAGGTGGAGAGTCCAGGTCCGAAATTTGCAGACATTTTGGGAACAAACTAGGGAATGGAAGATCTCACTCCGTCTGCCTTTCAAATAAAAAAAAAAAAATCATGGAATATGAAATTAAGATGTAAGTTTATTTGGGTACAAAAAAAGTTTTTAAAATCTGTGTAAACCAAGGGTCTTCAGACAGTTTACAAAAATGCATTTAATGAGACATTATGCATGAATTTTAAAGATTTTTTTGCACAACATTTAACACTTTCTGATTCTGTTTTCCACAAACGTTTTCACGTTCCCTGGTATTCCCTGCTGCCGTCCCAAGTCACTGCTTAATTACAACCCCAGATCCTCCATTATGTCTGTAGCTTCTCCAGTTAATTGCTGGAGCTACGAATTGACTGCAGAGAGGCTTCCTCCTGCTGTTCAAAGCTGGGGCGCTGCGGCCCAGGTGCCTTGATTTATCTGCCCATGACTCAAAGGGTGAGTAATCTGCTAGATGTGAGAAACAGCTGGCAGGACTCAGCCAGTTGCTGCACTCAGACAGGTGGACAACTACTACTAAAGAGATTTTTGCCTCTTGGATCTTCTGCTGTTGCTGTTGTTGCTGCTGCTGTTGCTGTTGCATTTTGTGAGCCTATTGCTAACCAACAGTTAAGATGGCTCAGGATGAGCAGCTGGCTTGCAATTGGTCCTCCCTGCTGCTCTTCGCAGAAGCATAAAAGCTCTTCTCTGGGGAGCTGCTTCATGAGCATTGCAGGTAGTGCTTGATTCAATCAATCTTCTCACCTGCTCTTTTCTCCAAACTCCTGTGCTCAGCTGGGGAGACTGAGCATGCAGGGGTTAAGAGCTGGAGTGCATTTCATCAAGTAACTGCTTGAGCTGTGTTGAGCTATCAGACATACCGCTGTTTTATGGGCAGTCACTCCTCTCCTTGCCTATTCTCCTCCCTTCTGTATCCCTCCCTTCCTGCTATGGTTGAGAATATGTTTTATACAACTAGGAAATATATTTGGTTATTGAAATATAATGTTTGGCTTAAAGGCTTCCCTTTTGTGCACTTTCAACATTATTATGAAAGTGAAAAATCTGTGAAAATAGAATTTAAGGAGTAATTTCTTTTGATCTCCGAAGTTTTGGAATGTATGCATTGCTTCTCATGATATGCTTATTGTGAACTTTTTGAAGATCCCTTTATATATATATATATATATATATGTATATATATATATGGAATTCAAATGTTTTGGCACCAAAATAAGCTTACTTTTCAATTCCATTTTCCTTGAAATTTTTGAAGCCCCTCCCATTTGGAAGGACTGTGTGTGCTTGAATGAAAGGGAATTTTTCGAGTGGGCATGCCTGACACAAACTATAGAAATTCGGGGTTGCAGTTCAACGTCATCTTTCTGAAATCCTTGCTCCTTATCTCATAGAGTCAAAGCTGTGACATCTCACTACCCTGATAAAAGGACTCTAATTTTCTTTCAAGAAAACTTGATGGGCTATGACACTGTGATATACACAGTTACATATGTCTGGGTGCCCCAGGGAGGGTACTGGAATGTTTGATAATCGCGCACGTGCATTTAGATGTTCAAGTTCATGAACTCTGAGGGACCAGGTGTCAAAATGGTTTTGTTTATGTAGTTTGGGAAAATTACTCTACATGTTAAACAAAAATATGATCTAGGTCATCTAGATTTGTTGGAATGTATGTAGGAACTGATGAGCAATTTCTTCATAAGCACTTTAAAAATGTTTTTGTTTTCTTTAACTTTTTATTATTAAAAACAGAACAGATTTCAAGTAGCTATAGATAAAATTATGAGAATATAATGATATTTCCCTACTTTGTACCCTCATCCTTCCTTTCTTTTCTCTGTTTTAACTTTTGTGATAACATATTTTTAATTTACTTTATAATCACAGGCATATTGCCCCACTAAACAAAAAGCTCAACAAGTAAAAAGTAGAAAAACCACTGTTTAGCAAAGTGTATTGCTAACAAGGGCAATTGACAGTACTCAAATCCCAAGATATCGATTTAACTCAAATGTTTTATGTTTCTCTTTTAGTATTATATATTAGCAATCCCAGATCAGAGAAAACATGTGATATTTGGTTTTTGGGGTCTGGGTTATTTCACTAAGCATAATGTTCTCCAGTTGTATCCATTTAGTTGCAAAACATTTAGTATTCCATTGTGTATGTATACCATGATTTCTTTAGCTAATCATCAGTTGATGGACGCCTGGGTTAATTGCATATCTTAGCTATTGAGAATTGAGCTGCCACAAGCATGAGTTTACAAATAACTGTTCCGTATGCTGATTTCATTTCTTTTTGGTAAATTCCCAGGAGTGGGATGGCTGTGTCATGTGGCATATATACTTCTAGATTCTCAGGAATCTCTATATTGTCTTTTAGAATGGTTGTACCAGTTTACCTTTCCACCACCAGTGTATTAGAATATCTGTTTCTCCACATCCTCACCAGCATTTGTCTTCTTTTTATTTTTAGATGGTTTTAACTAGGTGAAAGCCCACTGTGTGTTTTATTATCATTTCCCAGAGAGCTAGTGATCATGAGCATTATTTATATTTCATCCTTTGAAAAAGTGCCAGTTTATCTCCTTTGCCCATTTTTTAACTGGATTGTTTGTTTTTCTGTTGTTGAGTTTATTGAGCTCTTTATAGATTCTGAATATGAATACCTTATCAGATATCTAGTTTGTAAATATTTTCTCCCACTCTGTCCATTACCTTTTCTTTTGTTCAGTGATTCCTGTGCTGTACAGAAGCTTGTTAGCTTGACTTCATCTCATTTATGTGTTTTTGTTTCATGTTTCTGGATCTTATTCAAGAAGTCTTTGCCCATGCCAATATCTTCTAGAGCTTCTGCTATGTTTTCCTCTAGAAATTTGGTGGTGTCTGTTCTTAGGCTTAGATCACTCATCCATTGTGAGTTGATTTTTCTATGGGGTATAAGGTAGAAGTCTTGTTTCATGCTTCCAATTTTCCCAACGCCATTTGTTGAAGTGACTGTCCTTTGTCTAGGGAGTGAATTTAACTCATTTGTCAAAGATTAGTTGGTTATAGATGTGTGGATCCATTTCTGGGGTTTCTAATCTGTTCCATTGGTATACGTGTCTATTTCTGTGCCAGTGCCAGGCTGTTTTGATTATAACAGCCCTGTTATATGTGTGGAAATCTGGTACTATGGTGCCTCTGGCTTTGTTTTCATTGTTTAAGATTGCTTTAGCTATTCAGGGTCTGCTGTGCTTCTATATGAATTTTAAGTCCCTTTTCCTTCTAGATCTGAGAGAATGTCCTTGGCATTTCATTTAGGATCCCATTAAATCTGTAAATTACTTTGGATAGAATGGGCATTCTGATGCAAAGTTTACAATTTAAGACACCATCAACATCTCAGTTGGAAATAACACAGAGTATGGTTTTTCTAGGATTTTCTCAGTGGGACTTAGAACACACAATGTAGCAGAATTACAAATGCTTGATGAGTATAACAGTCCATATCCTAGAAACTAGAGAATAGCATTAATATAGTCAATGGCACAATTTACATGAAAATTGAATTTCCCAAAACCATTAACTGGGAACTAGTAATTTCATAAAATACTTTGTATTCAACAGCAATCTTTCTACATGAATTGGTAAGATTGATTCAGGGATTCAAGAAGAACAGTGTATATTTTTTCCATATTGACTCATCAATTCTACAGGAAAGATCAGTGTCCACCAAATTTAAAGAAAGCAAATAATCCCTAAAGTGGTATCACTGCTTTGATTCAGTTGGCACTGATATTTTCTAAATAAAGAAAAGATTCGGGGGAATATATATTTGTGGTAAGTGCATACATTTGTTTTTGTTTTCCTTGGTGGGTTGTGATGAATTTCTTTTGCGATCATAATTTGTGCTGTGAACTGAATGTGTTACTGCAGATGACTTGTGGAATTTGGGGTGTGTGTGTGCTATTTACTTTTCGCATGAATGCAAGTATTTAAATAAATAGAAAGTATGGGAGCAGTTGATTTAGCCTTACATGGCACACACTTAGCTTTAAGATTGCTGTATATTTTTATAAGGCCCCACTTCACTTATGTATTTTGTTTCATTTATTATGCTGTCCCTTTTTTTCATGATGGGGTCATGGCTTTAAAAGTTAAGCTGATTTCTCTATAGATTAGTAAAGAAAATGAGCAAGGGATTTTTACATTTGGTTTAGGGTGATCTACTTGGAGTAATAGGATGACTACTTTTAGGTTTGGGTGAGGAACTGGAATATTGCGAATGAATATTAAAGCTTCCAAAATGGGCAGGTGATAGGTAAAATGCAGATTGCTACTGCATTATCTAAGTTATGGATTTGAAAGCTAGGCTTATATTTATCTAGACAGGCTACAATAAATCTTAACAGTAACTAGTATGAAGGGAACATTTCAAAGGTAGTGCTGACCAGACACAAGTCATTTGGCAGTGGCTCTGCCTGGGATATATTTTCAGAGCCTGTCTGCACAAGATGCTGGCACGTTGACCGTGATTTCTATTCCAGGTGACGGATTTCTATCCAAGTCGGCGAGTGACTAAATATTTTCCGGTGGAATCTAGGCACCATAAAATCCCTGAAGCAAAGTACAAAGTTGTCGACCTTTCTAAAAAAGTAATTATAATAGCTTTGCATACCACTATGACAGAAGAAATATTTCCACTTAGATCACCAAATAATGAAATGTGTAGAACCTAATTAGAAAAAAATAAATAAATAGAGGACAGTATCACAGACAGGCTGCCAATATTTTTTTTTATCAGCATGAATGGATGTCTTTTTGGGTTTTCGTGAACTTCCAGAAAACTTCCTAATCATTAACAATAGCTGAAGGCAAGGATTCCACATCCAGCTCTATCAAAGAAAAGAAATCCAATCTGAACCCACAGAAAACCTGTGCTATCATCACTTCCGCTGATTTATTCTACACAGAACCAGTTAAGAAATGGAACACTTTACATTCGTTTATTTGTGTTACCCGGAGCAATTAGAGATGAATATGTTTCCCCAAGCGATACAAATGTGAGGCTCCCTTCATGGCAGGCTGTTTAAATTTACAACATAAAGCTAGCATTTCCATCTCCAATAAAATCCAAACAGACATTTAATTTCTGTGCATGACATTTCTGACTAAAAGAGAGCCAGCAAAGGCTCTCAGACAGTTCTTATTGTTCATGAATTTGAACAAATTGGGGATCTGTGAATTTATAGCCAGGTTTTGCTCTACTATTGTTTAAAATACAGCACACATGGCAAACACGCCATGGGTGTGTTGTAATTCAGCTTTAATGATGTAACACTTGGTTTCAGTCAATTGTTGGAGGGCTGCAAGTGACATTGGTTTTCAGCTTCAGACGCTGCATGTAACTTAGCAATTATAGCAAGGCTTTCAATAATGATTGTTGGCGGGCTATCTGCAAGTGAAGTCATAGCAATTTTGAAAGAGAAAGCTAATAAAAATACACCTGCCTTGTAGTGGAAAGTGAGCCTTTAATATCTCTGCTTTGAAGTTGGGCAAAGCCTCTGGCATTAACTAACAGATATTATGATGAAGGAATAATCCGCTTCCCCCAGGGGAAAGCAAGAAGTTGAAGTACAACAGATTGTTGTTTTCTAATCACCCACATTGCAATCACTTTCCCATCACCAATGCAGAAGAGAATAAGGTGACATTTTTTTTAATGCATGAAAGATACGACTATTTGAAAGCAGAGCCTAGTGACTGTAAATCAACGATATATCACATGTGTATTCCTTAACAAATGAGTGAACAGGATGGAAATAATGCTGTTGGGTATTTTTATTGTTAACAATTTGGGGGATGCTTTGGCATTTTTCATTGTGATGTATCTTTTCAGGATGATGTTTAGACTTTCGAATTTTCTTTGAATCCTACTTTTCTCTTTACATCCTTTCCTTTGCAATTTTTAAAGTAATTTGCTGGTAGTTTTTACATATAAAAGATGATGAGAAAATGCAGGTGGGTGTGAAACATCCAACTGTATTGTGGAGCATCGTTGCCATCAACAGTCCACTTTGCTTGGGGAACTGCTTCCTTCACACTTACTTGTTTTCTGGAGTAACTTTCATGAGAACCTTAAGAAGTTACATCATTCATAAATATGGATACATCAAGGTGACTGCAGGAAGAGATATTTTAGGAATAAATACAAGTTAGGAAATTCTGCAAAGAAAAAATAACTGTTAAGTAACAAACCACAATCGCTTGAACAACTTGTTGTAGCTGTTTCCTGCAATAATCTCAAAATCTATTGATGGTGATATCTAGATAAGAGTAAAATGATTTTCACAAGGAGTTTTTTTTTTTTTTTTTTTTTTTTTTTAGTTTTTGACAGGCAGAGTAAAGACAGTGAGAGAGAGACAGAGAGAAAGGTCTTCCTTTGCCATTGGTTCACCCTCCAATGGCCGCCGCGGTAGGTGCACTGCGGCCGGCGGACCGCGCTGATCCGATGGCAGGAGCCAGGTGCTTCTCCTGGTCTCCCATGGGGTGCAGGGCCCAAGCACTTGGGCCATCCTCCACTGCACTCCCTGGCCACAGCAGAGAGCTGGCTTGGAAGAGGGGCAACCGGGACAGGATCGGTGCCCCGACCGGGACTAGAACCCGGTGTGCCGGCGCCGCAAGGCGGAGGATTAGCCTATTGAGCCGCGGCGCCGGCCCAAGGAGTTCTTTTTCAAACGCTTAAAACATTCATGGCTTTCTTTTATCACTTTCGTTACAAATGAATGTTTGAACCCAAGTAGAAGCTTTTTTTTTCACTTTTTTCTTCTTTCTTTCTTTTTCTTTTCTTTTTTTTTTTTTTAATTCAGTATTGGCATCTCTGTAGTGTGTCAAGTAATCCAAAGGGTGTACATTAGCACTTGTCAGGGTTACATTTAACACCAACATGCTGCACACATTGAAACTTACTACCAAGTTCAAAGTCCTTTGTTAATGTCATAAAGACTCATCATCAAGGTGTTTGGTTGAAAGGAAGTCACATTTGATTTCCCATTCATGAAATGGACTTTGATGTCCATAGGCCAGAAGCTATTGTTCCCAGTTCAGTCCCTGTATCAATTAAGAGCACTCTCTTTAGTGAAGGGTGCACTAGAAGCCTGTGGGAGTGGGGTGGTGGGAGAAGTGGTGGAGTGTTATTTTTAATCCCTACAACTGCAGTGTGAAATTTGCATTTAACTTTGGAAGGGGACAGTGTTGAGTCTTGCCACCTGCTGGGCCGAGTATCCATTTCAGCCTACAAAGTGGAGCTCTGAAATAGGTATCAGCAGGCTTATGAAATTTCGTCAGCTGCGTCATCCCATGAGTGATACGGCAGTGAAGTCAAATTCAGGGCAGCTTTCTGGGTCCTTGTTTGGACTGTAAGCTTTGCCTCCTTGTCCTCCTGAAAGGTTGAGGTGCCAGAGAGATTTCAAATTAAGGTGAACAAAAAAAGTCCAGCAAGAGAGACACTGATCCATTTAACTTTCAATTTCCCTGAAAGCACCATGCAATGTGTGACATAAGATAAGATATTACTATGGAATATCTCTCAGAGATATGAAAATGGAAGGTGTCAAACATTATTAGACATCCCTCAAAAAGTAAAATCTATTTTCATTTTGGTAGTGAATAGAGGCCATTTGAGCAAATATTTTCCTTTTGAATAATTAGTATTATTTACTAAGCACCTAGTAATTCCAGGCCTCCTAGCTTCGTTAGCTTTATCCTATTATTTTAATGACTCTTGGAATTATAGCAGGGAGGCCTAATGTTACATTTGGACTTGCCTAGGGTCACACAGCTAGGAAATGGGGAAATCAGGATAACAGGTTAGGATGGGCCCGAAGCTATAGGTGACTTGGTCAAGGGAAAGGGGAACAAGGAACTAAAACATCAAAAAGGGCCCAAAATGATTCCATTAGAACAGTGAAAAATTGATGCAAAATACATTGGATCTAGTGTTGAAGCGTGGTTTCCTTTAGTCTGATTTAGTGGAAGTTCCAAATTGTAGGAGGGCTTACTTTCCAGGGAACCTAATAGTTCAGATCAATTTAATTCCTCACATACTTAAGTGCCTCTATGTACAGAACCAGGCACACAGAGTAGACTGTGCAAAACAGAAGGAAGTAGATATGGAGGCAGGTTCTAAACTCCAAATTATTAGCGACTTAACACAATTGAAGTTTTGTCTTGCTCACAAAAGAAGAGTGTGACTATTCCTGTTTGGTGCTTATCCTTCCTTGGTGTCTTTTGGGAAATCAGGGTCCTGATATCTTAGGATTTCACCCACCTCCCTGTTCTGCAGGAATAGTGGGGAGAGAGTAGAAGATTGCCCATTGCAAGGTTTAGGGCATCACATACAATCTCTGTTGTCCTTCTGCTGGTAGGAGTAGGGTGCACTAGGAGTGGATCTGGAAAGTCCACTGCAGTCCCGCCGAGGTTTGCATCTGGCTATTCAGACAACACACACACAATTTTAATAGCACTTGTCACAGCTTCTCAGGCACACAGTATGTGTTGGTTATTATATTAATTCCTTTATATGTATTTTCTCAATGCTTCCCTATGACAGTTCAGCCTGTCACTCCTGTTCCAATAGTATTGACTGCACAGCAAACAGACCTGAACTATAGTGTTTTAAACCATGGCAACCATTTTATTCCTCAGACCTCCTGTTTATTGGCCAGGAATTCAGGAAGGGCTTAGTTGGACAGTCATCTCTTAGTGTCTTTCATGCAGTTGGGGTTATATTGACTGGTGATGAGGTCATTTAAAGGCTAGAGTAGGGTCGGAGGGTCCTCTTCCCAGGCTGGAATAAAAATACTGGGTAGCCTCAATTACTCCTTCATTAGAGTCTCCTCTTGGCTGGTTCGAGATCCTCAACTTATAGCATTTGGCTTCCTGCAGAGAGAGTGACCCCTGAGGCTACAGGAGAAAATGAAATGCCTTTTATAACTTAAATTTAGAATTCACAAGTGGTCATTTCCCACATATTCTATAGGTCAGGTAGTCGCAGCCCTGGTTCATTTGGGAAGGTCTCATGTAGCAATGCGACTACCAGATAGTGAAACCATTTTGCAAGCTCATTCCTCCCTGTTCATTGGACAGACAAACAAGGTAAAGTTAGGAGGAGCTTAAGTCAGTTGCCAGAGGTCACATAACTAGAAGCCTACACCTTCATGCAAGAATATGTGGCTTTGAAATCCCTGAGATTAACAACGAAAACATAGTATCTCCATTGCAAAAAGAATGGGTAAGCTTGTGTTTCTACCAGAAAAATATGTATAGCTACTGAGCACCAACATAAAGTACAGGTTTTGTAGAACAGATAGTTTCAGATAAAGAATCTGAAATAAGAAGAAAGATTAACATCAAAAGAAAAAGAAAACTTAAAAACTTCCAGTTTTCAGACCCACAAATGAAAATGTAAACAATTGTCAAAACATTGTGTTTTATACATACAGGTTTTGCTACTAAGTCATCGTTTCTGATTTTGATACTGAGACGTATGTAGGGTTTACAGGTAGGGTTGGAATTCAACTTGGATGGAGTTTATTTCTGAAGCAAGGATAATTGAACAAAGTTCTCCTTTTCCAAATATAAAGTTTGCCATTGATGTCAAGTGTGGGGAGTATGCAATTGAATTATGAGCTTAAGATCCTGTTTTGTTATTGCTTGTTGTAAGTTATCAGGTAGTTGCACTATGAAATAATTCAATTTATTGTTAGTGACTGCAGGATCAATAATATAGTGTTTAAGACAGTAGACTCAAAACATGTAAGAAATCATCCTTTAACATCCTGTAATGAATTAATTCTACTATTAATGAATTAATTCTATTATGTCAAGGATTCTACTACTAATTCTACTATGTCAAGGATGCCCTAAACTTCTATCCATATATGATTTTTTTTCCTCCAGCAGACCATAAACTACATGTGCACGTGACCTAGGCTCAAATAATTATCTGCATCTGTGTTTCAGTGCTGCTGACTCATTAACTGAGCGGAGCTGAAGTTCTGCTCTTTACAAACTAGGCAAAGAAAGGATGTTCATGGAATATAGAACTCCCTTCCACTCCAGCAAACAGCATCTGAGCCAGAACTTGAACTCAGACCATTTGCCCGTCACTTCCTAGGCCATTTCCTTGACCCAGTAACTTAATCTCCATTTTTCTTGCCATAAAATGGGGAGGAGGTAATTGCACTGGATTTGAGAGGATGAAATGTGATGATGGACAGAACAACCAGTTATAGATGCCACTAAATGACACCTGTGGTGCCAGTAAGTGTTAAACATATACAACGACACCTTCCAGTCCCTGCATTATTCCTTTCTGATAGCTCAGGAATGTTTGAGTTTATCTTTTGTCCTTTTATTTCAGGAAATAGATGTTTTCCCATCGTGCAAGTGCTTACCATTTACCTGGCCCCAGATGGCATGAGGAGAGTATCCTGTTCTTTGGGAATTTCTGGTTTAGTACTAGAGAGTTTCTTTGTACAACAAAACTTAACCTCATCACCTCTTTTCCTAGATTTCTGACAGTTTTAATGACTTGTTTTCACCACCAATGATTTAATTCATCAAAAAAAAGTGAGCATCAACTATGTGCCAGGAACTATTGTAAGTTTGAAAGAAATACTAAACACAGTATGGACAAAAAAGAAAGCCCTGGGCCGGCGCCGCGGCTCACTAGGTTAATCCTCCACCTGTGGCGCCAGTACCCCAGGTTCTAGTCCCAGTCGAGGCGCCAGATTCTGTCCCGGTTGCTCCTCTTCCAGTCCAGCTCTCTGCTGTGGCCCAGGAGTGCAGTGGAGGCCCGTGCACTCACATGGCAGACCAGGAGGAAGCACCTGGCTCCTGGTTTCGTATGGTGCAGCGCGCCGGCCATAGCGGCCATTTGTGGGGTAAACCAATGGAAAAGGAAGACCTTTCTCTCTGTCTCTCTCTCTCTCACTGTCTAACTCTGCCTGTCCAAAAAAAAAAAAAAAGAAAGAAAGAAAGCCCTGTGGCTTTTTATGCTATGGATGAGATAATATGTTAATAATAAAATACACCACGTATCCCATGATAATGAGTAAAATGAGAGGAACCACCAGGCAAGGGGATCAGTTAAGGAGTCAGGCGCAGGGCGGATGAGTTCTCAGGGATATTTGTGTGATCTCTGCCAATACCTGTAGGAGACAAAGGAGCAAGCAGGAATCCAGGTGGAGGGAAAGGACAGGCTCCAAGCCTTGCTCCAGGAGGAAGAGAAGGATGACCGGAGTGACTGGGAAGAATGGACAGAGAGAGAGGAGTACAAGAGGCATCAGGTAGGTGGCCTGTCCAGACACCTATTGGATTACAGCATAAGGGCCTAAGAAAACTCATGGAAACCTGTGAGCAAAGGGATAAGGTGATTTACCTTACCTTTTAAAAAGACCACTCTTCAAACTTGCCTTTGAAATGCAATATTGATTATTCTGAAATAAGAGCATCAGGAGTTGTGTAAAAACCCTGGCCAATAGACATAAGCAAAATAAGACTCCTTTGGGCTATGTGCTCCAGTGTCAGACTGTTCTTTGTAGTGTCCCCCCTTCACTGAAAGAAGTAGGTGCTTATGGTTAACTCTGTCTCCCTAGGAAGCATCTCCTTCCCTTGCTCTTCAATCATAGGCCTCCTCCCTTAGTGTGCCTGACGCAGAAGTGCCTGAAGTGGCCTCATGGCTGCCTTGTCTCCTCTGGCCTCTCACCTCTCCAGTGTACACACCTGAAAGAGAGGCAGCCATCCTATGGTCCCCCACTGTTAATTACATTTCCTGTGTTGGCTGTGCTATAGTAGCCTCTTTCCTAGTCTTTCCTTTTTGAACTCCTGCATGTTCTGACTGTCTAGTGTCCTTGGATGTGCGTGCCTAGTTCACACACAGAGATATTGTTAGCGCTATGCAAATGATTTTTGCATGTGAGTGAATGAAGCTATGGGAAGATAGCACAGGCTCAGGCCAGTCAATCCCATCCTTGTTCCTGTCCAGGTCCAAATACTCCTTTTTAAATTGTATAAGTTTGCATTTATTTAGTTGAGGGGCAGAGAGACAAGAGCAAGAGACAGAGAGAATTTCCCATCTGTTGGTTCAGTCTCCTAGCGCTTTCAATGGCTGGGACAGAGCCAGGGCCAGAACCTGGAGCCTGGAACTCAACCCCGGTCACCACACCATGTGGGTGGCAGGAGCTCGAACACTGAGCCATCACTGCTGTCTCCCAGAAACTGTATCAGCAGGAAGTTGAAGTCAGGAGCCAGAGCTGGGAGTCAAACTGAGGGACTCTACTGTGGGATGTGGATGTCCAAACCAATAACTGTATAGCAAAATGCTGCCCCCCTAAATACTCTGATAGTTTCTCCCTACCCTGGGTGTTTTGTCTTCTGCAACCTAATTTTCCCTTCTTTACAAAACCCTACTTCAATTATTTTTCATTTTAACTATGTTTCTACTTATTGCAAATATGGAACAGAATATCCCAGCCCTGGGCATTGCAGCCATCTGAGAAATGAACCAGCTGATGGAAGAGATCTCTCTCTCTCTCTCTATCTCTGTCTCTCTCTTCCTCTGTCAAATAAATAAATAACTCTGATTTTAAAAACTAAAAATAAAGTAAAATGCCAGCATTTAAAAATATCAAGTTAGAGATTCAGTAGATGAATCCAAAACCATTTCTTCCACCACAACAGAGCCAAGTCGTGGTGCAATGTTCTGGGATGTTCATTAGACCTTCTCTTTAGCTTGCAGGCTCACTTTGCACAACGGTTTCATACACAACACAGAATTCAAATCTCTGCCTCCACAAAACGGCAAACACTCTGTGTCCTGAACTTTCAGCACAGATCAGAAACAATTAAAATAATTTACACTGAGTCTACAAATGCCAAAACCTTTTGCTTCGGGAGGTTGCAAACTTTGCAGCAGGTTACAAAAGCTTTACTATCCTAGTTCTGGGCCTCTAGTTTCTGAATTTTCTCCAAGATAGTTTCCGAAAGTCCTATCACATTAATTATCAATGGCAGGGGCATCAAATCTCCAATGCCTTCTTTCTAACCATGCCTTGAGTGCATGAGAGCACTTCCTCTGTGATTGCCCTGCTTCGCTGAAGACTAAAGACATAACAAAACCATTGCGACATGCTTGTTCAAAGCCAATACTTTGTATTTTTGAAACTGATACCCATTCCATATGGATGATCGTAGAATTTTGTCACAGGCGAAAGGCTGTGTTGAAGTCTCTGTAGCCACATGTAATAGATAGATCCAATCAAGATCAAGAGTGAATGTTTCCTATGATTGATGGGTTCAGAAAAGCATAGGGAAAGTGGAGCTAGGAGTAAGCTTAAGTAGGTTATTGATCGTCCTAGGGAGTAGTTAGAACATGGAGAAGCAGGCACAAAAGGAAAGAGCTCTGTGTGTTCTGTGTGAAGGAAAGTCTGTACCCAGGCAGAGGATCCTCGAGAGAACAAGTCACGTCTGCTTTCATGAACTCACATTGTCAGGATCCTAGAGTCTAGAGTGTTATGTCCATCCTCTCACCCCTGCCCTGGCTATTTCAGCGTATCCTGCTCATGTGTGAGTTTCTCTAAGAAATTAAACACACCCAAGTGTAAACATGGTCAGAGCTGGGCCAGATAGAAGCCTAGGCTCCATCTAGTGGCAATCAGTCACTAAGTTTTTACCATTTTCCTAAGCAGCGATTTACTCAGATTGACTGAGTAAACAGAACTTGTACCTTGAGGTCCTCATGGATGAAGTCCCATATTATTACTCAGCAAGATGAATATTCAGGACTAAAAGCATATATGCATTTTGCTTTATGCTACTTATACTGAAAATATTTTATTTCTGCTGCTTACAAAGTTATTGTAGTGACTATTCATTTATATAGCTTTATTTTTTTGGTTTCTTGTTTTTCTTATGGTGACAACTCAAGGAGGCAGAAATTGCAGAAAATCGAAGCTAGCATTCTAATTGCCTTATGGTTCTAATGATGTATAAAATAACAATAAACTTATTATGAAAAAATAATAATGACAAATTTATTAAACAGAAGTAGAGTTGAAAAGGAATTGGTGGGCCAGCATTCTGACACAGCTGTATGGTAAAGCCGCCGCCTGCGCCACCAGCATCCCTTATGGGCCACGGATCATGATCCAGCTGCTCCAACTTCAGATCCAGCTCCCTGCTAAGGGCAGCTGCCTGTAGCATGGATTTGGACATATCTGATAATTTAAAAGAAACAAGAGCATTATAAAGCACAGTTGATCAATACCCTTTCACAACATCACTTGTGACATCTCTCTGTGAAGTGTTTATATTGTGTATATGTTATTTCTTCTCCCAGTTTGTCTCTTACCACTCTGGAAAGGAAGGTAATAGGTTTTCTCCCATGCTGCTTATTTCCCTCCAGTTTGCTTGCCTCCAATTCTTCCAAACCAAAGAATAAAAGTAAATAAATAAAGCAATACAAATGAAAACTTGCATAGTCACAGTTAATTTTTTTCTGATCATTAAAACATTTTCTCAAGGCAAATTGTGTCTGTTTGTGAAGCTTATTCAGTAAGCAAAATTATCTTGCTCTTAATCTATGCTATGAAAGAAATTCTTATTCTCTAAGGATTATAACATACCCTAATTATGTTTAGTTAAACAGTACATTTGCTAAATTCTACCCTTTAGCCACACAAGAGAACCTTCACAGATGTGTATTTGCTAATCTTTCTTTTACAGAAAACATCAATATATATTTAAATTGAAACACATCAATCTTGGTCCCTTGATTTTATTCTTTCTCCCTCCCATTTGCTAGACCATAAATCTGCCAATTTTCTATCAAGTTTACATAAGTACTTTTAATTTTTAAAGTGGTTTCTGATCATGATTATCTTGCTATCTCATTTCTCTTGTTCATATATTTATATTTAACAAAGAAATAATATTTTCTATAGTAACTAAAGGTGGTTTTCTAAAAGCCTGACCACTTTTGCTTAATGTCCACTTTCAATGATTTATTTATTCTAGAAAACCCTGTAGGAAAAAAAAAAACTTTATTAAATAGACCCCTAATTTTCCACTGTCATAACTCAAAATTTTGGGCTCAGAGAGTGAATCTGGAATAAAGGCTAAAGCAGAGAAAAATCACCAGTTGACTAGCCTACAGAGAGTAATAACCACTCTACTCATATTTTTGCAATCTCCTTAAGTTCCAGTTGCAGAAAAAAACTATGGAAACAAAGTCTCAGCACTCAGAGTTGACTTTGTTGGATAGATACGGTCTTCCAGATGTAGCAGTGATATATGCCTTTTAGAAACGTTCAGGTCCTGAACCATTACATACAAAGCTTTAAGCAAAGTGTCTTAGCCACACATGCAAGCTGTGACGGTGACAGTTCTCTCCTTCTATTTTCCATTGTCTTCTATGCCTCCAGAAATTCTGTAGGAGCTCTAAAGGTGGTGATGTATTTGTCAACATTTGCCAACCAACAGGTGGTCCCTGTTGGTTAGTACAAGAGTATATTGCACTCAGAAACCTTTTGTGGCAACTGCTTTTAGAGTTGGGAGTACTTCAGAACTTTAGAAAGGTGCGAGTGTAAGGTGCCATGGAACCTTGTGGCCTTTAGCAGTTCTGCCCTTGTGTCTGATGATCAATAGTTTTTGGCAAAAAGTTAAATGAATTTTCTTCCTGAATTGTCTAAATGAAAAAATAGAAACAGGCTTCTGTCAATTCCAGTTTGATTCTATGGCAGACTCAAATAAAAACAAAATAACCAAACCCCAGCTGAATTTCAGAGCTTTTGTATTTCAGAACTGCTTAAAAAACAGTTGTAAATGCATGCCAGGTAATCCTCTGAGATCTGTTTCCATTTCTGTTTCTAGGACAGAGATTCAGGGCAGGAGACGGTATTCTAATAGAGCTGCTTCAAAAATTCGCCTAAATACTTAACTCATTTAAATTATGAAACAGTTCAACTTTAATACTTTGTAAAAAGTAAAAAAAAAAAAGCCATATAACTCAAATTTAGCATATATTAGATGATTCTGCTACACACAGTCATTTCAACTTGATGTCCTTGATCAGAAAGATTTCAAGCTCATTTATATCCATACATTTAATAAGACATTTATAATATTGTATGATAGTCCGCATCTCATTCAGTGACCGCAGTCAGCTCATTTTCCAGTAAAGACAGGGAAAACAAGCCTGTTGAACTGCTGTAAAACTTTGTCCATTTAGAAAATGAACTCCAAGGTTACATTTGATGCTTCTTTTCATTCTTTCCCAGTTGTGAAGATTCAGCGTGAGTCTGGTATTGTACAAATAATGGAGAGTGGAGAGATGTAAAACCTTCTTTAATAATTTCACCATAACTCATTTAGAATAACTAGAAGCAAAAATTCTAAGTTCTGTGTAGTTGCATGAGAACCCACGGGGTGGAGGGATCCAGAAATAAGGGTGTTCATCAATGGCAGTGGTTGTGTTCTGGTTTATCTCTGACTATTTCAGAGATTTCGGTTTTGTTTTCCTTAGTTCTAGTGGGATAAATCTTGATTTTGATATTTATTTATTTAATTTTCTCACAGGCAGAGTGGACAGTGAGAGAGATAGAGAGAAAGGCCTTCCTTTTGCCTTGGTTCACCCTCCAATGGCCGCCGTGGCCGGTGCACCGCAACCGGCGCACCGCGTTGATCCGAAGGCAGGAGCCAGGTGCTTCTCCTGGTCTCCCATGGGATGCAGGGCCCAAGGACTTGGGCCATCCTCCACTGCCCTCCCAGGCCACAGCAGAGAGCTGGCCTGCAAGAGGGGCAACCGGGACAGAATCCGGTGCCCCGACCGGGACTAGAACCCGTTGTGCCGGCGCCACAGGCGGAGGATTAGTCTATTGAGCCATGGCACTGGCCTGCTTTTGATTTTTTTTTTTTTTAAGTGAATTTCTCTTGCTTAGGATTCTTCTGGTTTCATGAAATTGTAAATTGATGTTTTTGAGCAGTTTGGGAAATCTTTACCTTTAACTCTTAAATACTGCCTCTGCTTCGTTCTCCCTGTCCTCTCATTTCGAAACCCTAATTGGACGTATTTAACACTTTCTTCCCATGCCCTCTGACACTCCCTCTCAGTCTCCACACTTCCACTCCTGCCCCATCTCCTGGGTTTCATTTGGGATTATTTCCTTAGAGATTCATAATCTACTTCACTTGTTTTCACTGGGTGTATATCTAATTGACTCCTAAATAAAATCGCTACATTTTAAATTTTAGTTGTATTTTTCAGTTTTGGAAGATACAAATTTTTTTTCCAAAAATGTTTTGTAACTTTATCATTTTCTGTTCCCAAAACTAAAGCTGTGCATTTGTCTTCTTAAAATTATTCGGGAGAACTCACATACCTATAATCTATGTAAGTTATTCCAATTTTTGAGTTGGAAGAACCTGTAAGATTTTGTTGTCTGACATTTATCTTGCCTCACTTGTGAAGTCTTTGTTTGTTTCTGGTAATCTCTGATTGTATGGTGGGTATTGAATTAAAGGTCAATTGCTAGAAATCAGTGTTGACTCCTAGCTCAACTTGTCACTTCTACCAAAGTGGATTTTCAGACACCACTATCAGCATCCTTATCAGTGTAAGGGCTTCAATTCATCCTTGAGGCCTGCGGTGTTTTTGTAAAACTATATGACTCCAAACCAAGCTTCAGAACAGGCACAAGTTACTTACTTATTGTGTAAAGTGCATCTCTTTGGAGAACTGGTACAAATTCAAGGTTATTTCCCCTGAGCTACTCCTGTCAAAGACCCAAAACTGATTTTCTTTCTTTCTTAGCAAAATGGTCTTGAAAGTGGAACTCATTTCTCTGGATTTCCTTTCTCTTCCTTTTCTTGCTCTGTCAGTCCAGCACTAGCATTCAATGATGTCCCTCAAATGTTATTTTAAAATCATTTTGTATTGCTTTTAATAGTTTTAGTGGGGCAGTTTGTTACCAAGATTGTCATTACACAAAATAGAAATCCTATGTGAATAAAGGAGATGAATGGTGGGTGTTTTTGCGTACTGGTAAAGGCATCAGATAAGACACACATGCCCCAGTTTGGAGTGTCTGCGTTGGATTCATGGCTCCAACTGTTGACTCCAGCTTCCTCCTAACGAGCACCCTGGGAGGCTGCATGATGACTCAACTCTTTGGGTTCCTGCTACCCATGTGGAGACCTGGATTGAGTTTCTGGCTCCTGGCTCCTGGCTGCAGCCCCAGTTGGGGGCTATTGTGGGCATTTGGGAAGTGAGTCAGTGGATGGGAGATCTAACTCTGTATTTCTCTCTCACTAACTCTGAAAGAAGGAATGAAAGAAAAGAAGGAACGGAAGGAGAAAGAAAGAAGGGAGCTAGAATAGGACAAAGCTAGAAGAAGATATGTGTGGAGGGAGAAAGAGCCAGTGAAAGATTTTGGGAAAAATGAGTCTTAGGAATAGGAAGAAAGGGAGCATGTGTGTCAAAGAGACAGAGTTTCAAAAAGATCCCTGTAATTAACACTGTAGGAGTGAATAAATAGGGTGAATTGAGAATACAATTACCAAATTTTATAATTAAGAAGATAGTTGAGTTTAATGTGGGTAACTTCAAGAAGGTGCCTGAATATAGTTTTTCAAAACCGCTAGTTAGCTAAAAACCCTATTTTGCAAATTCTTTAAGACTTTGAATAAAAGAAAGAAAAGTAAACAATTTTGAATCAATGTGGAATATAATTTTAGGCCATATATTTAAAAAATTTAAATTAGGTCATAACACAATTAAGTTGTAATCAATATCTTTATGGAGGGAAGTATTATAGTTTTCATATATTTCTTAATTTTGTACACTTAATTTCTATGGACTTGATCAAGTATTAATGAACTCATCTGAATCAATTTTATCAACTTGCTGGACTGTGTAGACAAGGGATGTAAGATCAGGAAGGTATTTTTATCTATAAAGGGATCCATTTTTTAAAATCCTGTCATTTTGAGTTATATACCATATATAAGGAACTCTTGTTTTTTAGCAGAAATCTGAACTTGGTTAACTTTTGTTAGAATAGAAATCATAAGGGATGATTCTTAGATTTTGTTACCTTTTTGATTCATACGCAGCAAAGAATAGAAGTTTTTTAAATCCATCTTGGTGGAAATTATTCAATGGCATCATCTATTTATTGAACATTACCATTGTCTTACTGAGTAGCAAACTCTCTTCTACAACTTGCTGTACCATACACTGGTGTCAAATCACGTTTACTCTGGAAAGTCATGAATGAATCAGAGTCTCCTGGGACATTTTACTTTATTAGTAGTAGCTGCAATAACTATGGATTCGTATTCATTATAAGGGGATTTAACAGGTGTTTAAAATGGTAAGACATTTTAGAACAACCAATAGGTTAGAACGCTCCTCTTATTACAAGGTGATATTATACCCAATAACTTGAGTGGAATTTGAACCTCTTTGCCTATCCCCACTCCTGATTTAATAAAGAAAGCTGGATTACTCTATTATGATTTATTCTAGCTTGCACTTGTTTTTATGTCCCAAAGCTAAATATTAGCATCTGGTTTCATGTAGACATCTGTCAATGGTCAGGTTACAGTGAAAAAAGCTTTTACACTGTCTTGGGATTATGGAATTGACTAGTTGTCTGGGTCATAAATTCATACCTTATATATGTTAGATATAGTGCATATCTACAGTTTCCATCAAAAATGATATTCAACGAAAGGATAAAGACTTCAAGTTAACCATGATCCCCAGTATATTGAGATATTTTTCTAACTTGTTTGGAACAGTGATGGAATTTGCTAAGTTGAAAGTCAGACTTTCTACATTGAGGGTGAGAATCACCAAGAGGACTCCCTTGACTGATTAGGGGAAACAGAGTTGTAAACTGAAAGTCTTTAAAAAAAATGTTTGTCCTTCAGTAACAAAGCCACATATGGATGTACTTTGACCTGCTTTCCTTTGCTTATGTCAATCCTGTCAGATATATAGAGAGAAAAGCTGAATATCTCTTGACACAAAGGTGCTTTACCTTTATTACCGCAAAATTTGAGCCATTGTCAGACAATGGATTATGGTACTTGATTTATTACCTTACATAGCCAAATAATTTAAGTGTATGCACTTAATGAACTATAAACCTAAAAAGTTAGCAGATTTATTCAGTTACACACATAACCATTTTTAAAGATTTTTTGACTAAAAATTGCATCTCTTACTGTTAAATTAAAGGATGTGCACATTAGCCTATTAAAGGCTGTAAAATGTCTTAAAGAAAATATGCCTTCTTCATTGAGAACCCTTTCTTGGTTATTTGATTAATGAGCTATTGGTGGGGAGAGGTCATATTATTGTCTTCTTTATGAAGGGGACTCTTCCTCTGATCTCAATATCAGGTAGAATAGTTCAACTTGAGTAATAATTCATCCATATCTCTCATGCATACAGTATTAATTTTAAAGCTATGTTTTATCTTGGGGCTGGCGCCGTGGCTCACTTGGTTAATCCTCCGCCTGTGGCGCCGGCATCCCATATGGGTGCCAGGTTATAGTCCCAGTTGCTCCTCTTCCAGTCTACCTCTCTGATGTGGCCCGGGAAGGCAGTGGAGGATGGCCCAGGTGCTTGGGCTCCTGCACCAACATGGGAGACCAGGAAGAAGCACCTGGCTCCTGACTTCGGATCGGCACAGCGCTGGCCATGGCGGCCATTTGGAGGGTGAACCAATGGAAGGAAGACCTTTCTGTCTCTCTCTCTCTCACTATCTATATCTCTATCTGTCAAATAAATTTTAAAAAACTATGTTTTATCTTAATATTTTATGGACTGCTAAAATCAACAAATATCTCCATATATTTTTCTTTTTATTTTAATTATACTTTTAAAATGTTGCCACATATATTAATTTTCTTTGCTACCATAACAATCATGAAATTAGTGGCTTAACACACACACATTTATTATTTCACACCTTTCTTTGTCAGAAGTCTGACTTGGTTCCGTCGTTATTCCTGTTCTAGGCTTCACAAGAGCAAAATCTAGGTTCACTCTAAGGTCACTCACTCACATTGTTGGAAGAATCCAGCTCCTTGTGGTTGCAAGACTGGGGCTCACATTTCCTTGCTGATTGTCAGCTGGAGGCTGCTGTTGTCTCCAAAATACTTTCTTGCAAAACCTGCCTCAGGACCCCTATGTATGGCAGAGTCTGTGATGACGTGTCAGAGTGTCAAATCCTTCTCGTTCTTGGAATCTCTCTCCACTTTCCCCTTCAACCATGTCTCTTTTTGCTCTTTGTCCTCTAGCCAGAGACAGATATTTGCTGTTACGGGTTCATTTCATGAGATTAGCTCCATTTGGATAATTCAGAATGCACTACCTATGTTATGATTCGTAATAATTACATCTGCAAGGTTTCCTTGCCATGCGTGGTAGTGTGATCAGAGCATCCCATGATTACGGCATGGGCACCCACAGCAAGGCCACCATTCAGCATTTAGCTTACGCATTTTGTTAGACTGCTTTTTGATATATCATAAATAAAACATTAGAAATAAACCAAAAAAATTTTATTCAACCAGGTTGCAATTAACTAAGACCCTTAAGATTCGGCTAGACATGGTGAGAATTTGGTGAAATTGTTGAAGAATAAAATTTGATTTAAAGTGTATTGTTTTTATTTTTAAAATTTTAGTTTGTTATATAAAATAAACACTTACAAACTTTAAATATATCTGGCCGGCGCCGAGACTCACTAGGCTAATCCTCCACCTGCGGTGCCGGCACCCCGGGTTCTAGTCCCGGTTGGGCTGCCAGAACCTGTCCCGATTGCTCCTCTTCCAGTCCACCTCTCTGCTGTGGCCCAGGAAGGCAGTGGAGGATGGCCCAAGTGCTTGGGCCCTGCACCCGCATGGGAGACCAGGAGAAGTACCTGGCTCTTGGCTTTAGATCTGCGTAGCGCAGGCCGTAGCAGCCACTTCTGGGGTGAACCAACGGAAAAGGGAAGACCTTTCTCTCTTTCTCACTGTCTAACTCTGCTTATCAAAAACAAACAAACAAACAAACAAAAACCAAAACCTTTAAATATATCTACATTCCATATGGGTTCTTTTTGTCTATTTTGTAAGTTACTGAACAAAGAACTTGTATGACTGTGCATTATGTCATTATACTACACTTTCATTCTGTCTCCTCTTATGAAGTTAAAAGTTCATGAAGCAGTTTTGTTACTGAATCAACTTTAGTTTTTGCCAGAACTTTAAATCTTTGACTCTCCAAATTATAGGCTGTTTGTAAAACATCTGTTTGTAAAAAAAAAAAAGTCCAGTTTTTCCAGTTTTTAAGTTTTGTATCTAGTTGTTAAAAGGTGAGTTTCGGTTTTTTTTGTTTTGTTTTGTTTTGCTTTTTTAAGGTAGTCAGAAGTAATATTAAACGTATGCCAAAGTGCTTATCAGTTTCAGGGTCTTTGAATATTTATGTAAACTTACTGTTCTGTTTCCTTATTTGAAAATGACTTGACGAGTAGAATGAGGCTTTAGGGAACTGTGCTTAGTGACTGTAAAATGCGTAGCACTGAGGCCAGCTTTGTGGAATAGCAGGTTAAGACTCCACCTGAGGGCTGGCGCTGTGGCTCAACAGGCTAATCCTCTGCCTAGCGGCACCGGCACACCGGGTTCTAGTCCCAGTCTGGGCGCCGGATTCTGTCTCGGTTGCCCCTCTTCCAGGCCAGCTCTCTGCTGTGGCCCAGGAGTGCTTGGGCTCTGCACCCCATGGGAGACCAGGATAAGCACCTGGCTCCTGGCTTCGGATCAGCGAGATGTGCCAGCCACAGCGGCCATTGGAGGGTGAACCAATGGCAAAAAGGAAGACCTTTCTCTCTGTCTCTCTCTCTCTCTCTCTCTCACTGTCCACTCTGCCTGTCAAAAAAAAAAAAAACAAAAAAAACAAAAACAAAAACTCCACCTGTGACACTGTTGGAGACCCTGCTACTCCACTTCTGATTCAGCTCTCTACTAATGTGCCTGGGAAAGCAACGGAAACATGGCCCAAGTACTTGTGTCTCTGCATCCACGTGGGAGACTTGGAAAAATCTCCAGGTTCCTGGCATCAGCCTGGTCCAGCTCCAGCCATTGCAGCCATTTGGAGAGTGAACCTGCAGATGGAAGACCTCTCTCTCTCTCTCTGTGCGTCTCTCCTCCTCTCTCTGTAACTGTGCCTTTCAAATAAATAATAAAGTAAATTTTTAAAGAAGTAAAACAAATGCTTAGCACTGTAGTTAGAATATAGTAAATAGACGATCAATGTGAGAGGTTAAGTGATTATTGCAATGGCTCAGTGGGAAACTTGTCTATTGTCAGAAAAGAGGGCAAATTAAGGAAGGGTTTTCTCTATGCACTCAGAACTTTGTCCACACTTAGTCTCCCATGACAGTTATGTGACACAGTGGCTGTTCATACAGTTCAGTGTACATTCTATAATTTTTTTCTGCCTTCTTTCTTCATCTCTGTCTAGTTCGGATCACTTTTTTTTTTCCTAATGAAGTTCCTTCTGTAGAATTTCCCCGGCAGTAAACTCTCCCAGTCCTGTTTGCTTTAAGTAGATTCATTTCACAACTCTGTTAGGGAGACATGGATAATCTCCTCCATACACTTGGTGGAGACTTCCGGATTGGCAGCTGTTTTTCCGGCTGACCGTGTATTCTATCGTCCCATGACATCTACGACAGTGCCCAAGAGGCCAGCTCGCATCCAAGCAGTCAGTCACTTGAAGGAAACCTGCCTTTGCTTCTCCCTCAGGGCTGGAGCTCTAAGCACTTTGTTTGGAGTTTTCCACTTTTTAATATGATATGTTCAGGCTTGACTTTGTCTATCATGCTTCAGATTCAACCAGTGTCTGGACTCTGTGAGTGGTGTTTATAGCAGTCCTGGAAGATCTTCAGACTTTCTCTTTACATATTGCCTGTATCCAATTCTCTCTTCCTTTCCTTTTGGAACTCTGATAAATTTATGTAAAGCCTTCTACTATACCCTCCAGGTTTCTTTAGTCTGTGCTGTGTCTCTCTAGCTCTCTCTCTCTTTCCTATATTTCTCTTCTTTGCATTTTATGTTTTTTCTTTATTTTTCACTGTGTCACATTTTGATTTCCTTAATAATTTGCATTTATTTTCTTCCCATGTGTCTAAATCTGCTATTACAATCTGCTGATAATCTTTCAATTTACTTTATAAATTTTTGGTTTTTATGATTTTATTACTATAAGGTTTATCTTCTTAAAATATATTACTTTGTATTTTCTCATTTCTTGGAAATAGTTTCAAATTTATCTTTTTTAAAACATGGCAGATAGGTATTTTAGAATATATGTCTGCTATTTTTAACATATTTCCGTTTTCTTCTATTTGTGTTTGCTCTCAATTGCTTTGGTTTCTTGTGAGCTTAATGACATTTAAATTTTATTTATTTTTTGAGAGAGACAGAGACAGAAAGAGAGAGAGATATCTTCCATCTGCTGGTTCATTCACCAAATGCCCTCAACAACCAGACTGTGCCAGGCTCAAGCGGGGAGCTGGAAATGTGTGTGGCATGGCCCCAACTACTTAAGCCATCCCTGCTGACTCCCAGGATACACATTTGCAGGAAGTTGAAGTCAGAAGCCAGAGTCAGAACTCGAATCCAGGCATTCTAATATGGGATGTGAGCATCCTGACTGGCATACTTTCCCCTGGTTTCCTTTTTGTTATGTTTTGGTCACTGATTTTAGGAATATATTTACAGTAATTCCCTAGGGCCTAGACTGAGGGTGACATCCTCCAGAGAGCATTTGTGTCTGCTTTTGCCTGGAGCATCTGCCGGACCTGATGTTTAGCCCACCTAAGTGATGTCAGCTTGGCTGCACATGTGAGCAAGGCCAGCTTGCAACTGTAAATTCTTTGGGACACTCTTGTCCCGCCTCTGCTCAGAGCGGCCCTAAGCAGTTTTCCCTATAGCAGCCTTGTGTTGGAAGGCACCGTTGAACCATTTGGTTTCCAGATGGATGTGAGGAAGATTTCCTGTTAGATCTCACTGCTCATGGCTCCTGGGTTTTCATTGATTCCAGCCAGGTGAGGACATTAAGAAACAAGGTGTGCTTTCTGGACCAGACATCCTCGTCCTCACCCAAAAGCCACTTTCACAGGCTGTGAATCACTGCTTCCTCTTGTATTGTTGGCTCTGTAACTCTCTCATGAGCTCTTTTGTGCTTTGAGTACTCTTTTAAAAATCTAGCACTTGTGTCCCTGGCTTTAGAAGTCCAGCCATTTCACTCCAATGTGGTAGGCAGAATAATGGGCTTCCAAACATGCCCATGTTCTAACTCCAGAATCTGTGAATGAATATGTTTGTATGAGCCGTCTTCAAAACATCCGTGGAAAAATCGCTGCAAGCACTTCAAATTTCTCTGCACCAAAATAAACTCATCTTTTAATTCTGGAAATTAAGGTTGTAGATGCAATTCTAATCGCTAATCAGCTTCCTTGAAATGTGGGGAGTATCCTGAATTGCTTGGTTAAGCTCAGTGCCATCATAAGCTTTTAAATTTTAAAAAATTTAAAATTCATTTCGGTTTTATTATTTGAGAAGTGGAAAGAGACAGACCAACAGAAAGAAAGGGGGTGGGGAGAGAGAGTGAGTTGCCATCCATTGGTTCACTCCCCAGATATTCACAATGAGTGGGGCTGTGCCAAACTGAACCAAGAGCTGGAAAATCAGCCCAAGTTTCCCATGTAGGTGGTAGGAGACCCAAGTATTTGAACCTTTGGCCTCGCAGGGTTTGCATTAATAGAAATCTTGAGCCTGGAGCAGTGCTGGGACTATATCCCAGTCTTTCTGGTGTGGGACATGGGTGTTCCAAGTTGTCTTAAGTAGCGAACCAAACACTCATTCCCTACGAGCATTTTTGTTAGTGGAGAACAGATTGGAAAGTCAGAGTGAGGTGACATTAGAAAGACCTACTGGGTATTGCTGTATGTAACCGCTGGGAAGAGGGAAGGTGTGGGGCGAGGACTCAGCCAAAGAGGACAGGCAGCCTCTAAGCTGAAAAGGCAAGGACCTGACTCCCCTGAGAAGCACCGGGAAGGACCCAGCCTCGCCAATGCCTTTCTTTTCCAACACTGAGGCGCTGACCAGAATCCTGACCTCCAGAACTGTGCAATCCTTCATTTCTGTAGTTAAAAGCCATGAGATTCGTGGCAACTTTTAACAGCGAGGATTGGCTAATACTATGTTTTAGAAAGAAAAGAATCCCCATATTTTATAAAGAATGCAAACATTTCAAATATGAAAATAGCAGTGTGATCTCCATATTTCTGGTGTTTCAGACACTTATTACTGCTTAGAACATTGTAATAGTAAAATAATGTGTTACCGTGGAGAGTAAGGGCATTTTTGTCTGATCCAATTTTTTCTTTAACAATTTTACTTTTTAGGATTAGTGATTGATGTTTTCAACCTTAAATCCTGATGATTGATTTGAAGCCAAAACACAGAAATTTCCAAATGGTAACCGAATATGCTTACTTCTTGCAAAGTGATAGAAATTTCAATTTTTTGGGCCCCTTATTCCAAAGTCACAGTTTAGAATCGAATGGAAATTTTTTTGCTAAAAATATTACCTTGACATTTTTAGCAAATAAAAACCTAAATAACCACAGCTTTGATCATTTACTGCATGTGAGCTTTTGTGTCAATTTGTTGGGTCAACAACAAGAGCCACTGTGCACTTGCTCCTCATGTGGGATCTCTGTCCTTAATGTGCTGTACATTTTGATTTAATGCTATAACTAGCACTCGAACAGTATGTTTCACTTTGTGTTTCTATGTGGGTGCAAACTGTTGAAATCTTTATACTAAATTGATTTTCTGTATATAAAGAGAATTGAAAATGAATCTTGATGTGAATGGAAGGGGAGAGGGAGCGGGAGAGGGGAGGGTTGTGGGTGGGAGGGAAGTTATGGGAGGGGGAAGCCATTGTAATCCATAAGCTGTACACTGGAAATTTATATTCATTAAATAAAAGTTAAAAAAATATGCTTACTTCTGGCAAAGTGATAGAAATTTCAATTTTTTTTAGGCCCCTTATTCCAAAGTCACAATTTAGAATCAAATGGAAATTTTTTTGCTAAAAATATTACCTTGACATTTTTAGCAAATAAAAACCTAAATAACCACAGCTTTGATCATTTACTGCATGTGAGCTTTTGTGAGAGCTTTTACATTTGTTTAACTAACATTACTGAATGAAATTATTCTTTAAATTGAAACCAAACTTGATCTATTTAGAGTATGCCTCGTTATTCAGCCTTCCTGCTATGTGTTTGCTCATAGCAGCTGCTAATCCTAAAAGGACTGGCACAGAGCATGTGAGCAATCCGGAACAGGATCCTGTGACACCATGATGAGCAAAGATTTCCTTTCAGGTGGCCTAGAAGATGGATTTGTTTCATTGTAGCATATACTTATACGAAGCTGAAGAATGTAGATGTGTGTAGTGTTGCAGAAATGGCACCAGAGCTTACTTCTGCTAAACCTGGACTCGGGGTGCTTGCTTATGTGTGATGGCCTTTATTAAATATAAGGAATAGAGTGTAGGAAGTTTCATTGTAATCTCTGAGAGATCTTGAACAAATCGATTAAGTCCTCTTGGCTTTATTTATCTTAGCTGTGAAATGATAAAGTGGAAATATGTTAATAACTAAGGTTCTTCCCTCACTGGTATTCTGCTTTAGAGAACACATGCACACACACACACACACACAAAACATCCCTAAATGCATGTCTGATGGTTCTTCAAAAGTCCATGGAATAAGCAACCAAAAATGAATTTTGAGGCAAGAAAATTGAAATGTTTACATAGAAGGGCTCTTCCAAAAGTTCATGTAAATGTATACTAATGAGAGAGTTGTGTACAGAGTTTGGATTTTCGGCACCAAAACCACATGTATCTTGTCATTCCATTTTTCATGAACTTTCTCAAGTACCCTTGTGATATTCTATGCAGTAGAGTAACAAGGAAAGATCCTATTTCCCTAACATTCTACATCCATCTCTTAAAACATCCTGAATGACAAATCCAGTCATGACAAATTCTGGCTCGATGTGGTCTTTTGAGAGGAGACCGAGCAAGTGTGTTTCTTTATACTGAGGGCAAGGGGCTTCAAGGCTGGCTACTTTCCTCCCAACTAGAATGTTCGTTTTGTGACTCTTGATAGAGCTGAAGCCTGTCACTCCTACAGAGAGTTGTTTAAAACGTGTGAACTATTTCCCCTCTGCTGATCACCTTTTATTGGTACCTACTCAAAAATGCGGAGATGTCCTCCTCCGGAAAAAATGTTGGCTCCGCTCATCCTGCCCGTCTGGGAAAGTGTTCTGTCAGGATAATGAGAGCTCTTCTTCATGTGCGTCTGTGGCTGCAATTAGGATGCTCCCCCAGAAGACTTTGGCAGGTCTTGCCTTTCTGTAATAGGCTCTGCTACCCAGAGCATTTGATAAATGACCACGGTAAGGAGTCACTGCTGGGGAATTATCGCTGGATGTGGCTGCTTCTTGCAAGTGGTTTCAGCCTTATACCCTGAATACCAGGGATGAAGGGATGAGTCCTATGGCTGCTTAATAGGAAGAAGAGAACAGTGAGTTTTGAAGTTGTGAATTTAAGCCAAAGCACACCCGGGATTTTGAAACGAAACTTAAATTGGACTGAAACTCAATTTTCAGATGAGTTTCTTAACCATTGTGAAACTTTGTTTCTTTATTCACAAAATGTAGAAACTTTGATTCCAAGAGTTATATGAAATCCTTTGTAAATTATGAAGCATACGTTATTAGTTGTTATAGTTGCATTCTATGTGTAATAATAAAGTGATTTCAACAGATACAGGGAAAATCAAAGGAGTTTGCTTTAGGAGAAATATTTCTATGATTTCACTGGGTCAAAATGAAAAGGAATTTAAAGATATGATCCTTGTCTACAAAATGTTTGCCGATTGAGCAAGTAAGTGAGTCAGCAGGTGACAAATCAGATGCCACAGGGGATCGAAGGGAAACCCAATCTTGTCTCCAGAATCATCCCCTGAAATGAGGTGAACTTGATCAGATCCAAGTAAATGGAGGAAGAGGTTAGGATAACGTTGTAATTAGGAAAAAAATGGACAGTCACAATGAGTTATCAATATTCAGAGAACTTCTGAGAGGAGTAAAAGGGGTCTGGTTGGGAGGAAGTGTTGAGCCTAGAGTGTAAGAGGCGCATATCCACTGAGTCCCTGGGTTCAAATCTCAGTTCTGACTGCAGACTGTAACTTCCTGCCAAGGCAAACCTTGGGACACAGCATGATGGATCAACTAATGGGGTTTGTGCCATTCTCAGGGGAAACCTGGATTGTGTTATTGTGTTTCCTGATCCCAGCCTTGTTCTGGCTCAGCCCTGGACACTGTGGGCATTTGGAGAGAAAACAGAAGAATGGGATCCCTCTCTCTCTCTCCCTCTCCCCCCTGCATCTTGATCTATAAATATATAAATAAATAAATAAATATTTTACAAAACATTCTGGTCATCAAGGTTATACACAAAGGGTAAGCAGAATTCGCTCCATTCAAAACTTATGAGAAGAACTGAAATTCTTAGTGACATGAGCAGATCTGCTCCTTCAGAAGATTTTTCTGGTAGTCTGTGGTTAGTGGGCAGAGGTTCAAAGGAGAATGGTAGAAAAAAAGGACAAGCAAGACTGGAGCCATTGGAATGCCTGGAAAGTCTAGGAATTGAAAAAGCAGAAATAGCATTGAATTAGAGCAAAACGTAAGACAGTAGGAGTGAATAGGACCGGCTGGATGGAGACAGATACAATTAACTGCGCCACACTTGGTTACTGATGGGTCAGACAACAGAGAGGATGTCTCAGGAAATATCTGAGGATCCTGGGATTATCAGCTCTATCACTGGGAGTTGGGAAAGGCCAAGGTGTGAAGGGAAGGTAACTGATTTTTTTTTTATTGTGTTTGTACTAAAGTACCTAGGAGACATCTGAATCTGCATCAAGTCTGAAGCTCTGGAAATCAGGTCAGACATGGAGGTGTAGGTTTGAGCATCCTGTTGAAGATGATAGCTGAAACCATATGTGAGGAAGCAATCTTCCTAGGAAAGTCCTCATTGTTCCTCACGTGGGTGCAATTACATGAATAGGGAATTGTGATGCCTCCTTCCTATAGGCTTTGTAAGTGATCTAAGAACATCCACAGCTTTAAAATAAGTCAATGAAGGAGTCATATTATTTAAAAAGATTTTATTTATTTGCTTGAGAGGTAGAGTTACAGACTAAGAGAGAGAGACACAGAGAGAAAGATCTTCCATCTTCTGATTCACTCCCCAAATGGCCTCAATAGCCAGAGCTGGGCCAATCTGAGCCAGGAGCTTCTTCCCAGTCTCCCATGTGGATGCAGGGGCCTAAGCACTTAGGCCATCTTCTGCTGCTTTCTCAGGCCACAGCAGAGTTGGATCAGAAGAGGAGCAGCCAGGACTAGAATTGGCACTCATATGAGATGCCAACACAGCAAGGGGGAGGATTAACCTACTGCAGCACAGAGCCGGCCCCAAGTCATATTATTTTTTTCTTCCAAATATAATAGATTCTATATCCACCATTTCCAATCACCTTTAGATTATTTTGAACTGTATTTTAAAGTTGAGGTGTGTGCCTGTTTTAACTTTTTATCATGGATAAAATTGGTGACTCAAATTCTGTTCCAAAAGCATGGGTTTGGCTGAAGACAAGTGATATCAATCAAGGATGCCAATATAGGCCTGTGCCACTGCTTACTAGGCTAATCCTCTGCCTGCGGCGCCAGCACCCAGTTGGGGCGCCAGATTCTGTCCCGGTTGCTCCTCTTCCAGTCCAGCTCTCCACTGTGGCCCAGGAAGGCAGTGGAGGATGGCCCAAGTGCTTGGGCCCTTCACCCGCATGGGAGACCAGGAGGAAGCATCTGGCTCCTGGCTTCGGATCGGCACAGCGTTCTGGCCGCAGCCTGCCAGTGTGGCGGCCATTTGGGGTGTGAACCAACAGAAGAGGAAGACCTTTCTCTCTCTCTCTCTCTCTCTCTCACTGTCTAACTCTGCCTGTCAAAAACAAAACAAAACAAAACAAAAAAAACAAAATGCCAACACTTTAGGGCCCCCAAAGCCATCTGTCATAAAGAAATGTAAATGACGTCTTTATTTGTTGTAGGGTTATTAAAATGAAAGCAACTGGACTAGGTGATACATGAATCTCACCATCATTTCTGGTCGATTTGTCATTAATGAAGGAAAAATTATACAGATATAAATAAAAAGTTACTATGTATTTCCTTTGGGAATCATTTCATTATCACTTCACATTTGGATAATTTTCAGAATGGACTGATTTTTTAATTTAAAGCTCTCCCAAATATAATGTACTTCAGTCACCTTTATTTCTTATGATTATAACTCACGCATTTGAAATAGCAAACTTCTTTATACAAAGAAAGAGTTCATTAACTTTGTTATAATGACTATAATTGATTTTCATATTTTATATACTGGATATATAAGTCATGTTTCTCCAACAACCCTTTCCAAAGTAGCATACTTAGCATAATAAAGTAGAAAGCTCAGTTTAGGAACATACAGTTCAGCCTATAAGAATTAGTGCGATCTAAAATAGTAGGTGAAAACTTAAATTGCGCTAATTCTGAACATTAACATCTAACTATTTGAAGCATTAACAATCCTTAATCGTGTCATAAATCATATTAACTTTTTAGCAAGGTAACAAAAATTGCTATATTTGGTAATGTATTTTTTTACACAGTCATATTCTGTTATAAGTAAATTTAGGCTGCAGGCCAAAGAGAATCTGGAGAATTTTTGAGTTTGAGGGACTGTCTCACACCTGGAAAGTGCCCCAAAGTGGATTGATCAGAGAAGAATGTGTTTCCTATTATCCAGCTCTCTAGCAAACTATTTCTTGTAGCTTGAAAATAATAAAGATTTTGTAAGCCCCAAGGGGTCCTTTTTTGATCCATGAATGAAGTTAGCCTGGATTCATATAACTAAAATCCGACTTCCTTTCGGCTATTGAAATTCAAAACCCTTCCATTTATTAGTATGGAATAAGGAAATCTCTCCAAAAACGTCAGACCTTTGCGTTTAATGAAGACTATGTCACTGCGTCACTATGTCAGAAGTTTTGATTTTCTCCAAGATGAGCGCAGTAGGGTGGGAATGGAACTGAGAAAGGAATCATGGAAGTAGTTCCTTAAAGATAGATGCATCCAGGTAGCCTTTAAATTATTCTGAAAAGTTTTCATGGGTTGAAAGTGAAAATTGTTCTTTTCTATTTAATGTAAAATTTATCCTATTCATATTTAAATGCTTAGAGTTTGTGGCTTTCCCCCAAAATAAGGCAGTTGATATTTTGCTGTTTTAAAATTTGTGTTGTCTAGAAATTGAAAATAAAAGCAATTTTTAAAGGTCTGTTCTTTGTGCCCATCCATGTACCCATGGCGCCTTTTTTTACCCATGATGCATTGCATATTCCTCTTACATGTGGGAGTCACGGACTCTCCCATAAGACTTCTCCAGAACTCCTGTCTTCATTTTCAGTGACATAGTACAAAAACAGAACCACTTATATAACCGTGGTACCCTTGGAAATTCTTAGTATGTCTAAAGTAAAATCCAGATTTTTCTGTCCAAATTCTAGATGTTTTAGCCAAATCATATAGGTATAGGAATGTAATTTTGAAGTAATTTTCCTCAGAGTGAAATTGGGAATTATTATTAAGATTTATTTAATGTAGCCATCTGAGTCAAAGGAAATAACTATAAAATCACAAGGTTTAACAACTGGCACAATCCCTCGTTTGCCATGTGAAAAGAAATTGATGCAACATGTTGAACTTTGATCATCCGTGTTGCACCAGTGAACCTAAACGCACAGAAAGCATTTTCTTCAAATTGCTCACAATAAGTGCCAATCCTTATTTTTCCATACCAAGAAGAGATGGGGATATGGAATAATACAAAAAAATCTGCCACAGATAATCTTCAAATCTTGTTTCAGATAAAACCTTTCCCTTCCTGTCCTGGCAAACTTTTTTTTTTTTTAAATCAGATTTTCCAACAGCTGCCTTCTTTCTCTTTGCCCCTGTCTGCCCCCTTGTGGAAAACAGTAGGATGATTAAAAGAAAGGAGGAAAGACAAGTGGCGGGACAGGCTTCGTGAGAGGTGTCACCACATGTCACTGGAGAATCACTACCAGCAAGACTTATTTGTATATTTTAAAATAAGGTCATTTTCTTAATATCCAGTTTTGTTCTACCTCCTCAGCTTCAGCAGCCTCAAGACTATGGGAAGAAATCCCAGAGGAAGGAGAAACTAAGAGGAAGACTGTTCTCCAAGTGCTTTCTGGGGTATAACTAAAGCATTGGCAGGAGCTGATTTTCTTGTTCAGTGTTTTAGGTAACTGCTAGAGTTAACATCGCCTCACATTGTCATGTGGGTATCTGAACAGTGGGGAAGAGAATGAGTTATCATTTCCTGGTTCTATTTAAACAACTTGATCAATAGTTTCATTTCTGTTCATGTAGGAAGCATCCTAAAAAATAAATGTTTCTGATTTTTTGAGTTCATTGCACTGTTAAAAATCATAGCCCTATAACAGTTCAATCAGGAACTTTTGAAATGGATAAACAGAACACTTGACTCATAACCAATAACTGAGTAAATAGAATTTTTTTATTATATAATAACCTGAAAAAACTCAAATATTTCAATGGTAAAATATTCTCTGTGTTTTTGTAAAGGTGATTCAACAAGCATTAAATTGCCCTCATTTAATAATAACAAAATTGAAAAAGTCTTTAATTTTCCTTATGCTGATGGAAATACATAAGTTGAAATTATACCTAAAATCACTGTCCTGGTTTGGCCTTGAACTTCAGTCCAACTGTTCCTATTCACAGCTGTTTGCTGGACTCATTCTTATATCAATAATGGGGCTCTGTGGAGAAGATCTCAGGGGAATTGAGAGGAGGCAGAGAGCTGGAAAAGAGAAGGGGATGAAAGAGACTTTAAAAGATGAAACAAATGTTATGAGTTTATGTAGGTCAAGACATATAAAGTTGGCTTTCGTTTATATTGCAATGTGGGGATTTCATCTGCTTTGACCAAAGGGCCTCCATATTTTATAGAATACAAAATTCTGGGGGCTCCTATGAAGCATGGGATACAGCTACTGACTTGATATTATTTTCTATAAAAGAACTGAAAGTTGACTTAACAAATTCATGTTTTAGACTTTGAATGCTAAAAGTTCATGGAAAATAGGACCAGACAGTTTGAGCTCCTAGGCAGGTAAATTTCGCTATTTTAGAGGAGATTATCAGACAGAGAATGGATCCTCCCAAGCCACTCAAAGAACCACTGTGCTTTTGTGGGTGTACATATGTAAAACTGTATATGCTTCTGTTTCAAAAAAAAATCTTTCCTTTCCATCTCACATTTTTAAAAAAAGGCAAGGCCAACCCAATATTCCATTTTTCCATAGCTCGCTTCAAGTTCCCCCTGCTCCAGTTTTTTCCTCTGCCTTTCAGCACCTTCCTATCCCTCACATTCTTCCATGGCAGAGCACGGCTCTCTCACTTTTTCTAACAAGAAACACACATTGCAGTCAAACAGCCCAGGTCACGCCTTGCTCGTGTCACAGGTCACGCAAGATCACTTACATTTCTTAGGGGGTCACTTCTTCTCACTGGGTGGGATATAACCTTTTTCCTGTTCCTAGAAAAGAAAATACCCCAGATGTTCACCATGCCGTTTCTTGGCTGCTTGTGCTCTTCTAGTCGGGGCCAAACACACATACTTGGATGTTCATCTTGCCAGTTGTCTCCCACTCTGTTGACAAAAGATTGATCTTTATTTCTACCTCATGCATTTTAAATGCAGAAAACAAACGAACAAACACCTGGCACCTAAATACAATTTGGGGAATAAATACTGGATGGGAACATTGAATGTATAATTCCAAACACATCTTGGTGTTTTTAGCATATCGTGTATTCGTTATCAACATGCATTTATCTCTGTATCTATGCTGCCACGTGAATATGGACTGTGGGCTGTACTTTTTTCGTGATCCCCTTCATTTCTGGTCCATCTTTTGAGAAGGAGCTCTACGAATGCATGTACTTCGGTCCCTCTGTGTGGATTCTGCCTGTCCAGTCATTGACCATCTCAGACAGCCTCTGTAGTTCACAATCCTTTGAAGTTTCTGATTGAATACAACTATGTTTGTAGAAGTCTTGCACGGATCACAAATGCATAGATAATTCTGTTTGTTTCTTTTATAAGAGCAGTCAGGAAATTTTGTCTGCAGACATTATTTCTACCAGTAACAATTTTGTGGCTTGAACCTCATCTTTTTAGAGAGGTTCAATGCTAGTTGATTGGTTCTTTTGGTGCATATTAATCAAAAATGTGCATGTAGTAGGCACTACTGCAGATGCTGGGTGTAGAGCAATGAACAAAACAAATCTAAAAGGCTACTGATTGTGGAGTTTGCAGGCTAATGAGTGAAAATGGACTTTCTAAGAAAAGCAGCTAAAATACTAAAAAACAATTTGCTTGGTAACGAAAACTGAACTATGTCCCTATATGAGTCTCCTCAATGTATGTGTTCTAAGTCTCATTTCTACAGATGTAACTTTTTAAATCATTTTTACATTTCCAGCCTTTTTTAAAGGTTTTTGAGTTTGCTCTTGCTTAGTTCTGAATTTGGAAAAAAAAATACTATATTTTTAAATGAGGAAATATGACAAAAATACCCTGTACCATTTGTAACCATACCGGTTTTACTGGGGGACATTAATACCCTATAAAAATCCATAAATCAACATGATTTTCAATAAAAGTCCAGTGTCTAGTGTTTTGGTTGGAAGAACAATTCGATCAATTACAACCACGTTTCTCTTTAGATGAAATATTTCTGAGGAAAGTTTATTTCAGAGATGAAAACTATTTATGAAGACCAAACTAATATCTTATGGATAAATTCTTAAATGTTACTATTAACATTCTAATAAGTATGAATGGATTAATTAATTGTAAAGGATTAGTTATTAATATTTTAATTGTAAATTATTGCAAAATAAGACAAAATGATAGAGAAAATATTGCAAACTTATATGTGCCCAAGAGTTTTATCAAATGTCTTATACTATGTCAACTTCACGACTCTTTAAGTAGTTAAAATACTGCAAAAACAGTTGAGGGGCATACTCCCTCTCTCTCCCTACTCTCTAATCCTGTTTCCCTTCTTTCAGCACCAGAACTAACAACAGGCAGGAAAACTCCTGACTTTCAGGAGCCTGTGGCCCTTTTGTGTTGCTGAGCTCCCATCCAGATCATAAAAAAATGGTTTAAAATTTGTATTCCACAATTATACTAGTAAAGAAATGGAGGTAACCCAGTGTGGCTTCAGTGTTCCACTATCAGTGGAATATAATACTCATTTTTTCCTGGTTTTGAGAACAGATATTTCCATGATCCCCTAAAAGCTTTATGGATCCTCGGTACAGTGGCTCTTGTACCTGGTAGATAAGTCAAGGCTAAGGTCAGTCTTTATCATTCCTGTACTTTTGCTTATCTACTCCTCTGTAATGATTAATCCTTAGGTAATGTTTTGAGAACTATTTGCTTAGTTGTGGTCATGCTGCTTTGGCATTTCAAGGAAAGCAGTATTTGCCTTTAATTTATAGGCACAGTCAACATTTGCTTTTTGATAACCATTGATGACCAGTTAAGTTGCGCCCAAAACACAATCACAAGGCAATACAAATATGGGAAGGATTTCTTAAAGATTCAGCTGCTTTTTGGACTATAAGTTGCTTTGCTGTGTTCTCCACTGGAAAATTCCTGTGTGTGTGTGTATGTGTGTGTGTGTCGAGAAGCCAGAGAGATCCAAGCGACTCCTTCAAGTGTAACATACAGTAAACCCACACAGAAATGCTGGCATGTTTGGAGAGCAGCCCTTGGAACAGGCGCATGTCGCCCTGGCAGGAACCTCTGCTGTTGTTTGGCTGAGGAGACGAGCGCCATAATTTGTGGCATTTGTTTTGGACAAGCAGCACTATAGGATGTCATCTACACCTTTAAGATGTATTCATTTCCTCCAGCAGTGTTGCTCTTTCTCGTGCCAGTCAGGGGTAGAAAAAAATAGCTTCTTCCAGATGAGGTCACCCTCTGTCTCTCTTCACACATGAGTGCAGTGTGGGTATTATATTTAAAGGATAGCAATTAAAAACGGCTGCTTTGTTTTGAAGACTAATGCGGTGCTTTCACTCTTTAAGGATTTTAAGTAATTATAGAAAACTGTTTTCCTAAAAATGTTTGCGTTTCTGTCACCTTACTTAGTTAATCACGGAAGCCTTGGCATTCGACATATCCACATCCAGTTAGGCCACCAAGTCACTGGCCCCAGCTCCTTGGTCACTCCTGACTTTTGCTGTTGTGGACATTGCTCTGTAGTAACCAATTGCTGGCAATTACACACACTCAGCCTTTTTCTCATTGAACTTGTATTCCCCGCCCCCCTCCCCCAATCCACCCCCATGTTTCTACTTTCACCTCTTGGATGTCTCCCTGTTCATATCCTAAGTAACTTTTCAACTCTCAATTCAAATGTTGCAAATTCCCTAAATTGCTCTTCATTTCCTTCTCTGTGACTCCCACCTTTATTTACCCCTCATTCTTCCCTATTAGGATGGGAATGTTTTTTTTTCTCTTCTGAAATCTGGGGATTTCGTAAAGTTTATTTATTGATATTTACATCTCTCTGTCCTATGTAATTGTTTGTCCTTGTCTCCTAGGCTTTCTGTGTTTTCGTCTGCTAAGTAAGAGGAAGCAGTATGTTGAGTACTTGCTTCTCACCCAAACAGCTCTGAGCACAGACTTCGCCCTTAGTAGATACTCATGTGAGAAAAACAAAACCACTCCTTTCTGCTGCTAGAGTAGGTGCTGAGAACAGAGTTGAGTCATCTACTGTGTATCTTCTCTCCAGAAGTTCTGGATCAACTTGGGAATACCAACAAAAAATAATTTATAACAACGCATTCTTATCAGTATCATCATAGAGGAAGGATCGGAGGCACAGAAAAGGGGAATGAAACCAAAGTCTCCAGACAGTGTTCTCTGCCTTCATTGAAACAATACTACGTAGGAATTACAGATATTAGAACCAAAGCTTAAATAAAGTTAATTTGCTCACGGTAACTAACTCACAAGTAGCCAAGACAAGCTCTGAATTTCGGGTCTAGCCAATCTTAAATGAAAAGAAGCATGTGAAGAAATAACTAACAGTTTGGGGTGATGATGAAAAGGCAGGCTAGAGATCAACTCCACCAGCAGACAACGTTTGAGCTGAGAACTGCGAGGTGCTTAGAAACGGCAAAGGAGCCAGGCCTGGGGACAATGAGAGCAGACAGACGTGAGGTGAGAAATAGCATAGAGGGTGTTTACACTAAGACATTCGTATGTCAACTCAACAATCATAAATTTTAAACAGAAGAATAAAATGTATTGGAGACAGGAATGACAAGAGGCAATAGCTTGAAATGAGTGACTGGGTTAATGATAGAAAAACACAAAAAGAGATATCAGGTGATTAGAGAATGAAGCTGATCAGACTTTTTGAGTGATTGGAATAGTGTGATGATAAATAATAAGAGAAGAGAAAGTAAATTTAGTGAGTCAGATGATAAAGTAAAAAAAAGTGTGTATTTAGCTCAAGAACTATCCTTTATGCCTTTTATATCACATTGATAAAACTGTAAGAAAGTCGATTAGCATACTGTCTGCCAGTGTAATCTCCTTATGTATGTGTATGTTTCACATTATTTCTCAATTTTAAACATTTATTCTTCAGAAACTCGTGGGACTATAATTTTCATGGCTCCTTTTATGAACTTACTCAAATATTCCAAAGCAAATGTACTGGATATTTTATTGATTTATCTTGAATTAAAGGATATAGTGCTTTTAGAAGAGAATCATCGAACAAATGGGCTGAAATATTCCCTTTCAACACTGGATTCAGCATTCGTCCTAAGAAGAAATATTTAGCCAATTAGAATAACCTTTCTGTTTATTTGGATTTCATGTTAGTTCAACATGTATTAGTTATTCTTTATACAGAACTCCCTCTTCCATGTTTGCCTACTTTCCTGTGAACTCATTAAATGCATATATTTCTCTTTTTATTCATGTCAATGATTTCATGGAAATACCCTCAAGGTAAATCCTTCCATAATTGTTTAAAAACCTTTCACATCCTCACACAATAATGGTCCATATCTCCCGGGGAGGGGAATACGCTTGTTAGATATTTTTCTTGTGCTGATTTGTATGTCTTATTCTCTGCTTCATGGCCAAATGCAACATGAACTTGTCTGTGATTTATTCTGTAGTAAATCACGACAGAGGTGAACCTTTTCTTTCAAAATCTACCAATCTTGGCAAGCATTCGTACGTCATTAGATGCTGAAAACGTAGCACACCGTAAGCTTGCAGCTCCATTTCTATTAAGATATTTGACTTGAGAAAAGTCCATTGAAAACCGCATTCCATAATGCCAATAACTACAATAGTGAAATGCAGTACTACCTAGGATTTATATGCTCCTGTCCTTGCGAAGTATTAGAAGTATTTCCCGTGTGCACCACTCCAGTTCTGCATCAGTGTGGCTGCTCTTTGATAATATACTCCAAGGTCCGCATTCCCCAGCTATCATTATACTGGGATTAGAAACGTGAAAAAACGCCTCCTAGTGATGGGTGAAAACGTGATTCTCTTTACCTGGACAGAGCAAGGATTTATTGAGCAAGGATTTTCTACCGTGGACTGATTGTGTGTGTGGAATGGGGTGGGGGGGGACCCATGTTTCAAGGTATTGTGTAAACACAGCACTGTACTTAAGTCCAAAGCACATTTGAGAAACAAGGAAGGCAGAGGTTTCTCCCAGTTGAGCCAGCTCAGGAAGACCATGGTGGTGTTGGGGAGGAAGAATCACAAAACACAAGCTCTGGCTTCCTTGCTGCCCAAGGACAAATCCCATCCCAGACAGTTCTGCAGTTGTCTGACTGTGGTGAGCCATTTGGTCTCTCACTGCACCAGTTTCCTAATTTGGAAAGCAGAAATGAAAATGCCCGCTCTGTGGCTTGGGGTGGCGAGGGACTGGTGCAGAGTGAACATTTATAAAGCATCGGCTCTTGTTATTTCTCAATAATCCTTTTATAGTGTTTGTGCTGCTGTCATTGCCTTGCTTACTTTTACAAATGGTTATTTTTACCGTTGGACAAGGAGAGTTGAAGGTAGGTTTTAAAAGACGAGGAAGACTTTAACAGGGACAAAGAGTGGACAAGAGCTATGAGCCTGGGGGTGGAATTGCCACTGTGTGGGCACCTGGTCACCACCCACGGTGTGCTTAGAAGGAGCCGTTAATATTGTAGAGCTTCTAGTAGGAAAACTTATGGGCTGGTGGGCAGATGAGGCAACTCACCTTGTCTGATGTCTTCCCACACGTTTCCCAACTGAAACCTGGACCTTAGCCAAAGAAAATCTGGGGCTTGTGAGGGAGTTGCACATTTGTCAGACATTATCTAAAGGGAGTCTGAATCTTTTTTAAGCAAAATGTAGAGTGGTTTCCATAGAATGGAGAGGTGAGAGCTGTTGATTGTATTCCGTCATCCACTGTGAAATTTGGTAATTCTGGAAAAAAAAGTATCATCTTAAAGAAGATTATTTTAGTTCATAAAATATTTGTATTGTGACTGTTCCCATGCCTAAGGTTAATTTTATAAGTATATACAATATTCTCATGTTTGCTTATAATTTTCAAATATGTTTAAGACTTGAAGGCACAATTTTAATAATCACAGAAAACATGTATCTGAAGATGGCATCGAACTTTATTAAGATCCCCTGTTGATGGAGAATCAGGTCTCCAAATTTCTAACTTTTGACTGTTATGAATAAAACTGGGTCAAGTCTTGTTATTTCTGGGGCCTATTTCTATATTTCTGACTCTTTCCTCCAACAGTTTCTGGAATTGGCGTTCCTGAGTGAAAATGGTCTAAGTCTTAAAAATTCTAATGCATCACTATGCTTTACACAAGTGTCATATCATTGTACATTTCCATGAATGACAGGTACTCACTCTCTGTTATCAAAATACATTTACGTGGATAATTCAAAATATATTTACAATAAAAATTATGAATCTTAGGTCACATATCATTCTCTGACCATTTATTTATTATTTATTTATTTTTAAAGATTTATTTATTTATTTGAAAGTCAGAGTTACACCAAAAGAGAAGGAGAGGCAGACAGAGAGAGAGAGAGAGGGAAAGAGAAGGAGGGAGAGGTCTTCTAACCACTGGTTCACTCCCCAATTGGCCTCAATGGCCAGAGCTGTGCCTATCTGAAACCAGGAGCCAGGAGCTTCTTTTGGGTCTCCCATGCAGGTGCAGGGGCCCAAGGACTTGGGCCATCTTCCATTGCTTTCCCAGGCCACAGCAGAGAGCTGGACTGGAAGTGGAGCAGCCAGGACTTGAACCAGTGCCCATGTGGGATGCTGGCACTGCAGGCAGTAGCCTTATCAGCTACACAACAGCACTGCCCCCTGACCATTTACTTATTAGTTGGAAGCCATAAAGTACACTCTCTGTCCTCCCCTGCTCCAACCAATCATGCAATTCTTATCTTTTTGTGCAGTAGTTTTCTCCGTGACAATTGTTACCACCTAACGTTAGATCAGGGTTTCATACCTTGTTTAATACTGTCCATACTGTGTGAATGGAAGGCATGTTCTGCTTATTTGTCTGTTGCAAATTCTTCAGAGTTAGAACAGTGATAACCAGATAGTATGGGCTCGAGTAAATATTTGCTAAATAAAGAAATGGATAGCTATATTCTTTTTACTGACATTTTAGCCCAATCATATTTCAATGAGTATATGCTTTTTTTAAAGTGAATGAAGTCTAAATACAACATATAGACTGTTGTTTTCTATGTGTTTTGTTCTGAAAATTTTTTCCTAGTTGTTTGACTTATAATTTTGTATGTGCATTTTTCAATGTAAATGTTTTAAATGTAGAAATGTATTTTCTTTTGTAATTGTGAATATTTCTATAGCTTGCAAGATCAGAATTGCTTATTTTTTATTGTTGAGATATCTAAAATATCAATTCTGTTAGATTTTAGTTTTTTCTACTTTTAATAAGAATCGTCTACTTTTTAATAAGAAGGATAAATATCATGCCATTTTATTTTATTTTATTTTATTTTATTTTATTTTATTTTTTTGACAGGCAAAGTTAGACAGTGAGATGGATAAACAGAGAGAAAGGTCTTCCTTCCGTTGGTTCCTTCCACCATGCTGATCCGAAGCCAGGAGCCAGGTGCTTCTTCCTGGTCTCCCATGTGGGTGCAGGGCCCAAGCACTTGGGCCATCCTCCACTGACTTCCCGGGCCACAGCAGAGAGCTGGACTGGAAGAGGAGCAACTGGAACAGACTCCGGCGCCCCAACCGGGACTAGAACCCAGGGTACTGGCGCCACAGATGGAGGATTAGCCTAGTGAGCTGCGGTGCCACCGTCTTTTGAGTTTTTTTATATTTTTAATCAAATATTCAATTAACTTATTTATGAATAAGTGAATCTTTTATATAAGTGAATATATTTTAATGTAAGTGAATGGTTTTAAAGAGTAAATAATAGGAACCAGCACTGTAACATAGAAGGTTAAGCCTCTGCCTGCAGTGTTGGCATCCTATGTGGGCATGGGTTCAAGTCCAGGCTGCACCACTTCTGGTCCAGCTACCTGCTAATGGCTTGGGGAAGCAGTGGAAGATTGCTCAAGTTCTTGGGCCCCTGCACCCATGTGAGAGACCTGGAGAAAGCTCCTGGCTTCTGACTTTGGCCTGGCCCAGCTTCGGCTGTTGGCAGCCCTTTGGGGAGTGAAACAGTGAATGGAAGATCTCTTGCACACTCTCTTTCTGTATCTCTCTTTCAAAAAAATTTAGGGAAATAATGAGGATATTTTCCAAGTTTTTAAAAATAATTCTGTATTACCAAGACTGATCATATTTCAGAGGACTTCTATACCTGTAAAGTTCGTAAAATAGCAGGACTTAGGGCCAGTGTTGTGTTGCAGTGGGTGAAGCTGCTGCCTGCAATGCCAGCATCTTATATGGGCATTGGTTCGAGTCCCAAGTACTCCACTTCCAATCCAGCTCGCTGCTAATGTGCCTGGAAAAACAGTGGAAGATGGTCCAAGTATTTGGGCCCCAGTACCCACATGGGAGACCAGGAAGAAGCTCCTGGCTCCTGGCTTCGGATCTGCTCAGCTCTGGACATTGAGGCATTTGGGGAGTGAATTAGCAGATGGAAGATTTCTTTTTTTTTTTTTTCATTTTCAATTCTCTTTATATACAGAAGATCAATTTAGTATACATTAAGTAAAGATTTCAACAGTTTGCACCCACATAGAAACACAAAGTGAAACATACTGTTTGAGTACTAGTTATAGCATTAAATCAAAATGTACAGTACATTAAGGACAGAGATCCCACATCAGGAGCAAGCGCACAGTGGCTCCTGTTGTTGACCCAACAAATTGACACTCTAGTTTATGGCACCAGTAACCACCCTAGGCTGTCATCATGAGTTGCCAAGGCTATGGAAGCCTTCCAAGTTCCCCGACTCTGATCATATTTAGACAAGGTCATAAAAGACAGAATGAGGATAGTAACCAATGATCCTAAGAGTGGCATTTACCAGGTCTGAACAATTATACAGCATTAAGTGGGGAAGAGGACCATCAGTACACACAGGTTGGGAGTAGAGCCATTGGTGGTAGAGTAGAGGTTATGATTACAAAGGAATGAGGCCCAAGTGCACTAGACAGGGCCTAGAACAAAGGACAGAGTCATTATTAGAGGAGCTAAGAAAGGTGCTGTCTAAGCTACAATTAAGTTTTCTGATTGAGAGGCAAATAGAACCTGATAGAAGGGGCTTGATAATAATCTGGTGGGCTTTAGGCCTTGTAAGTTAAGAGGCCCAGACCTATCTATCTCTTCACATGGGGTATATCCTAAGGGAGGTGTGAACCTCCTAGGGGAAGGCACTCTGTTGACTTTCATTACTTGGCTGGCCTGGGAGGAGAGCTGGCCGGGTAAAGGCAGGGGGCATCTCTAACAAGAAATTTACAGTTCTGCCTTCAATGTTGCTGACCCTACTTGACCATCCCCTCAGCTGCAGTGGTCACTTTGGAAGTTGGGCTGAGTGAAGGGCTTTTCAGCTTGGAGCCAATAAGATCTGTGGCTCTGACCTGGGCATCCTTCGACTCCAGGGCAGGTCCATTTCCAGTGACCCAACTCTTGGCAGAGCTGCCAGGGCTCTTCACAAGCTGACTTCTGCTGAAGCCCAGACTTACCACATTGAAAGCCACTGCAGTGGACTGGCCTGTTGGGTCTCCTTGAGGGCAGATCACCGTACAGATCAGCCATTAATAGGCCTGCCACCCATTGCTTCTGATGCCTAGCTTTCTTTTCCTCCTGGTTTGTGTTAAAGCAGACCAGAGGATGCAAGTCAAGGGAGTGCCCATGTCCCATCTCTAATCTTCGGTGGCCTGAACTACAAGTCTATAGTCACAGGCATGTTCTGTAGTAGTTTTTCTAAGGTAGACAATGCCCATGAGGAAAATTATATTCTCACTTTAAAACTTTCTTTCCCTTTGGTCTGAAAGGGAGGTTTTTTTTCTACTTACTGTATACTTCGCTGATGGCGATGTGAATCTAGCTATGAGATTATTATTTAAGCTCTTATTTTGGCTATGCTATTACAGAAAAATGTTAGCCATCTCTTATAAGGTCTAAAGATTAAATTGTGCGTCCTACAGATTCCTTCATAATAGAATTAGTTCCCTACCTTGAAGAGAATAGAGAAATGAAAGAACAAGTTGGGCTTAGAATAGAGAAATGAGGGAGCGAGTCCTAGATCACTTGCTGACAATAGCAATATTACATGAATACTTATTAAACCGTTTCAACCCTTAGATAAGAACTTAATAAAACATTTACCAGAAGGTCCAATGCCTTCTATAAATTTTAAGAATCATGTATTTGAAAACACCTCTTAAATATCTAAGATGGTGTAGTTTGTTTAACCAGTAAACTTAAGCACAACCATATAAATTGTTTTTAGTTTCTTTCTACCAACAAGTTTAAAACGTATGATACACAGATTCAGGTCACACAAATTAAAATGTATCTTTGATTGATTTTAGCAGCTTAAATTTATGGACAATCTTATCTAAAAGCCATTTAAAATAAAACTCTTAATAAAATTTCCCCATGTGGACATACAATATGTACACACATATAACATAGCATAATAGACCAATATCAAAATCTGGTTGAACTAAGATTCCTTAAAATCATGACATAACATAGACCAAATTTGATCATTGTTACAAGGTGATTATTCAAGTCTTTGAAAATAAGCACATAGTTAAATAACCCATAGCTCTGAATAAAAATTCAGCTGTTTTTGAACAATTAGAATTTAACAGACATCAAGAGAACATAATAGATTACTTTAACACATTGCTCTAACAGTGCATCAGAGTTTAATTCTATGTCAAAGAGAAATTGAGCTTCCTGTGATCTTTTGCTGTGAGGTTTCCTTCCTTTACCTTCTTTCATATTGGTGACCATGTTTCTGTGTTTCTGTGTGTAACACATCTTTAAGCATCTTTTGCAGGGCAGGATGAGTGGCAACAAATTCTTTCAGTTTCTGTTTGCTATGAAAAGTCTTAATTTCACCTTCATTCACAAATGAGAGCTTTGCAGGATATAATATTCTGGGCTGGCAGTTTTTCTCTCTTAGTACCTGGGCTATGTCTCGCCATTCCCTTCTAGCTTGTAGGGTTTCTGATGAGAAGTCTGCTGTGAGTCTAATTGGAGATCCTCTGAGAGTAATCTGACGATTCTCTCTTGCACCTTTTAGAATCTTTTCTTTATGTTTCACTGTGGTGAGTTTGATTATGACATGTCGTGGTGAGGATCTCTTTTGGTCATGTTTATTAGGGGTTCTATAAGCTTCCTGTACTAAGATGCCTCTGTCCTCCTCCAAACCTGGGAAATTTTCTGCTAGTATCTCACTGAAAATGCCTTCTAATCCTTTCTCCCTCTCCATGCCTTCAGGAACTCCTAGAACCCGAATGTTAGATTTTTTAATAGTATCCTGTAGATTCCCGACAATATTTTTTAGATTTCTAATTTCTTCTTCTTTTCTTTGGTTTGCCTGTTTCCTTTCCTGTTCTCTGTCTTCTAAGTCTGATATTCTCTCTTCTGCTTCGCCCATTCTGTTTTTAAGGCTCTCTAATGTGTTTGTCATTTGATCTATTGAATTCTTCATTTCATTATGATTTCTCATCACAATCACCATTTCTTGTTCCACTAGTTGTTTCATTTCATTTTGATTCCTCCTTAATATTTCATTTTCATGAGAGATTTTCTATCTTGTCCTTAAAGGATTTCTGTAGTTCAAGAATTTGTTTTTGAGAACTTCTTAATGTTCTTATCAATTTTTTGAGATCCGCTTCTTGCATTTCTTCTATCTCATCATCTTCATAATCTTGAGTTGGGGTGTCTTTTTCATTTGTGGGCGTCATAGTGTCTTCCTTGTTCTTGTTACCTCGGTTTTTGCGTTTGTTGTATGGCATGTTGGAGATAATTGGTTTCTTCACTGTGGTGTTTTTTTTTTTTTCTTGTTATACTATGACTCTAGATTAAGTGGACTGTCTGCTTTTGGTGGAGCCTTAGAGGCTTGAGATGGGTGTGGACTGAGAGCTGTGTTTGGTTCCTCAGGGTTGAGGGTGTGTCAAGATGACACTCCCAGGTTAGGTGTGGTAAATGTCTCTTTCTTTTGTTGATTCAAAAGGGAAATAATTCCGCACAGCTGAATGTAATTGGAGGTAGTTAGCAGGCAAATGATATACCCACAGGAGCCAGAGATTGGAAGCTCTTTCCCAAGGACCACACAGGGAATCTCTGCTGCCCTCGGTGTGGGCTCCAGTTCTCCTGCAGTCTCTCACTGGGTTGCCAAGTTAGATGCGAATCTCCAGTTATTTCACCCCTTCCCCCCGAGTCAGGTTTTTCTGCTAGGCTCAGGGCTGGTGCAGACCTGAGGTCGCCCTGCTTATGACGTATGTCCAAAATGGCGCCTGCTCTTTGTCTTGCTCGCCCTTGAGGGGTGAGCGGAGAGAGAGAAACTCGTGTCCGTTTCGGTCACTTTTTTTTTTTCCCTCTCTCTCTTCTAGTTAGCCTGGTGAACTTTTCCCCACGGAGTTTCAAGCCTTGTTCCCTCTAGCCTACTCTTTCCGCTTGCCCGCTGGTGTCTCGGGCTATGGAGGTTCGGCTCACCTCGCGTTCCAGCGCTGGTGCGTTGAGTCTGCTGCTGGTGTCCTGAACTTGGGCTCCCACGCTCTCCACGCAGGTCCACTGTGAATCACTAGTTCCGGAAGAGTTTCCTCTGCTGTTTCTTCCCCTACTCTTCCTTGACCCTGCAGTATCTCCACTTTTATTAACCTGTGTCTTGCCGAAGAATATCAATGTGCTCCCTTCCTATTCCTCCATCTTGGATTTCTCCAGCAGATGGAAGATTTCTCTCTCTCTCTCTCTCTGTGTGTGTGTGTATGTATGTGTGTGTGTCTGTAACTCTGCCTTTCAAATAAAACAAATAAATCTTTTTTTTTTAATTTTTTTTTTTGACAGGCAGAGTGGACAGTGAGAGAGAGAGAGAGAGACAGAGAGAAAGGTCTTCCTTTGCCGTTGGTTCACTCTCCAATGGCCGCCGTGGCTGGCGCGCTGCACTGATCTGAAGCCAGGAGCCAGGTGCTTATCCTGGTCTCCCATGGGGTGCAGGGCCCAAGCACTTGGGCCATCCTCCACTGCACTCCCGGGCCATAGCAGAGAGCTGGCCTGGAAGAGGGGCAACTGGGACAGAATCCGGCACCCTGACCGGGACTAGAACCTGGTGTGCCAGCGCTGCTAGGTGGAGGATTAGCCTGTTGAGCCACAGCGCTGGCCTAAAAAAATCTTAAAAAAAGAAAAAAAAAAAAGAGAAAAGTTTCAGGACTGAGGAAGATGCCAACAGTGCATACATATTCATAGTTCAGATGTTTATAACTTGGTATTGTAGGACTATAAGATTTTCTTCTGCAATTATTGAATGTATGCCTTTTGGCTGTATTTTTCTATACTTATGTCTATGTAAGCTTATGTGTATGTAATCACGTGTGCCTACCAGATGCCCCATTCCTCCATGTCTATCCAAGGAAGCCCAACATTTGCTCCTTTTACTCAGGGTTCAATTGCTTAGAACAATAGGAAGCACACCAAAACCATTGAGCTGTGTCTTGTAGCAAGATAATAAAGACTGCAGTTGATTTTTTTCTTTTAGACCTTAAACAGAAAAAAAAAAAAATCGCAATCATTTTTATGTAACTCAACAGTCAATATCTTAGAAACTTTTTCTGTGCTCCTTTATCCTCAGTAAAACTTGATAATAAACTACAAGAAAAATGCTTCATGAGATACAGTTTAGAAAATTTTGTAATAAATACTACTCTTGTATGTGATTTCAAAACAGGCATTTAAAAGTGAAAAAATAAGACAAAATATTACATAGATGTCCACCAAAGAAAATAAGAATTTATCCATTTTTATTACAGTGAATTTATTTGTTTTTGCATTGTTTATTTTCTGTGTTTTAATATGTTAGTTAATTGAAGCAATGAAAAATTAGTCTTAAATACTAAGATTCAGGCATTGGCATTGTGGCGCATCAAGTTAAATAACTGCTCCTGACGTCAGCGTTCCATATTGAAGTGCTGATTCCAGTTCCAGCTTTTCTGCTTCTGATCCAGGTTTGGTCTTGCCACCTGGATCCCACGGAGTTCCTGCCTCCTGGCTTTGTCCTGGTCAGATGTGGTTGTTGCAGCATGTGAGGAGTAAACCATTGCATGGAAGATCTCTCTCTCTCTGAATGTCCCCCAGTCAATTGTTCTGCCTTTCAAATGAATGAATAAAACAATCTTTTAAAAGAGTACTAGGATTCAGTATTTACCTCTGTCTTTGATTTACTGCTTAGGCATGTTTCATTTTCCAAGGAAGTCAGAAGAAACTGATACTAAATATTCCATAGAGGTTCTCATGAAATAATATATATTTTGAAGACATATTATATTGGAGTAAAACTGCATATTTATTTGTATTATCTAGGATCTTTAAAATCTTCAAAATATATCTACTATGACAAAATAAGCTCACAGTCTTAATCACAGAGACAACTATACATTGTAAAATTAGACTGTAGATAGTAATTCATTCTTTAGTTCCATAAAAGGCTATAATTAGTACTCTCAGTTAAGTCTATCTTACAACTAAATGATTTTTTTTTTACAAAAACTACAATTCCACTCCTCCTCTTCTACCTTTTTTTGGTATAATTAAAACAAAGAACCAGAAAAATATCAATGATTTGAATTAGAAATCAAATGAATTACTTTGTCTATGGAACTACAATATTAAAAAATTCTTTGTTTGTGGAGATGCAGCATTAAAAGTCTTCTGTAATGAAGAAAAAATTAGCTCTTCCATTACTCTTAGGATTCATCAACAATAGGAAAATAAAATATAAAGAGTGAATAAAAAAATGTTCAACTTGAGCCAAAAGTGTCAGGTGATAGAACCCCAACACACTCACAGACCTCTGACTACCAGAGTTTTGGAACAACTCCCAGCTTCAGAAGTTGGATGAAACTTGTGTAATGTTTGCCAAAACTGATGGAGGCCCTAAAAAGGCTGAAAAAAAACCTTTCTGTTTATAAAGATGGAAATGCTCTTTCTTCTCCCGATTTTTTTTTTTTCTTCTGTGGGATGACTTAATTACTAAAACAATTTTTTCATGTCACATTCAATAATTCATTTAGAAAAAATGTAAAAATGATGATAAAAAACAAAATTGTGCATGAGAATCTTTACAAAAACATAAGAATTTGCACCTATATATAGTGAAGTATGAGATTTCTATTGTTACTTACCTAAATTACTTAGTAAATAAAGATATACACAGATTGATTTAGATTCAAAAAATCCTGTCTTTATTAATTCTGTAATTGTTTACTCACCCTTTCCTATTTAATAGGAACAAAAAAGAAAATAAGGTATAATTCATAGTTTTTATGAAGATTCATTGTATCACAAGCTATTATGGGAAAGAACTGCCTCATAATGAAACACACAGCCACAAAACATTTCCAGCTCAGCAGATAAACGTGAGTGAATAACATGAAGTCTTACATTAAAGAGCTTCAGGAAGTATATGGAAAAACAGACAGGAAGTACATGGAAGAGCAGAATCAAAAGATAAGATAAATTTTGTGCAAAACACTTAAATTCATATATTTGAGGGATCTATAAAAGCACATGGAACAATGTATATGATGAAAAAACTAGGCATGGATTTTGACTTTCTTTGCACCAAAATAAACTTACCTGTTAATTCCATTTTTCCATGAACTTATTGAAAATCCTTTCATTCATATGTTTTATGTTTTAAAATTAGGAAAACTTTATTCAAAATTTAGGAAGTACTGCGATTCACAGCAATGGAAAGAGCAGAGTGAAGAGACAACAAACAGAATGGTAGGAAGTATTTGCAAGATATAAATATGACAAAAGTGTAATACCCAAAATGTCTAAGAAACTCAAGCTACACACTAAAAAAATAATAATGATAATAGTAACAACTCAATTAAAAAGGAGGCAGTAGATATGGTAGTAGACATAAATAGACATTTTTCAAAGCAGGATATACTAATGGCCAATAGGTTCATGGGAAAATCCTCAACATCTCTAGTCACTGGGAAGAGGCACATAAAAATCAGAATGAGCTGTCACTCCAGTTAGATTGGCCGTTATCAACAAGACAAACGATAGCAAGCAATAGGGAGGATGTGGTGGAAAATGTCTCTTGCATATTATTGGGAGGAATCAAAGTGAGTACAGTCATTGTGGAAAACAGTATGGCGGTTCTTCAACAAGCAAAAGATTTGACTACCTGTGATCCGATCATCTCGCTACTGGGGACATGGCCACAGGAACTACAGTCAGCCTGTCCAGACCACTGCACTCCCATGTTTATTGCAGCATCACTCCCAATAGGCAAAAAATGGAAACAATTGAAGTGTCCATTCACAGGTGAATGGATAAAGACAATGTGTGTTGTACATTTCCTCAACAGAATGCAATTCAGCCGTTGAAAGGGATGACATCTTGTCACCTGAAAAACATGCATGGAACTGGTGATCACTGTATTATGTGAAATTAACCAAGCACAGAAAGATAATTGCTGCATGAATCTCATTCACATGTGGAAAGTAAAAATGGTGATGTCGTAGAATATAGTGTAATGGTGGATTCCAGAGCTAGGACAAGTAGAGGAAAGGAGCACTTTATTTTTATCCAGAAAACACTAACAAATGCAGGACTGAGAAGTTTGGTGTTGTTCTGGGTGGTAGAATGACCACACTGGATGAAAATTACCTGTGCAGGTCTCTTTAAAAGAGAGCAAAAGAGAGAACTAGTTCAAATACTTTTTTTTTTTTTTGACAGGCAGAGTGGACAGTGAGAGAGAGAGACAGAGAGAAAGGTCTTCCTTTGCCATTGGTTCACCCTCCAATGGCCACCACGGCCGGCACGCCGCGGCCGGCGCACCGCGCTGATCCGATGGCAGGAGCCAGGTGCTTCCTCCTGGTCTTCCATGAGGGTGCAGGGCCCAAGGACCTGGGCCATCCTCCACTACACTCCCAGGACACAGCAGAGAGCTGGACTGGAAGAGGGGCAACTGGGACAGAATCTGGCACCCCGACCGGGACTAGAACCCAGTGTGCCGGCGCCGCAGGTGGAGGATTAGCCTATTGAGCTGCAGCGCTGGCCTCAAATACTTTTAATGTTGTTACCATAAAAAAGTTAAATGTTTGAGCAAATAGATATAACTATCCTGATTGGACATCATGCAGTGTACACATGTATTAAAGTAAACATGAGCAATTTTTATGTAAAATTTAAATTTTTTAATTAAAGTCCATGTAAGCATAATTTTTAAAAGACAGATAATGTATTTCTGTATCTTAAATCGTGAGAATTTAATCAAAAAATTTTAATTTAAAAAATTATTAGCATTGTTAGAAAATGAAAGTAAGAAACTCATTAAATTAATCTGAGAGTCAAGATTTCTGTAACACACCTTGAAAATATGTATTCTGAGCCCGGCACCGCGGCTCAATAGACTAATCCTCCGCCTGCGGTGCTGGCACACCGGGTTCTAGTCCCGGTCGGGGCGCTGGATTCTGTCCCGGTTGCCCCTCTTCCAGGCCAGCTCTCTGCTGTGGCCCAGGAGTGCAGTGGAGGATGGCCGGGGTCCTTGGGCCCTGCACCTGCACGGGAGACCAGGAGGAGGGCCTAGCTTCGGATTAGCGTGGTGCGCCGGCCGCAGCGTGCCGGCCGTGGTAGCCATTGGAGGGTGAACCAACGGCAAAGGAAGACCTTTCTCTCTGTCTCTCTCTCTCACTGTCCACTCTGCCTGTCAAAAAATTAAAAAAAGGAAAAAAAAAGAAAATATGTATTCTGAGTACGTAACTGTTTGACTGATAATAATAATGCCAATGATTGAAAGCAGTGCAGTTCTGGGGAAGGCCAATTTTTCACATTGAAAACACAACAGGTATTCTTTTTTTTTTTTTTTTTTTTTTTTTTGACAGGCAGAGTGGACAGTGAGAGAGACAGAGAGAAAAGTCTTCCTTTTCTGTTGGTTCACCCCCAATGGCCGCTGCGGCTGGTGCACCACGCTGATCTGAAGCCAAGAGCCACGTGCTTATCCTGGTCTCCCATGCGGGTGCAGGGCCCAAGAACTTGGGCCATCCTCCACTGCACTCCAGGGCCAAAGCAGAGAACCGGACTGGAAGAGGGGCAACTGGGACAGAATCCGGGGCCCCGACCGGGACTAGAACCTGGTGTGCCGGCGCCGCAGGCAGAGGATTAGTCTATTGAGCCGCGGTGCTGGCCTAGGTATTCTTTTATTAAAGATTTGGGTTTTTTTTTTTTTTTTAAGACATAGTGACAGAGAATGTGAGAGAGAGAGAGAGAGAAAGAGAGATCTTCCATCTGCTGGTTCACTCCTCAAATGGCCACAGCAGCCCAGGGCTAGGCCAGGTCAAAGAAAGGAGCCTTGAACTCCATCTGGGTGTGCTATGTGAGTGGCAGGGCCTACATTCAAGGGCCATCATCTGCTCCTTTCCCAGGCACATTAGCAGGGAGCTGGATATGAAATGGAACAGCCAGGACTCAGGTGCTGGCCCAGCACAAGGAAGCACAACCTGGCTGTACCACAATGCTGGCTCTCTGGTGAGGTATGCTAAAGAACCAGAAAATAATTTTTTTTTAATTTTATTTATTTATTTGAGAGGCAGAGTTACAGGCAGAAAGAAAGGTCTTGCATCTTCTGGTTCACTCCTCAAATAACCACAGTGACTGGAGCTGGACAGATCTGAAGCCAGGAGCCAGAAGCTTCCTCCAGGTATCCCACGTGGGTACAGGGGCCCAAGCACTTGGGCCATCTTCCACTGCTTTCCCAGGCCATAAGCATAGAGTTGGTTTGAAACAAAAGCAGCTGGGACATGAACTGGTGCCCAAATGTGATGCTGGCATGTAGACTGAAGCTTAGCCTACTATACCACGGCTCCAGGCTGGATAAAAGTATTTTTGACCATGTTAATGTATCTAAAATATCCCTAATACAGTTATATACACTTGATGAATCAGAATAATTATTTTCAGAAGTTCTGGTGCTTACAAGTTAGTCTAAGTTAATATTCTTTTTTTTTTTTAAGATTTTTTTTATTTACTTGAAAGTCAGAGAGACACACAGAAAGCTAGAGGAAGAGTGAGAATGAGAGAGAGCAAGATTTTCCATCCACTGGTTCACTCCCTAGATGGCCACAATGTCAAGGGCTGGGCCAAAGCCAGGAGCCAGGAGTTTCCTCTAGGTCTTCCATATGTATGGCAGAGGCCTAAGTACTTGTTTTTTCCCAGTTCATTAGCAGAGAGCTGCATCAGAAGTGGAGCAGCCAGGACTTGAACCAGTGCCCTTATACATAAACATATTGATAGCAAAATCTCAGTGTAGTTTGTATTAAATTGCTACAACTCACTTCTCAAGTGCAGTATATACACTCTCAGCATTTTGTTTATGTGCTCTCTTCTGCTCATGAATTGACTCACATGGAGGCCGGTACAAGCTAGGGAAAATAATCTACTTTCTGTTGTGTGCAGGCACAAACTATGAATTGTCTTGGGAGCCAGAGGACTTTAAAGTCAATGTTTCTATTCTTGATCTGGGTAGATGACTTGATGACAGCATTGCTCTCTCTGATAAAGAGGACCTGCTGGTGACAAAGGGAGTAGGAGTAGGAACATCAAATTCAGGACATTTGTAGTAACAGAAGTCATAAAAAAGTTAAATCACCTTCGTCCTAATCTTTTGATAGTTTGTAGTAACTTTTGCCCATGGTTTCAAGTTTTAAAAAAAGCTTATATTTTTTAAAGATTTATTTATTTATTTGAAAGGCAAAGTTGAGAGAGAGAGAGAGTTGAGTTTTCCATCTGCTGGATCACTCCCCAAATGGCTGCAATGGTCAGAGCTGTGCTGATCCAAAGCCAGGAGCCAGGAGCTTCTTCCAGGTCTCCCAGGTGGGTGCAAGGGCCTAAGGACTTGGGCCATCCTCTACTGCTTTCCCAGGCCATAGCAGAGAGCTGGATCGGAAGAAGAGCAGCTCAGCCGGGACACAAACCAGTGCCCATATGGGATGCCAGCACTGCAGGTGGCGGCTTTACTCCATACGCCACAGTGCCAGCCCGAAGCTTATTTTAAAACAGTATTCATTAAGTAATCAGTTCATTGTTTTTATATTATTATCTGACATACTCTCAGGCCCCTCAAACACCAAACAAATAAATAAAAAGACGCCACACAGTTACATAACCCTGTAGAACAGACACAGAAAGTTTCTTTTTTGACACATTAGCAATTGGCGGTAGGCACCAACTTAAATCTTCAAAACCTAAATTGACTTTCGCCTCCACGTTGACAATCATACAGATTGTGTTTGGGGCTAGAAATGACAGTGAAAAATTGAATAAGGTGTGTTTGAAACGAATGATCTTTAGGGAATAAAAAGAGATTTAACTAGAAGATTAATTCCATAAACTTTTAAAAGACAATTCAAATCCATATCCTGATTATAAGATAAGGCAATGAATACTTCATGAAGTTAAAGTGAGTTTGTTTTTCCTCATTGCATTACTCATGATAGCAACGGAGAAGGCAAAGTAATGTGGCTCCTGTTATCAGGGACCCAGAGACAAAAACACCACAAGTTATGATCCTATTTATGTTCAGTCAAGAACAACCAAAACACTTCCTTAACGCCATAGAGCCTAGATATGGTACCCAACTAAGTTGTTAATATGTGTTTGCTTCTGACTTTGAGATGGTGATGTGGAAATTTAATTTAGTGTAGAAGTCAGTTGACTGGTTATATTGCAGTCCGTATCATTGCCTCCCACGTTGCTCAGAATAGTGAAGGATGTGTTCTTACATTTCTAAGAGTTGCAAATGCTTGCAATATCTTGGAATATATTACTTTAGCATTTGGGGGAACAAGGTAGTAAATTTTGACTTTCTAAGCTTTCAGTTTGTGTCATCACTGTTCTTTTAAATATTTTATTTATATGAGGTGAACAAATTTTATGTATTTCATACATACAGATTTAAGACGTTAATGTTTCCCACCCTACCCCGTGCTCCCACTCCCTCCTCCTTCATTTTTACAATGACACACTCTCTGTTTATTTCATAATCACAAGCTTAAATCTTCACTAAATAAGGAAGCCCCTGCTCTTACGTGTTGCTCATTTCTATCTCTTAGCAAGTGCACCATTTTCTATCTTCCAGCTCCTCACTGTTTTAAATAGATGTCTATGACCTCTTCCTAGAGAATCCAGTGGCAGAAGGAGCCATTGACAAAAGATGGATGGGAACAAGCAGTGTCAGAGCTAGATATTCCCATCTGTCTCTGAATAATGCCCTGACCACATGTAAAACTGGGAATGTAAATAAATATGCGTGGGTTTGGCTGAAATAGTTATTGGAGCTTGTTAATGTCATAATCTTGATGCCTTTTTATATCTGAAGATCTTTTTTGACATAAGGGGAAATTATACTGTTTCATGATACAGTTGAAAATACTTTCAGTTTATTCTATGACTTTTTTGCTTAATAGTGTTTCCAGCTCTCTGTAGATTGATGTGTAGGACACAGTTCAGCAGGGTCAATGTATCTTTCTATAATTATCTGTGCTGTATTTTTCCAAGAAAGAAATAACTGGGTATAATTGGCTTTTCCCCCTTAAGTAAGAAAATAATGAGGATTAGCTCTAACACATAAAACATTTGCTACTTTTTGGCAAATGTTTTTAGCCCACTCTTAATGGATTTCCTCTTAATGAGAAACACCCTTCCACCTACTAAAATTCTCTGAGACAAAGGAAGCATTCCTATGGGACCATTTCATGCAGAGGTCAAAGAAAGTAGCTTTTTGTTTTATGTTCTCTCTTCCACTAAGTGACAGTTGTAACAAAAGTAAAGGAGGTTATTGACCCTTATGTTGACATACTAGACAGAAGATTGCACCTTCCTTGCCATTTTTAAAACTGGCTAAGCTAGTTTGAGATTAGTCATTGTAGATCCTTTATTTTGTCTCTCTAGATGCTGTGATCCCATCTCTGTATCTTTTGTTAAACTAGTCGACACATCAAATACCATCTTTTTATTTTAAAGATTGTTAATGAAGAGTGGCAAGTGCAAGTATATAAAGGAAGAGTATGGAAAGTCGTTTAGGGGTGCACATTGTGGTGCAGCCGCTTAAGCTTGCATTGCCCACATCATGCATGACCATTGATTCAAGTCCTGGCTGCTTCTGATTCAGCCTCTTGCTAATGCACTTGGGAAGTCAGCAGAAGATGGTCCAAGTGCTGTATGTTTGCCATCCATGTGGAAGACCCAGATGGGCTTCCAGGCTCCTGACATCAACTTGTTGAAGCCATTTGGAGAGTGAAACAGTGGATAAAAGATTCTCTTTTTCTTTCTTTCTTTCTTTCTTTCTTTCTTTCTTTCTTTCTTTCTTTCTTTCTTTCTCTCTCTCTCTCTTTCTCTCTTTCTCTCTTTCTCTCTTTCTCTCTCTTTCTCTCTCTTTCTCTTTCTCTCTTTCTCTTTCTCTTTCTCTTTCTCTCTCTCTCTCTCCCTCTTCCCCTACCTCCCCCTGCTTTCTCTGTGTTGCTCTTTCAAATAAATAGATAACTCTTTTTAAAAAAAAAAAATGGAAGTAGTTATCTGTACTAGTTATGCCATTGAAGAGAACAATTTCATTGAAACTTAAGAAGAAAATCTTCCTAAATAAAAAGTTTGTGTCAGTCTCTAGAGTCTTCTGAGTTATGTTTATGAAACTGTGAGTTACTGGGGAGGAATCTGTACAGCACAAATACTGAGCAAAGGACAGAGTGGAAATAGCAGCCCTGCACACAGGGTGATTGACAGTTACAATGGCAGAGATTTCCACAATAATCGCCCCATTGCAGTTCATTGGAATTATTTCTTAAATGAGGGTAGAAATAGGCATCAGTTTTTCACTGTTACTTAAAAATCTGCTTGATGCATTTAATGCTCATTAACACCACAGAGAAGTTTTGATGATGCATTAATCTAAGGTGCTTTCTTTTTGCAAATACAACTTTAAGTATTTTTTGGCTGGTGTTACTCAAGACTTAAGTTTTACTGCAGATAAAGTGACATGGAATATAGACCAATTATTTCACTGAGGAAATTCCTTTTCTGCCATTTTTGACTGAGGAATAAAATGAAATCTTTTGATCTTTCTAAAATTATCATTTGAAAATGTATAACATCAGTGTTTTAAAAGGCTTTTTCTAGTTGATCAATATTTTAGATGTATGCATCTCATTAAGGAATAAAGCCCTAAAATATTTTTTGCTTTTTGTTTCTGACACTTTGAACCTCTATTTTTTATTATTGTTTAATACTCTGTTTAATATCCTCATTCTAATCCACAGAGAAGTTACCTATGTGGCATATATTATTTCATGATTTTATTTACAGTCTGTTTTCCTGACGTTATGCTCATTAAGGAAAATGGCAGCGATTTTCAAAAGAGTACTTTTGTTAAATCTGTTAGGATCTCATTGCTAAAAAAAAAAAAGATTAATTAAATTATGTATTTGAAAGGCTGGATGACAGAGAAAGACAGACACAGAGACAAAGATCCAACCTTCTGCTGATTCACTCCCTAAATGGCCAGGGCTAGGCCGTGGCCAAAGCCCAAAGACCAGAGCTCCATGCTGGTCTTACACATGGGTGGCTGGGACCAAAGTGCTTGGGCCATCCTGTGCTGCTTTCCCAGGCTCATTAGCAGGTGGCTGGGTCAAATGGAGCAGCCAGGTCTCTGCTTAACCCATTGTGCCACAAGGCTAGACCCTCTGATCTTACAAAAGCAAAGAAATAAGATTGTAGAAGGTATTTCAGGTGAACATTGGGATTTTGTAACATACTAAAATAAAATCTGAGTGGAATCAGTATTTCAAAACAGATATAGTACTTTAAAACCAGTGTAGGTAATTTGATTATCTAATAATTAAAGGAAAACAAGAGAAAGAAAAGATAATGAGTCAATATCCAAAGCCCTCCAGCTGCAAAGTTCATCTTTGCTCCTACATAGACAAGACCTACTTCAAGATTGCATTTCAGAGTTTGTGCTTAAAATTAGAAACCACGGAAAAACATAACCATGCAGGCTGACATTTAAGATGATATCTTAAAATTATAATCTAACACAGCAGTTTGATATTAGGAATTTGTATGGTTAGTGATGCCACATTATCATAAGATGGCAATCTGGTTAGTACTGTTAGAAATTTAATGAAGAATAGAGAATCATGTGTTTTTAGTTCATGATTCTGAATTTTTATATTATGCTAAACAGATCATTTAAAATACAGTTTTGGCTAGCTACAAAGAAAGACACCATAAAGTAAATCTGTTTGGGATATGTGGTTGGGTGTGGTACTAAATAGCAGCTTTATGTTTTAGCATAAATTATGAGATGGGTGGCAAACTCCACTGCCCACAGCCATTGCTCAGAGAGGTTTTAGCAAGCTGTCTGAAAGTGTAGGATTTCTTTTTGATAGGGTAGCCATTGAAGTTTTTCTTCCTATCCTTCCATGCCCCAAACCCAAGACTTTTAATTACCTTTCATTTTACTATAACTTCCTAAACAGATAGTTTTTCAGATAAATTATGTTCATAGGGAAAATGTAATATCCTTTAGAACTATTCTTGTTATATTGGATTGTTGTAATAATTTATGTGCCTTAAAGAAATTGTCTTCATAGTTATTAAAAGGGAAAAATAAACAGCATTTTATACTTAACAAGTACAAAATTGCTTTCTTTGTGTTTTGCAATTAAGACATTTCAGATTTAGTTAAAACTCCTTCTTTCCTATGGCTCAGAATAGTGCAACATCAATAAATATTGCGTTGTTCTAAGAATAGCATTGCGGAATTGGCACTTCAATACAATAATTCTCAAATTATCTTTATAATTATGGCATTAAAACATTACAATATGATAGATATCTAATTCCTACCTTAATAGTTGGATTATATACACAATCCAGTGAATTAGGCTCACTATGTTTGCTATAGTGATTTTCTCAGCCACTCATTCCATATTGATCCAAATATTTATGTAAATAATACATTTACAGCATTTTTTTTCACTTCTTTGCAGTTCATGAGTTATTGTGCATGTGGTCATTTGAACCACTCTATTAAAAGTAAAATTCATACTAAAAACAAATCAAGCAAAAAAAATTAAAAAGTAAACAAAAATTGCTTTTATTTTTCTTACCTTTAAAAATATAGGACTTTGGAAATGCAAAGAAATGAACCTGTTTGTCTAAAGCCTTACTACAAGAACACCGTACATTACACCCACACATCCACACACACACATTCCTAAATGTGTCTTCATGGGAGTTTACTGAGTACAAGACAGTTAAATAATTTTTATTTTTCCAATACCATTTTAGAATTTATTTATTTACTTTTTTCTGTGAATACAGTGTTAATTTCATAGCAAATTAAAACACCAATCCTTTATATTTCTTTAAAAATGTATTTGAGACACAGACAGACAGAGCTCTCATCTGATTCACTATCCTAATGCCTACGATGGCTGGGGTTGGTCTGAGGCCAAAACTAGGAGTCAGGAACATAATTCAGGTCTCCCACATGGCTGAGACGAGCCCAGTTACATGAGCCAGCACTGCTGCCTGGGAACTGGAATCAGAAACTGGGGCTGGTAATTGAGCCCAGGTATCCTAACAGTAGATGTGGTTATCTTAACTGCCAGCCTAAGCGTTTGCTCCATATTGGTCTATGTTCTATGGTACTTATTTGAATACAAATAAGTTGGACATTTTGGAGATGTCTTTGATATTTCTTCTTTCAAATTAATACACTGATATGTACTTTGTCATCCATTAACATATTCATCAATTAGTTATAGAGAATGTGTTTCCTACGTGGCATGATGCTCTGTACCACATCTGGAAGAATGAACATGGACATTTTACCTGGTCACGAATCTTAAAATTGGGCTGAGAGCACTGATGGAGATAGAAGACTACATACCTTGTTCTAGACGAACATAAGAGGGGCACAGCCTGAACTGCGAGAGTCATGGAAAAACTTGCTAGAACCATATTAATATATTAGCTGTATTAAAAGCTTGGAGCTGAAAGAATCTTGCCAAGGAGATATGGTTGACCAGGACTGTGGGAGAGGGGAGTTTCAGAGAGGGCTTAAGTAAAGGAAAGAGCCCATCGTTTGTGAAGACTGGAAGGCCAGATGACGTGGCTGGGATTTTCAGGGAACTTAAAGGACTTTAGTTTGCCTAGTATTAGTACAGAAGGGGCAGTGTGGTGGGAGTTGAGCTTGGGATATGAGCAAGTGTCAGACTGAGTGGATTGTGTGAGCTACGGGATTTGAACTTTATACTGAGAGGAATTACAAGCCATTAAAGCAATTTAATGGAAGGATTCCCACAGTCGGAGTTATCTTATTAAAAAAAAAATGGGTTTGTTGTGCTTTGGAGAATAATTTGATGAGTACAAGGGGCACTGGTAAATGGAATTCTGAACAAGCCAATCTGAAAATTCTTTTCACTTTCCTGTCTAAGTGAAAACAGTTACTCCCCTGGGATGCTGCTTCCCCAAGTCCTCTGACAGATGGTGGCTTTTCCTTCTCCCACATCCATCGAACCAGGGTGTCTGGGGATGAGCTGTGTGGCTTCCTTTTTCTTTATTGATGTCTTGAGCCCATTATCCTTCCTTTGTTTACAGTGGTTAGTTCAACAGTTAAAGCCCACACTGGAGTGCCCAGGTGTGATTACTGGCACTGGCTTCTGTCCCAAGCTTCCCACCCACGCAGACCCTCAGAGGCAGTGGTGATGGCTCAAGTAATTGGGTTTTTGCATCCCAGGTGGAACAACTGGATTGCATTTCCTGCTCCTGTTTTTGGTCCAGTCCAGTCTGTCATTATGGGCATTCAGGCAGCTAATCAGCAGATTCATTCTCTCTCTCTGTTTCTCTCTCTATCTCCCTCCCTCCTTCCTCCCCTCCCTCCCTCCCTCCCGCCTCCCCTCCCTCTCTCCCTCCCTCTTTCCAATAAATAAGGAAAACAAGGCAAGACAAAACAAATAAAATCACTCTGTTTTAATCTTATGTGGTCTGACTATATCAATCACGATCTCTTTCGGTTATATTCCTAAGATTACCAGGACACATCCCCTCATTTCCTAACGTTTTCTAACCGCTGGGTATATTCACTCTACCAAATACAAATCTAAACTAAATTCTGTGCAATTGCAATATACAGGGTTACATTCATTCCAGAACTCTGATCTCTATTTTTCAAAGGATTCACTTGATAGCCTGCCTGGACACTTAGAGATATCAAGGCTATCATGATTGTCAGCAATTGGTGGCACCTACAAGTTCCCAGTTTCACTCATCTCACTCTCTGGTCACTGACTCCAATTTGTGGCAGTCCTTTCCCTACACTGTGGAACTGAGCTGATGGAGTGCTTTGTCTCTTCATTGTCTGTATATCCCTGATGTCCAATTTACCCTCGTTATTCAGCTTCAATTAGATAATCAGTACAGTCAATACCTCTTGCCACCATTACATGGTCGAGTTTGCTTTTCAAAGCACTGACCTTTTCAACTCCATACCTCCATCTATTCCTTGCCTGCATCTAACCAACTACATGTGGATAGGGGAAAAGGCATACTGTCCTAACTCATTTCATTTCAAATTTGTGATCAGCAAATACAATTTGCTCCCTTCCCATCTATTCTCTCTCCCATTCTCTCAAAAAGTCATTCTGCATCACCTGGCTTCTACTAGAGCTGCCAATAGACTCCCTTCATCTTCATTCTTTCCCAACAATCTCATTTCTTATTTAACTGAGAAAATCAGAAGAATGAGGAAAGGACTTTGGTGAACTTAACATACCAGCATTCCAAATCTCCAAATACTGCCACCTCTCTTGTTCTGAGACACATTCTCTTTGTTCCTAACCCAAGCCTTTGCTTTACAGAAGGCATCCTCTCTCAGCTACACAAAGCTGTCACACCACCCACTCTTCTCTCTATTCCACATTGTCAGTCTCTCTAAGCTGCTATTTCTCTTGTCTCAATACAGCTACAGTAATAAATGAATCCTTGCTCTACATCCCATGAGCCACTGCCCAAATTTAATCACACCACCCTTCTGAATCTGTTCTTAGGAAGTCCATCCATGATGTCTACTACATCCAGCATTCTCAATTACTTTGAGTTCTCACCAGCATTTAATATCATGACTCACATCCTCACGCTGGACACATTGTTTCCACTGGGCTCCCTGTAAGCTACACTCTCTTTATTTTTCTTCTAATTCAGTCTCTTTTTCTCCATCTCTAACACCAATTCCTTCTTTTCTTAAAATGTCTGAACTGTACAGTTCTTTTATTTATTTATTTTTATTTGACAGATAGACAGTGAGAGAGAGAGAGATAGAGAGAAAGCTCTTCCTTCCGTTGGGTCACCCCCAAAATGGCCGCCACAGCCCGCACTGCACTGATCCAAAGTCAGGAGCCAGGTGCTTCTTCCTGGGCTCTCATGCGGGTACAGGGGCCCAAGCACTTGGCTTATCCTCCACTGACCTCCCGGGCCACAGCAGAGAGTGGGACCGGAAAAGGAGCAACCAGGACTAGAACCTGGCGCCCATATGGGATGACGGTGCCACAGGCAGAAGATTAACTAAGTGAGCCACGGCGCCGGCCCCTGAACTGTACAGTTCTTGAAAGTTTTTAATTGCCTGACTGCCTCCTTCAGGCCACACCTCCCCTCAGAACTCCTGATACAATGATGTGGAAACAGCACTAGCCAGCTAGAAGTATCGTGTGCCATGTGCACTTAACTGAGGTTCTGATGTTCATCACCCTCCCGTGGAAAAATAAGACAAAAACACAATCAATTCTTACAAACATATTTTTTCCCCACCTTTGTTGTTCTTGCCCCAAACTGTGGAGTCATCCTTGGATCTTCTTCTTCTTTTTTTTTTCCACACTCCTATCCAATTAATCACAAATTCCTGTTGGCAATAGCTGCAAACACACAACCAGAGTCCAAGCACCTCTCACTGATTAAAGAAGAATAAGGGAAGAGCTTTGGTTCTCACTATGGCCCAATTCTCTAATACAGAGTATTGCAATGGCCTCTTAGCTGGCATTTATTATACTATTGTAACATCCTGAAGCTGTTTTCTACACAACAACCAGTATAACAGTGTTACTATACCCTGGTAGTTTAATAAATCTTTTAAAATTTTAAAATTTTTTTTCACTTTAATTTTTGATTAGTTTAAACACATTCAGTATGACTTGTACATACAATTCATTTTTTTTAAGATTTATTTATTTACTTGAAAGTCAGAGTTACGCACACACAGAGAGAGAAGGAGAGGCAGAGAGGGAGAGAGAGAGAGAGAGAGAGAGAGAGAGAGAGAGAGATGAAGGTCTTCCATCGCTTGTTCACTCCCCAATTGATTGCAATGGCCAGCTCTGTGCCAATCCAAAGCCAGGAGCCAGGAGCTTCTTCCGGGTCTCCCATGTGGGTACAGGGGCCCAAGGATTTGGGCCATCCTCCACTGCCTTCCCAGGCCATAGCAGAGAGCTGGATCGGAAGTGGAGCAGCTCTGGCACCCATATGGGATGCTCAAACTGGTGCCCATATGGGATGCCAGCACTGTAGGCAGGGACTTTACCTGCTACACCACAGTGCCGGCTCCACAATTCTAAGACATAAAGATATTCCCTGCCTCCCTCCCCCCTTTCTTCCTCCCACTCTCCTTCCTTCTCCCTTTCTTTGTCTTTTTATTTAGTTTTTGAGATTACATTTTTAATATATATCACAGTAACTAGGCTAAATGCTTTGCGTAATAAGTTTAACAGGTAAAAAGCAATAATAAACAAGTTTAGTAGGAATATAGACAATGGCTATAACCAATAATTGAATGGAAAAATGACGATTTCACCCAACAGAAAAAATTTTACGTAATCACAGATCTGTAAAACGATAGTACTATAGCATTCTTAACCATTGGTTGGACAAAGGTATAAAACAAAGTTTTATAAAATTTTGCAGGAATGCTGATACACACAAACATTTCTTTTTTTTTCTTTCTTTCTTTGGTTTGTTTTTAATTTTAGCTCCCATATATCAGGGAGAACATTCAGTTTTTGCCTTTCTGGGTTAGTACATGCTAAATAAGACTCAATTTTACTTAAAAGCTCAGTCTCTACTCTAGCTTATAAATCCCGAAACACAATTATTATTCTCCCATCACCATCTCCCTGCTCATTTTGTTCCCACAGCCTTCTGTCTCCTGGAGGGTTACAGAATATTCCACACACACTCCAACCTCCTGATGACTTTCCCTCTGTTTCTTCTGCCCCTAATCATCTTCCTCCTGAGAGCAACAGGACATTTGAGCACATCATTAACAGTAATTGGGGGAACAGGGAGGAGCTCCTTTGATGTCTCAGTTGCTTCTGCTGCATAACAATGTTATCACGAATGTAACAGCTTAGGAAAGCATACATGATCTGCTCAGCTCTGGCCACTGAGGCCATTTTGGGAGTGATGGAAGACCTCTCTCTCTTTCTCTCTCTCTGCCTCTGCCTCTCTGTAACACTGCCTCTCAAATAAATAATAAATAAATCTTTTTTTAAAGAAGGCATACATTTATTTATTCACAGTGTTTTTAAAAGACAAGAGTCCAGACATGACTTGGCTTGATGCTCTCTGCTAGGTAAAAGGGGCTGTGGTCACATCTGAGGATTGCCTGGGGATGGATCCATTTCCTCACACACGTGGTTGCGGGCAGCGTTCAATTCTTCATGGGATGTTGGAGTGACAGCTTCACTTCCTAGGCTGGAGCCCACCTACTGCTCCTTTCCACATGGGCCTTTCCAACATCATAGACAGAAAGAGAAAATCACCATTGCTACAGGCAATGGGATCGCAGAAGCGGTAGTCCACAGCATGCCCCCTATTTGATTTGTTATGAAGAAGCCACAGGCTCCATCCACATTTAAAGGGAAAGGATGTAACAAGGGCATCACAAATAGAAGTCAGGGATCAGGGAACCTGACTTAGGAGTTTGGTGGTTAGACTTGACCTCCCATCTCCCTAAACAATGACTGTAACCACCTTGGACTTCTTCCTCATCTGCTTCTGATTTCTTTTCTCTGTAAAACTTACCAACTCCTTACACATTGTCTAATTATCTGTCAATTGGGGTTATTGTGGGTAAAAGACTTAATTTTCTTTCCCTACGGTACGGGAATCAGACCTTCAATTAAAATCCTGGCTCTATTTGATTGAAAAGATCTAGAGACGGTGTTAAGGTCCTAGATTGGCAACTTCCATCAGAATAGGAAAACCTAAGAATAAACTGTAAGTAGCTCATAAGAAGATAGTTTGGGCTTATCTGGATGCCTCCAGTCTATTCACTATGGTGCTTCTTGTAAGGAACATAGAAAGATATCCCTGTGTAATTGTTAAAGGAAGCTTTAACTCCTCTAGGGCATGACATTTCTAGACAGAGCTATGCTAGCCAGTGGTTTTTGCACCTGCTTTCATTACACCTTTTTTTTTTTTTTTTTTTTTGACAGGCAGAGTTAGACAGTGAGAGAGAGAGAGAGACAGAGAGAAAGGTCTTCCGGTCTTCCTTTTTCTGTTGGTTCACCCCCCAAGTGGCCGCTTTGGCCGGCGTGTTGCAGCCGGCGCGCTGCGCCAATCCGAAGCCAGGAGCCAGGTGTTTCCTCCTGGTCTTCCATGCGGGTGCAGGGCCCAAGCACTTGGGCCATCCTCCACTGCCCTCCCGGGCCACAGCAGAGAGCTGGACTGGAAGAGGAGCAACTGGGGGACAGAATCTGGCGCCCCGACCAGGACTAGAACCCAGGGTACCGGCGCTGCAGACAGAGGATTAGCCTAGTGAGCCGTGGCGCTGGCTCATTATACCTTAACCGGCTGCTACAAGAGCTCCACTGTAAATGAGTTGACACTGCCCTTCTAGAAAACTGTGGCTCCTATCTTATATCCTTCTCCATAGAATCGGTTGTCAGTTAAGTCTGAATGCCTAGTAGTGAAAAATAAAATAAAAAAAAAAAAAGGAAATATCCTCTACCAGGATTTTTTTTAAAGCTTTATTTATTTGAAAAGTGGAGTTATGCAGAGAGATGGAGAGAGAAAGATATTTTCTCTTTTTCTCTTTAAAGATTTATTCATTCATTTTTGAAAGTCAGAGTTACAGAAAGAGGTGTGGGGGAGATCATCCATCCACTGGTTCACTCCCCAGATGGCCGCAAATAGCCAGCGCTGGGCCAGGCCAAAACCTGGAGTCAGGAGCTACACCCAGGTCTCCCACACTGGTGGCAGGGACCCAGGGACTTGGGCCCTCTTCCGATGCTTTTCCGAGGCCATTAGCAGGGAGCTAGGTTGGATGTAGCAGCTGGGACACATACGGGATGCTGGTGTCACAGGCAACAGATTTACCCAGCATGCCACAGTGCTGGCTCCAAGAGAGATATTTTCTATCTGCTGATTCACTCCCGTGTCTAGGACTGGCCTAGATTAAAGTCAAAAGCCTGGAACTCCAATTGGTATTCCCACATGATTGGCAGATGCCCTGGTATTTGAAGCATCTTCTGCTGCCTTTCTAAGTTTCTTAGCAGGAAGCTGGATTGGAAGTTGGCACCCAGGACTCAACCCAGTGCTCATATGGGATGACAGCATTGCAGGCAGTGGCTTAATCTGTTGCACCACAATGGTGGCTCCTAGATTAAAATTATTATCTGTCTGCATGTTTTCTTTTACAGCATTTGCTCCCCAAGAACAAGATCTTTTGACTGCTTTGTTCCCCAGAGATGCTAATCAAGCCAGCCCTTCTTGTTGTCTCCACTCCAGGAATACAGTGGCTTCCCTTCTGCTTTGGGTCTTTTTCCCCATTTGGTTTCTGTGCTCTTTCATCTCAAATGTAACCAATTTCCTGCTGTAAATTCTCTTTGTGTCAATCATCTGGGATATTTTTCATTTTCCTTCTTGATTTCGGATTGGCAGAAATCCCCAGTCTCTGATTAACTTAAGAATTCCAGATCTCTGTGAGAGACATTAATTGGTTCCTGTTTGGTCAGATGTCCATTCCTGAATTTGTCAGCTATGGGCAAAGAGACAGGGCCATGTGGTAAGGGTATGGCTATTTGGACCTACAAAATGCTATTCCCCAGAAAAAGAGGTAGCATTTTGAAATGAAGTGGAGTATCTGCTATTCTAATTGAGCTGTCCAATATGTTAATATAATCAAGCAAAATAGTCTCAGATAAAAAGCATATTAGATATATGTTTGAATAAATGTTGTTGATTCCGAAACAATTTTTGCCCACTATAAGGTTTTTCATTTGCATATCTCACTGAACTTTCTCTGTTGAACTCCACACATTTGAAATTGGGGGTGAATATTTTTCAAGGGTTATTTTTATTTTTTTGAGAAAACATTTTTAATTTGTATTATAGTCAAAGGCTGAATGCTCCTCTAAAGAAAGAGTTCAAAAAACAAAAACTAAATGTCTTTAATTGGGTCATCTCAGAGTTTCTTCAGTCTTAGATTTTTATCAGCAAATCAATGCAGTGAAATAAGCCTGTGTGTGTACATACATGTGTGGGGGGTGAGGGCTGTGATTTCTAGTCATTTCCTTCTGATCATTGTACTTATTGGAAAATATTATCAAAGCATCTGACAGTTTGAAGAATGTTTAAATGCTACCAGACTGTGAGTCTGAAGAGCCACAATGACTCCATTTAAAAAAATAAAATAAAAAGCAGCCTCCGTTTCCCGTAGCAGACCCGAAACCTTGTAAAAGCAGGCATTCAGGCATTCGGGAGATATCAAAGCTTACCAAGGACTGCTAGCTCAGCAGACCAAGGGCAGCTCAGTAGAGATTACCAAATGAGGTAACTCCCTGAACCCAAGCCAAATGGAGACCCCACCCTCCAACTAAGAGCAACCCGGAACAGCCCTGTCCAATCACCAAAAGCCCCCGTACTGTAAGACCCGCTGATGTAACCCTGTGGTTTTTTTCCTTTAAAAACTCTCCCAAGGCCGGCGCTGCAGCTCAATAGGCTAATCCTCTGCCTGCAGCGCCGGCATACCGGGTTCTAGTCCCAGTTGGGTCGCCAGATTCTGTTTCCCGGTTGCTCCTCTTCCAGTCCAGCTCTCTGCTGTAGCCCGGTCCTTGGGCCCTGCACCCGCATGGGAGACCAGGAGAAGCATCTGGCTCCTGGCTTCGGATCAACACGGTGTGTTGGCCACAGCGGCCATTGGGGGGTAAACCAACGGAAAAGGAAGACCTTTCTCTCTGTCTCTCTCTCTCTCACTGTCTAACTCTGCCTGTCAAAAAAAAAAAAAAAAAAAAAAAAAAGAAAAAAGGGAAGGGAAGGGAGGGGAGGGGAGGGGAGTGGAGGGGAGGGGAGGGGAGGGAAGGAAACTCTCCCAAACAAAGACCAGGGCCTCCCTCCTTCCTTGGATGGGGTCCCTGTCGCGGCTTGTACTCCGGAATAAACCTTGCTTTTGCATTTCAGTGTGATCAGGTCGCTGATAGCTTCTTGGGGATCTACTTATCTGGGCATAACAAGTCTACCTAGTACAAGGCAAACAGATCATTGCTTTTCCTAAGAAGTATATGCTACTTTACTGTTGTGTGTCTTAATTCCTTAATGTATATGAGTCTTATTAGAAAATCTAGCCACTCCTACATAGTTAAGAGACTTTAATTTTTGACAACTAACTTGATCATTAAGACAAACTCATGAATTTTGATAGTTTAAACTCAAACTTCATAGACATTGTCCCCTAAGGATCAGCTTGGGAATCCTGGGTCAGCCAATGAATATGAATAGTAAGTTTCAGTTTATAATTTTATAAAATGTGATAACTCAGCGCAATTATATTAAATTGTGAACATTTCAACTGTAATTGCTAAAAGACTGGGGGCAAAACCACGTGTGGAACGGTAATTTCTGTCTCCTGCTGCAGAATAAGTACAGACAGAGGCAACTCTATACAGGGTTGTTTAGCAGAAGCTACTTTCTAATTCAGGTTTGAAAATCCCATGTTTGTATGTGTATGTGTGTGTACATTTTCCTAAGATAAATGTTGTAAGTCTAAAAATTCTCAAGTTAAATTTTAGAAGTCATTAAACCTATGCTATTAGTTCATACTTCTTTCCCGATTTCACATCTGGGGAAAATGTTGTAAGAGAAGGGAGTTTCTTATCCCCTCTACAAGGCCTGATTTTGGCTCTAGGAAGCATTGGGAAACAGATATGCTTTATCTCTTGCAACCCTTCACCTGGCTTCTGCTCCTCCTTCACGTCTATGTGGCTCCCTACAAATGTACATGTCCTTCAACTAACTGAAGTCTTGTCTATTCTTATGTGCAGGTTTGGAAAGAGGAAGTACCTGGGGGAACATGTAAATTGAGGGTAGGATGACATGAATTAATAAGGATCTCCTTAAGATTAGAATACCTTTGAAAACGTAATTTTTAAAAATTTGAGACAAAGATGCATACACACATAGAGAATGGGGCGGGGGGGTAGAGAGAAAGAGAGCGAGCAAGGGAGCTCTCATCCACTGGTTCTCATCCCCTAATTCCCTCAATGACCAGGCTGAGCCAGGCTAAAGATGGAAGCAGGGATCTCAATCCAGGTGTCCCACATGGTAGCAGGCACCCAATTAGTTGAACTATCTATTATCACTGCATCCCAGGGTCTACATTAGCAAAAAGTTGTAATAAGGAGCTAGAGCCAGAAATTGAACCCAGGCACTCCCATATGGGATGTGGGTATTTTTAACCAGCATCTTAATGCTAGACTAGATGCCCACTCTTAAAAAGGTAATTTTGTACCATGACACTCTTTTCGGAGAAAAGTTATCTTCAGCAAAAGCATCCCAGAACAGAATGTGCTAAAGTAAGCATTGTGATCATAGGTACACATAATTATTTGCAACATTTTAAATAGCTGCTTAGCATTTATTTGTATTGATAATCTATGGCTTATCTATTGGACATTTAAGTTGTTTATGAATTCCTTGGTATAATCAGTACCGTGAAGTAAAATGTCATGAAAAATGTTTAAAATGTTTATGATTCATGCCATAAGCTGTATTATTAGCAATATAATTAAATTGAATTTTTTAAGGTTTTTGAAACACTTTGTTAAATTGCCTTTAAGAATCATTATTTCAACATTATTCTTGCTAGTGATGTATGAATTGTTTTCCTTATAAATATTATAGAAAAACCATTGTCTCAGTTCACTTTCTAAGTTTGCTAGTGAATAAAGAGCATACTTATGGAGATTATAGTTTTGGAAGCTGAAAGTCCCAGATCAGGAGGTCCCATTTGTGTGGCCTCTGGTTAGGGTCTTCTGGTTATGTCACATGGCAGATGGCACTGTGGTGGGAGCCAGTGCATGAGAGAGAAAGCAGTCACATGGTGAAATAGAAGCAAGAGGGTTTCAGGGACGAGCTTGAACTTTTTCTAACAACCTGCTCTCTGGGAAACTAACCCTGTGGGAACTACATTAATCCTTCCACCATCAGTACCTCTGGTGATGTAACCACGCTCCAGGAAGCCCCACCTCTAGCAGGCTCCACCAGCTCTCACATCATCACATTGGGGGGTGATCTTCCAGGACCTGAGCTTGGAGGATGTGTTATAGGCTCAGTTTTAATTTTTATCACTTTAATTCCCCATGAGTTTTCCACATAAAAGAAATGTTTATTTGCCATTAAAGAAGATTGAAGCTCCTACTTTCTAGTCTGAAGGATCAGGGGAAAACATGAAAATCATATCAAAGACACCAAAGGATAGAGGTTTTTTAATTTTTATTTATTTATTTATTTTTATTTTTTTGACAGGCAGAGTTAGACAGTGAGAGAGAGTCTCTCTCTTTCACTATCCACTCTGCCTGTCAAAAAAAAAAAAAAAGATACTTACAAAAATCTGCTTTATCATGAACTTGTAAAAAACAAAGATTTGGGGCCAGTCCTGTGGCACAGCACGTGAAGCTGCTGCCTGCCATGCCAGAACTCCATGGAGGCACTGGTTCCAGTCCCCATTGTTCCACTTCTGATCCAGCTCCCTGCTAATATGCCTGGGAAACCACCTATGGTTGGACCCCTGCTCCCAAAGTGGGAGACTTTGAGGAAGCTCTTGGTTCTTTGCTTTGGCCATTGTAGACACATTTGGGAGTGAACCAGTGGATGAAAGATCTCTGTCTGTAACTCTGCTTTTCGAATAAATAAATCTTAAAAAAAGAAACAACGTTTTATCAATAATTGTTCCCCCCTCAAATGTTCACACATACAACACCTTTGAGGAGGTGGTTTTAATGAACATCAGGTCACAAGAGCAAATTTCTTCATTCATTGAACGCATTCATTCTCTTGTGTACCAAGTGCAGCTCATTCAGTTTGGAAATACTTTTCTGTTTTAACCACTGGAAGCTATTTTGTCAAACCAGCATCCTTGGAGAGCAATTGCTGGAATATGTAATCATTTTGGCATAAAACTTAATCCTTAAAAATGCAGTTTGAATTATTGCATGATTTCTTTATCTTTAGTAAGTAAGGGTTTGTGATGAAACAGATGAACCGTCTAATCAGCTTAAAAAGTTCCTTCAGTGATGTATTCTAGGAAAACGTTTCTATTTCCTAGGGTAAGACATCCCTTAATCATACTGGACAGTTTCATTGTATGTGCAACAAAGGAAATGAACAATGGAAACATTTATGTAGTGTCTGATTGTCTAGGGATGATGAGCTATAAGATGCAGACCTATTATTTAATACTTTGGGGGATTCCTTTCTGTTCCCCTATTATTCCTTGAAGCTCTGGTTTTTGTACTAAGCCTATGGAGAAAATACAGCACTTATGTTCTTTCTGCACGGACAAATTAGACTTGCACTTAAAAGTTAAATAATCCTTAATTAACTAAAAATAAAGGTGATTAAATTATTATGAGTAATCACTGTGGCATTTTCTCCCTTTTTAGCAGAGAAAATTGTCTATAATTCTGGGCACTCTCGAAATGCATGTGAAACCCTGGCAGTCTGAGGTTAGTGATTCTGGGTTGTGAATATTAATGGTGCGCTATACCTCTGCAATGGTGATTTATTTTTGCTGAGCCTCTGCAGACTGCAGAGCGTCTTGCCAAGTTGGGGGAGGATCAGAAGAGGGAAGGAAGGCTAAACACTGTTTGGGTCCCTGTTGAGCTAATTAGGAATCCAGGGCTAATTTAGAAGGCTGCAAATCTTCTCTCTCAGTCAATTAGGCTAATTTGGGCTCTAATTTAGAGTCTATTAAGTGTTTCCCAGGTCAAAGGGGAAAGAGAGTTTCAGTGTTAAGTCTCAGACCTCAGGGGCAACAGAATAGATGGAAGAAGGGAATCTTTCATTGTAGTCCAAGGAGAAGGAAACAATGGTTAATGAAACGTATACATAGGATACACAGTGAGCTACAGAGGGCTACAGTTTGCAGGTAATTGGAGTTCTCAGACCATCATTCCTCTCCTGGTAAGTCCACAACACCCTTAATTTTCCAGCCTGTAAGACTCTTTTCTCTTTTGTAATCTAACAATGGGATATGTTACTATTTTCAAGATGCTAAACCAATTAGGATTGTATTTTCAGCTCTTTAAGAATCAGTAAATATTGTCTTCAGTTAAGATAGGAAAGCAGCTTTGGTCTCATCATCAATCTGTTTATTCTGTGAACTAGTATGCATAAAGAAGGGATCCTTTTTATTTCGTGTTGATATTTTTTAGCTTTAGCTCTAGGACATGCCCTATATAAGCTGGATTGCAGGTAGGGTGGTGGTGCTGTTTTGCAATGCTCTTAATGCATAAACCACACAGATATCAGGTATGAGACAGGAGGAGCAGGTGTTTGGAGTGCAGATCGTACCACTTGGGATGCCCACGTACATTTCAGAATGCCTGGGTCAAAGTCCTGGCTCCACTCCCAATTTCAGCCTCCTGCTAATGCACACCCTGGGAGGCAGTCGTGATGGCTCAAGTAGTTGGGCCTCTGCCATGCACCTGGGAGACCTTGATTTGGTTCTTGGCACCTGGCTTTCATCTTTCATTTGGTTGTTATAGGTATTGGGGGAGTGAACCAGCAAATGGGAGCTGTCTCTCATTCAATCTTTCTGTCTTTTGAGATAAATAAATAATAAATAACATATAGGATAAAAAGAGCAATTTATAACCCTTTTCTAGACTAATTTACAAAAAATATAGGAGAGAATGTTCATAAATAAACAATCATGATGTGAGATACTCTTTTTTATATTTGAGGGCATTGTTGAATGGCTTATCACCTGTTGTGTTTTTTTGAAGATTTATTTATTTATTTGAAAGGCAGAGTGCAGAGAGAGAGGGAGAAAGTGAGAGAGATCTTCCATCTGCTGGGTCACTCCCCAGATGGCTGCAATACTGGGGCTTGGCCAGGCCTACGCCAAGAACCAGGAACTCCATCTAGGTCTCTGTCACAGATGGTGAGGGCCTAAGCACTAGGACCATCTTTCCCTGCCCTCCAGGCACATAAGCAAGGAACTGGATCAGAAGTGGAGCAGCCTGGACTGGAATCTGTGCTCACATGGGATGCTTCACCCCCTGTGCCACAGTGTCAGCGTTTGCCACCTGATTTTAAAAATCAAGTTGCACGTCAAAATCATTGCTTCTCAAAGTATCAATTCTTTACTTAGTATAGAGTTGGTCTTCTGAGTATAAAGTTAATTGAAAATAGGTCTTAGTAGAGAATAGGTCTGGGAATGGGAGGAGGACAAAGAGGGTCAGGAGTGTGGGTGGGAGGACGGGTATGGTGGAAAGAATCACTATATTCCTAGGTTGTACCGATGCAATGCATGAAGTTTGTATTACTTAAGTAAAAGATCTCTTTTGAAAAAAGATAAAATAAATATCTAGTTGATAGACAAATGTTTGCAACTGAGAAAATGTATTCCCCCTCATAGTTTATGCTTTAAAACCTTCCAAATATTTCTTTCTGTACATCTAAGTAAATATTTGTGTTTTATTTTATGTTTTTTCTTATACATGTAACTTACTATATAGAAAATTATATAGTTCTATGTAATATATATAATATTATATTATATAATATTACATATAGTTTTATATGTAATTTGCCTCTCAAACAAGGTATGAAAGGAATTCTAAGTAAAATGCCTTAGGAAGGACAAAGGGGTTTTCTAGTGCAGAAAAAAATTGAGGGCTAGGGCTATTTCAAGGAGGACTTTGTGTTTGATTTCTGACCTAAGATAGGGAGGCACAGGGGAAGAGTATTCCATACAGAAAGAGTATAAGGTACCCATAAGCAGAAAAGCATAGTGCTGGGAGTGATTCAGAGCACCCGGTAGTGGACTGAACTGCGGTTAAGAGGGGAGGGTAGTGGGAGACAGAGACACACAGGCGGCTTAGGGGAAGTCATGGACAGCTGTGCGCACGTGACCCTGAGACTTTCTGCTTTGAAAACGTGCAGCCCCTGTGTTCTTGGAGCTGTTGATTTCCAATTTCCCATGATTGCCCCCGTCTCCCCCTCTGGTCATTCAGTGGCTGTTATTTTACAGCTTAAAACATTTAAAACCTAGTAGAAAGCTTCACTGGTGGATCTCTGGTCACCGTACAACTTCTCTCTTTGAAACTCTCCGGAGTCGATTACTGGAAGCCCAGCTCCGCTTGGTGCCAAGTGGCCTCTGTGCTACCCGTAGCTACATCACATAGCAGCGCCAGGAAACCAGAGATTCTACTCGCAAAGTCCCAAACAGAGAATAAAATGGATGGATCTGGATTGATTTAACTTTTTGCCCTGCCTTCTGGGGAGACTTCTGTGTCCATGCGTTTTTACCAGATGCTTGTCTGGGTCTCCAGATGATAGAATAATGTGGTGGTCTAGAGAATAAGAATGCTGTGGCTGCTTCTCAGGACAAAGAACCATGGACAAATGCTTAACACCCAACTCTAAAAGGATACTTTGCTAGGATTTAGTTTGAAGACATTCATTTTCCTGATGATTTGGATCTAGTGAGTGGGATTGTAAAAAAGCAATCCCATGAGATTAGACCATTCTCTGCATATCAATGAGTTTTTAAAGTAAAAATTTCAGTTTTTGTAGAGTTATAAATACAAAATGATAGGATGGGCTTTTATTTTTTTATTTTTTTGACAGGCAGAGTGGACAGTGAGAGAGAGAGAAAGAGAGACAGAGAGAAAGGTCTTCCTTTTCCGTTGGTTCACCCCCCAAATGGCTGCTGCAGCTGGTGCACCACACTGATCCGAAGCCAGAAGCCAGGTGCTTCTCCTGGTCTCCCATGGGGTGCAGGGCCCAAGCACTCGGGCCATCCTCCACTGCACTGCCGGGCCACAGCAGAGAGCTGGACTGGAAGAGGAGCAACCAGGACAGAATCCGGCACCCCAACCAGGACTAGAACCCAAGGTGCCGGTACCGCAGGCGGAGGATTAGCCTATTGAGCCTCGGCGCCGGCCACTAGGATGGGCTTTTAAAGCGATATGATTCTACTTAGATGTTATCACTCCTATCCTCCCCCAATATTTATAAATAATGCTTGTTTTTCACTTAAAATCTGTATTACATCTTAGATTAGTAAAATCTGGTAGAATTTGGTGAAGTACAATCTGGTAAAATATTGTAGTATCTATAAGTGAATAAATTCAGTATAACTACAAAAATATAATTGTCAAATTATATTGCTTCTGATCATTATTCCAGACTATTTTAAAATGTATTTCTCTATGCATATGAAAAGCAGAGTTAGAGACAGAGGGAGAAACAGATAAAGTAATATTCCATCTCCTGGTTCACTCCTCAAATGGCTATAATGGCCAGGACTGGTCTGGGCCAAAGTCAGGAACCAAGAGTTTTATCTGGGTCTCCCACATGGGTGGCAGGGGCCCAAGCACTTGAACCATCTTCCACTGCTTTCCCAGGTGCATTATCAGGGAGCTGGACCAGAAGTGGTGCAGCAACACTGAACCAGCTGTTTTATGGCATGCCAGCATCACAGGCAGCAGCTTAAACTGCTGTGGCACAACACCAGCCCTCACACTCTCATTACATATTTTAGATATCTGTCTCACCATGTGTTTTCTCATGAATATTTTTATTTTACAATGTCCCTAGGAAGGTGGTAATCACGTAAATATTTAGGTCTTTTTCCAACACAATCTCAGCTTAACTGATGACTCCAAGAAACTCAATTATTTCTATGATATGTACTTCACAACCCAGTTATTTAGCAATGAGTTTAACTCCCTGTCTGGGTCTTTGGAACCAATATTCACCCAGGTGAGGTACTGGGTCTTTACAACCGCAAGTTAGAGGCTCAGCCTTATCAACCTTTTGTATTTTTCCTCCAGCATTTATTTTTTTAAATTTTCTAAAATACCTGAGGCAGGTTACTTTAACATTATTATTTTTTAAAAGATTTATTGGGGCTGGCACTGTGATGTAGTGAGTAAAGCTGTCTCCTGCAGTGCTGGCATCCAATATGGGCACCGGTTCCAGTCCCGGCTACTCCACTTCCAATCCAGCTCTCTGCTATGGCTTGGGGAAGTAGCAGAAGATGGCCGAACTCCTTGAGCCCCTGCACCCGCATGGGAGACCTGGAAGAAGCTCCTGGTTCCTGGCTACAGATTGGCGCAGTTCTGGCTGTTGTGGCAAATTGGGGAGTGAACCAGCGAATGGATGACCTCTCTCTCTCTCTCTGCCTCTCTTTCTCTCTCTATGTAACTCTGACTTTCAAATAAATAAATAAATCTTTAAAAACAGAATTATTTACATATTTCAAAGGCATAGTTACAGAGAGGCAGATGCAGAGAGAAAGAGAGAGAGAGGGAGAGAGGGGAAGAGAGAGAGAGAGAGAGAGAGAGAGAGAGAGAGAGAGAGAAAGGAGGTATTCCATCTGCTGGTTCACTCCCCAGCTGGCTGCAATGGCTGGAGTTATGCTGATCTAAAGCCAGGAGCTAGGAGCTTCTTCTGGGTCTCCCACACAGGTGCAGGAGCCCAAGCACTTGGGTCATCTTCCACTGCTTTTCCAGGCCATAGCAGAGAGCTGGATTGGAAGTGGAGCAGGCAGGACTCGAACTGGCACACATATGGGATACCAGCATTGCAGGCAGTGGCCTTACCCTCTATGCTACAGTGCCAGCCCCATTCCTCCAGCATTTAGAGACTATTGATATTACTGATTACTAAATGATAATTTGATCCCAAGCACTATCATTAAAAATATAAATGTGATCCAATACCAGATTTCATCGCTGTTACCTGATGATGGAAAATGCTTGTCTATGCACTGAGTGAGGATTTGCATCCGTTTTTCACAATCTATTAAATGCAGCCATCAACTAGAGGATCCCTCAATTCATTCTAAGTTTTCTTGAGTCCAAGAAATTACATGTAGGAGGTAAAAATCTTAAAGTACACTTCCTCCCAAAATGTTCTGCCCTGATCTGACAACTGTGCATATCATGCCCTGATTATGCTTGACAAGATGTAATTAAGACTACTGATAGTTGATTTTGTGTTACTCAAAAGAGAAGTATCAGGCTGGGTTTAATTTAATGGTATTAGTTCTTTAAGGACAAGAATTTTTTTTCTGATAACAGAGGAGGAGACCTCAGAGTTCCCGAGATTGCACATAGTTCTGTGTGACTTGCATGTCCCATGTGTCATACATGCCCCATATGTCATATATGCCCCATGTGTTGTAATTGTTCCATGTTTCACCCTTGTTGGCTTGAAGTTGGACAAGTGATATGACTAGGATTGTGAAACTGACCACAACAAGAAGAGAACCTTAGTTTTATAATCTCAAGGAGCTCAATCCTTCCAACAATCTAAAACCATTTATTGTCCCATGCTTTTATTTGTTAAATGTGGAGAGTCCTGGAACACCAGGCCTTTATAATCTATCAATAGGTATTTATTTAATTATGTTACCACTTTTTGTCAGTTGCGAGAAAGCCATGTTTCTTGTTTCTACGTTCCTGTTGGCACACTAGTTATCATCTGATAATGAATTAAAACACCAATAACAAATAACAAAGCAACAGATACTTTCAAGGGGGATATAAGTTTCAACATGAATACTTGAGGGAATTTGTACATGACAAGAGCCTGGAGCCAGTGTTGTGGTGCAACTGGCTAAGCTGCCTTCTGTGAGGCTGGCATTGCATATTGGATCACCAATGCAAGTCTGATTCTGATCCAGCTCCCTACTAACATTTTGAAAAAGGAGCAGAAGATGGACCAAGTACTTGGGCTCCCAGGATGGTGCTCCAGGCTTCTGGCTTCAGCTGGACCCAGCTCGGGCAGTTTCAGCCATTTGGGAAGTGAGTCAGTTGATGAAAAAATCAATCAATCAATCAATCAATCAATCTCTCTTTCTGTATCTCTCTCACTGTCACTTTTCCTGTTCATGCATGTCCCAGCCAAAACTATAAGGTTTAGATGGAAGACCAAAAAAAAGTGAGGCTCAATAAACAGTTGTATTCAATCCAACAGGGTGCTCATTCTGTGTGTATCTACATATTAAGATACTGAATTGCACATAAGAATAAGTGTACTTATTAATGTACATAAAAACATTTACAGAGAGCTAATTGACAGCAAGTTAAATGATTTATAAAACACCCTAATTAATTTACAAGCTGTCTTGAATGGCTCATTAACATAAACAGTGCTTTGAACTCATTAAATGTCAACCTAAAAAAGTGAAATTATGCAGCAGGCATACTGGTTTCAAGCAAAAACAGGAAATACTGTGGGTTCTTTTATGAGATTAAGGAATCCATGGACCCTCCCTAGTCTTCCCAGGACAGAATTAGCTCACCTCATCCACTGTGTGTGCAGTATTATGACTTTATGGCTCCACTCTCTTCTATCATGGCTTTACTCTCCCTGGAGGCTCTAGCCCTGATAAATTGTTGAATATCTCATTATAGGGACTTCTGAATTGACCCATCGTCATAGAAGTCATGAGCGGAAAGTTGATGTTCTGAGTTCCGTTAAGTCTTTTGCCTCAAATATCATCCCCTAGCTGTTTCCATGGATCTTAACCCACTGTGTCTCGTTCTTGACCCAAACCTAACTAAGATACCACCTTGCCAGCCCTGCCTTAAACTTCCTCCCAGTTTTGACACATTCTGACCTGGCACTGGCTCCTCAGAGACTGCCAGAGTCTGGAGGTAGAGTGTTCCTGCAGAACAGTCAGCACACTTTGCCTCATTGGCTTACATCCTTGGAGTTCAAATCTAGAGTCAGATCCTGACTTTAAATCTCAGCTCTGCCAGCTGTTACCTATGTTCCTTGGATATTTTTAAATCTCTTCCTGTGCTTTCATGTCCCCATGTGTGAAATGGGGGATAATGATGCCTACTTCAAACAGTCATCCTTTGGATTGACAAATTTACCTCTG